>NW_022103899.1:21898093-21906404 GCF_000313985.2 Echinops telfairi | reverse complement strand
ACCTCCCCGTTCCCTTCGCCTTACCTCCCAATTTTCTGGTCTGGCAGCAGGAGCTCTGGAAGATGCGTCTTATCGGGTCGCCATATTCCCTCCTTCCCAGTTTTCTAGATTTTAAAGATTAGTCCCGTATGCATTGTGTATATTGTCTCTCCTCCCCCCTCCCCCCCCAGCCTAGGGGTTCATTTTTATTCTTTCGATGGTCTTCTGACGCACTTCAGTGTCATCTTGCAGTAGGTCCCAGTCCTCTATTTTGCCTTCTGCTGTTTGTGCTTCGCTTTTACGTTTGATAGTATGTCTGTGCCCTGTAATCGGGCCTAAGTTTGTCCTTTTTTTCTCACTGATGACCTTAAAGCTCTGGGATTTCCATTTAAGTCTTTGATTTATCTTGAGTTCATTTTTGACATGGGGTGAGGTATGGGTCCTGTTTTAGTCTTCTGAATATGGAGATCCAATTTTTAGAGCAGTATGAATTTAATATAAAAGAAGATACAATGAGGGTTTTGATTGAGTGCTGTATCTACTGATGTTCCTGGCAGATGGCATCTCAGTTCAGGCAACTGAAGGGGTCTTTAGCAGGTACTACTTATAAGGGTATGGACATGAAAGATCTCTTCAAGGTGTTACAAAGCAAAGCTAGCATATTGAAGACGAAAGTGCACCTGACCCAAGGCCTGGTGTCTTCCATTGCTTTTTCTTCATGTGAAAGCGAGGCAGTGAATACATTAGACCAGAGGAGAATTGATGACTTTGAATCATGGTGTTGGTGAAGAATATTAAATATACAGTGGACTTCCAGAAAAACAAATACATTTGTCTTGGAAGAAGTATCATCAGAATGCTTTTTTCAGAAGCAAGAATCACATCAGTTACTGTGGATATGTTATCAGGAGCAGCCAGTCTCTGGAGAAGATGATCATACTTGGCAAAGCATAAGATCAGTGAGGAAGAGGAAGACCGTCAATGAGATGGATCGGCCCAGTAGCTGCACCAGTAGGCACAGATACAAGAGTGATTTGAGGACAGGACCAGGCACAGTTTCATTCGTTGTATGTCGGGTTACTGTGAGTCAGGACTGACCAACAACAAGAATAGACCTGGAGTAGGCAAGAGCTAAAACCAACCAAACCCATTACCATCAGAGGGATGGGTGGGCTCCAGCCTCTGACATCTCAGTTAGCAGCTGAGCTTTAACCACCGTATGACTAGCACCTCAACGGGGAATTACAAGGGATGGTAATTACAAGGTGTGGCTGGTAACAGTAAGATACAGGTACCATTGCCACACCTGGGCCTGAAGTCACCCAAAGAAGGGACATTTAGTAGACTCTGGATACAGAAAAACTAGTTACGAGCGATAGAGCTATCTAGTTAAGGTCCAGTGTTTGATGATCCAACCTTTATGCTTTTTCCTCCCTTCTCTCTCTTACTGAGCAGCCCTAGTGGCGTAACAGGTTGTGGCTTGGGCTGCGAACTGAAAGGTCAGCAGTTCGAACCCATCAGCACACCCCATGGAAGAAAGAGGAAACTTGCTGCTCCTGTAAAGAATGTCAGCCTTGTAAAACCAAAGGAGCCATTTGGAGAAGGTCGCCCTAGGGAGGGAGAGCACATGGTATCTCACACCAGTACCAGTGAGCCCAAGAAAAGAGACGAAGCAAGAAAATGATCTTTCACAGGTTAGCATTTCCCAGACGATATGCAAAGTTTAAATCAGAATGTTCTCTGCAGTGTCCGTACTTAGAGCCAATTATTATGAAATTATAAGAACACAAATGAAAATAAATACATGGAATCACAAGTAAAACTAGTATTTCTGCCTAGTGTGAACTCTTTAAAAAATATTTCCTTGTGTTCTAGGTGAAAGCTTACACAGTGTGTTAGGTTATCACGCAATGGCTTTTATATAAAGTGTTCTGGATATTGGGCCACTTTGCAATGGGCCAGTGTTCTCATTATTTCTGTTCTGCGTGCCCAGTTGCCATCGAGCTCGCTTCCCTGCCCCTCCTTGCCTTTGCATATTCTCTTTTGGATAAATGTTGACTGTTTGGTTTTAAATAAATGCATGTTTAAGGGACCTCATTTCCTGTGAGTGATATTGTTTATTTTTTAAGCCAATCTACGATCTGACTGAAAGGTGGTCACCAAGAATAGCTTTATTGCCAGGTTCAAAAGGAGTCTTAGGGTGATGGTCCTGGGGTCCCTCTAGTCTGTCAGTCTAGTAAGCCTGGCCTTTTTAGAAATTTGAATTTTGCTGTACAATTTTCTCCTGTTCTACCTGGTCGTTTCTATCGTGTCCCTGGTCAGAACGGCTAGGAGTGGTGGCTGGGTACTATATAGTTGTTCTAGTCTCAGACGAGGCCATGACTGGTGTAGGATGGTCCTGTGGTCCAGTGTCTCCTGTGAGCCTTTGGTTTTCTTCTTTCTCTTTTGCTCCACAGGCAGAGAGACCAGCAGCTTGTATTTTAGATGGCCACCCGTAAACTCTTCAGGCCCCAGATTCTACTCCCCATGCTAGGGGGAAGAAAATACATTATCTTTACGTGCCGCGTTTCATCAGTGGACTAAGTAGTCTGGCAATGCTCTGATTGTAAGCCTTTTAATACAGTATCCCAATCCCAAGAGTTGTTTGGTTATGTTTCAGAAGTCTCTTACATAATGTCTTAATTTACTTATCTCTAGGTGTATTACTTCTTATGGTGACAGATGTTGCAGAAATGTTTGTTTTCAGATTGGAGAATACATTTGACAGAAGCAGATGTTAGCATTAAAGGGTGTGTTAATAAAAAACAACTAGAAATGTTGATGATGTTCTCTTCCCAGGAGGCTGCAAACATCTATTAAAAATTAGAATTTTGAACGTACGAAATATTAACCTGGGAAAATTGGAAGTCATCAAAAATGAAAGTGTATGCATACCCTAGGCATTAGTTAACTGAAATGTATTGGCCATTTAGAACAGAAAATCAGGAATGACATAATCAAGAGGAATGACGTTGCATTCGTTGCTGAAAAAGGAGTTTTCAGGATCTATCTTAAAGTACAGTGCTGTCTGTAAGAGGATAATATTGACATACATGCAAGGAAATCAACTTAATACAAGTATCATTCAAATTTATGCGTCAACTACTAAAGTTAGTGATGAAGAGATTGAAGACGTCTACCAACTTTTTAGTGTGAAATTGATCAAACATTTTATCAAGGTACATGGACAATTATTGGTTATTGGAATGCCAAAGTTGGAAACAAAGAGGTAGGCACAGTAGTTGGAAAATATGGCCTTGGTGAGAGAAATGAGACTGGAGATGGCATAGACTTTTGCAAGACCAATAACTTAGTCATTCAAATATGTGTCTTCAACAACGTAAGCAGTGACTGTACACATGGACTTTTCATAAAGAATACACAGGAATCAAATCGACTACCTCTGTGGGAAGAGCAGAGGGAGAAGCCTTTTGTCCAGCTGCCAAAATCTGACTGTGGAAAAGACGATCAATTGCTCATCTGTAAGGTCAGGTTGAAGTTGAAGGTAATTGAAACAAGTCCAAGAGAGTCAAAATGACCTTGAGTATTTCCCACCCCAAACGCAAGAACCTCTCAAGAATCGAAGACCCGGGGAGTGGTGGGATGCCGTCAACAACATCATATGTAAGGAAAGCAAAAGGTCATTGAAAAGACAGGAAAGAAAGAAAAGATTAAAGTGGATGTTGGAAGAGACTCCCTCTTGTTCTTGAATGAAGAGCAGCTACAACAAATAGAAGAAATGATGAAGTGAAAGAGTTTAACGGAAGACTTCAAAGGGCAGCTCTTAAGAAGACATAGTAAAATAGTATAATGAAATGTGAAAAGATCTGGAGTTAGAAAACTAAAAATGAAGCTCACACCCGGGATATATCAAGGTGAAAGAACTTATGGGAAAAATCATTATTGGAGTTACAATATTCAAAGTCTACGGGCAGAATATCGAATGATGCAGGAAGCATCAAAAGAAACTGGAATGTATTCATTCACTGTGCCCAAAAGAGCTGGCTGACTCTCAAGCCTTTCATGAGAATGCATGTAGTCAAGAGCATGGAACTGAAGAAAGAAGTGCAAGCTGCACTGTGGGCATCAGTGAAAAACAAGGCTGCAGGACAAGTGGCAGACCAACCACGGTGCTTCAACAAGCTGGTGCAGCACTGGAAACTCTTGCCTATGCCAAGAAATTTGGAAGACAGACACCTGGCCAACAGACAGGAAGGGGTTTATATGTATGCCCATTCCAAAGAAAGGTGACCCCACAGAATGTGGAAATTATAGAACAATATAATTAATATCACATGCAAGTAAATCTTTACTGAAGTGATTTAAAATAGCTGCAGCAGTCCACTGACAGGGAGCTGGTTTGGAAAGAGGGTGTGGTATGGTGGATAGCATTGCTGGCTTCAGATGCATCGTGGCTGAAAGCATAAAATACCAGAAAGGTGCTTACTTGCATTTCATTGCTTATGAAAGCATTGCACAGTGTGGGCATAGCCAGCTCTGGATGGACTTGAGAAGAATGGGAATCCCAGAACACTTACTTGTGCTCATGTGGAACCTGTACATGCACCAACACGCAGTCATTCAAGCACTTGTCCGGAATGACTTGTAAAGTGACTAATCCACTACAGATTTAACCTTATTTACAGTTTACTTTTTACCAATGTATTTATGCTTCAAACTCCAGGACTGATAGTTTCTCTGGCCTTCGAATATTAACCTGTAGAGGTTTGTTATTCTGTTCAGATTTTCACACTGGTATTCCAGACACTGCTAGCAAGAAAGGCAAACTTTTCAAAATGCAGCTCTCTGAACCCGTCACTTGTGTGTAAGAAGTGTACACATCAGTATCGTAAACATTTAGGTATATGAAAATCTACCTCGATGTTTTTGTCTCACTAGAAAGATTAACCACTTATTTCTATTTTTAAATATTGAAAATCATACAAATGACGTAGGCCTGTGAGTACCTTCGGGAAAGGAGAACAGATGGAAGAGAAGGTGCCCGAGGAAATACAGAGTTGCGTAGAATGCTACTTACGTACATGCTCTGTACCTAGACAGCTACCTTGCCCCAGCTCTGCTGCCAACCTAATTGTGCACCCTTCTGACATACTGTATAAGAGCCCTGGAGGCATTTATGGTTTATGAATTGGGCTGCTCACCACGAGGTCAGCCATTCAAAACCACCAGCCCCTTTGCCGGAGAAAGATGAGACTTTCTACTCCCAGAAAGTTTTAGTCTCAGAAACACACAGGGGCAGTTCTACTTGATAGTAGTGAGTTTGAGTCTGAGCATGTAACCCAACCTCTCTGTGTCTCAGGATCCCTATTTTTAACATGAGAATGAAAGTAGTGTCTACTTTGTACATGAGCATGAAAATGAATTGAGGCTTGTGAACCACTTTGAACACTGGCGGGCAGATAACACTAGAAAGCACGAAAGTCAGTGCCTAAAATAAGTCACGAGAAAGCAAAACCAAACCAAACGCAGCCTCTAGAAAATGACCATTTACCATGAAACATAAGACAATTGTAGTTAAGGAATATTTGTGGATAACTCAGTGCTTACCAACCATTTTCTGTTTTCAGGTGAATGAAAAATTTGAAATGATAAAAATTATTTACTATTGGGATGTTAAAAAGAAAATTTCTAAATAATATTCCCAAAGTCACACCAAGAAAAAGCCATACTCGACTTCCCGTCCTCTAGTGCAGCATGCTTTCTCATACCTCCGTCACACAGCATGCAGACCCATGATCTTGCCTTTACTATGAGCTTCATGCTGAACTGGAGCCATATGTCCCAAGCCCTGGGGAGATAGAAGCATATATATGTATATGTGTGTGTGTATATATATTCCAAGAGCTAAATCCACTGACATCGTCAATGCTGACTCATAGAGACCCTCTAGGACAGGGTAGAACTGCCTCTGTGGATTTCCAAGCCTAAATAACTCTTTAGGGGAGTAGAAACCTTGTCTGTCTCCTGTGGAGCAGTTAGTGGTTTTGAACTCCTGACCTTGTAATTAGCAGCCGAACACATAACTACAGCTCCATCTGCACTCCTTATATATGTGCTCAGGAATGCATTTTTAGCAGGAAGGTTTAGTTTTATGCCTTTATCCCAAGAGCCAGTCCCCCAAAGGGGCATATTCTGGCTCACTGGGCTCCTCGGTTCACACCGTTGGTGATGATATCGTCACTGCCACCAGGTAATACTGCTTTGACTTTCTGGGCTTGTGAGAAAAGATAAAAAGGTAGGCTTAGTTTGTAAATGAGGTCTGTGCTCAGAAAGGATGAAAAAAAAACCCAGATTCCCTAGTAGTTTAAAAAATTTATTATTAATTGGGATTTAATACATTTATCATATCATTCCATAGTTCGATCACATCAAGCAGAATTGTGGAATTGCTAGGACAATCAGTTTCCAAACATTCTTTTTCTACCTGGACTCCTTGACATGGTCTCCCTTTTAACTCTCCCTCACCTCACTGGCCCGCCCTCCGGATCGCAGAGCTTTCAGAGAGAGAAAGGAGCAGACGCGTCATTACCCAGCATCAGGCAGTATTCTCGTGGGTCTCAAATAACCTTTGCGGTGGCCGTCAGTGTGAGAGCCGCGTCCAAGCTCCCTGCTTCCAAAAAGCAGCCCATCAGTCAGAGTCAGGGAGCATCTGTAATTAGAGCCCTATCTGCTTTCTAGTCTTGTTTGGGTTCGGTGCATTGATTCGTTTTGTTTTACGAAGAGCAATGTTGCCATTTAATTGTATCTTTTTGTATATTTCATGATATTGTAATCAAAATAATATATTAGCAGTAGGGATCATGCCTGAAAAAAGTTTTCCCCCTTTCCTTTGTATAAGAGATTCATTCATTTATCAAATTCAAAATAAGTGTCTAGGAAGAAGAGAGTGTCACCCATGAGGCCTTCAGAGGCTCAGGGCACAGAAGGATGAGGAGATTTTTGTAACGTGCATCAGTTGAGAAAAAGCAAAACCATGTACAAAAGCTGCAGCTAATTCAGATGGTAGTCTATTTCTTATATGGCTCCTCATGTTCTGTTCCCTTTGAATATTTAAAATCTCTTCTTCCGTTCATGGTACTCCTCAAGCATGTCCTTATGTCCTTCCCATGGGCAGTTGTCTTGCCTGGGACTCAGAGACTGACTCCCAAGTCTCACTCAGTTCTTTGCTCAAGTGTCACTTTCTCAACAAAGCCTTCTCCATTTCTGAGCCCCTTAGAGAAGTAGAGAAGGCGCTACTTCGGAGCTTGATCTATTTACCCTTGCCAGCACTTAGCACCCCCGAGGACACCGTACAGCACACAAAGTCTGCCTCCACTTCCTGTGCCCTGCTTGGTAAGCTAACAAAGGTATCCCAAGGGCCTGTCATTGTCCCTGACCCACATCAGACACTCAACACATAACTGTTGAATCAAGGTGTTGTTCTGCCCCCTGCTCTAGTGCTTCAGACACATAAGACTCTAAGTCTCTTTGTTCCCAGCAGTGTGGTGTTGGGAGGGAGGTGGCCTGTTGGTTTATATTGTGGAGGGAAGTTTAGGATTGATGGCTCTGCATTGCTCTCACATTCTTTCACTTTAAATAAGTTGTTTTTTTTTCGTAAATTAAATAAAACAGATTTAATAGCTCTTTAGGTAGACTTCTAATCAAGTGAGTTTTCTTTGGATTAATTGAAATAAGTCGGGAAATGGCACTGATCTGCTACAGTTAAACTAACCTAGAGGAGTGATGACCCATCGAATCGCACTGCCCTTGGCAGGTTGAAAGAGGCCTGGATGGGACAGTGGTGACAGCACGCAGCTGCTGACGCAGAGGTCACGGAGTTGACCCTAACAGCCCCTGGGGAGAAACATGTGTCCGGCTGCTTCTGGAAAGATTTGCAGCCTGGGGAACCCTGCGTGGTAGTGCTGCGGTGTCCTGCGGGGCCACTCTGAATCAGAATCCACTCAGTGGGAGTGGGTTTGGACTTTGGCATCACAATTTGAGGATCCTTTCATAAAAATGCTCTTGTATGTTATTTTCTACAACCTTGACCAGCTTTTCCAGTCCCCATTCACTGACTCTCCAGAGAAGTGGAAGGACTGACCCGAGGTCACAAAAGTGACGTCTGAGATGTGGAGCCCAGGTCTCGAGAGTCCTGCTTAGGTGAATGTGCTTTTTTTTTTTTGGCTTAAGACTTATTTATTTTAATTGTTTTATTAGGGGCTCATACAACTCTTATCACAATCCATACATACATCAATTGTGTAAAGCACATTTGTACATTCATTGCCCTCAT
>NW_022103899.1:21882607-21896167 GCF_000313985.2 Echinops telfairi | reverse complement strand
GCCAGGATGTGCTCCACTCTCTCCTCCTCTCCCTTCATCTGCTCCCGTGTGCTCCGATCAGATATGTCCCTCTCCAGGAGCTGCAGATTCAATGCCATCCTTTGAAATAAATTCTTCTGGGGGGAGGGGCAGGTGTCCACATAGTAGCTGGGATTGGGGCTGGCCCCTCAGACCTCCCCACTCATTCCCTACTCCACGCCAGCATGTTGCCTTCACGTCTTGGAGCACTGGGTTGACGTCTGGTCCCTCTTTCCCTGTGGAGATATAAATAATATCCTGCCCTTGGGCGGGTTAGTGCCCTGTGCCCCCGCTACCGATTTCTTTTTTATTGTTATTTTTTTTCCCTCTCCCCACCTCCTTTTTCGTTGTCTACCACGTGTATCCCTGTATTTGGTCTGGTCCCTGCCACATTACCTGGTCCTCACGAATGTGCTTGTTATAGGGAGTTATGGTATCAGATTCTAGGGCTACTCATGGAGAGTGATGACTAAGGATTCCTGATGCCAGGAAAGACTTTTGTAGGGTGAACAAATAATTTCTACTGAGATCATGTTAAGAGATTTGTTTTAACATTTGGATTTCAATGTCTCATTGAATCCTGTTCATTAATTAACTATAGTTTTAACTATAGTTTTTATATTTTGATAAAATATAAAAGCTGGTATTTATAGAGATGACTTTTACTGTCCTAGCGACTTATATAGTGATTTATTGCATATGGCTGTAGAAAAGAAACCATAAAGTAGGCAACTCTGAAGAGTTAGTGTTAATGCCATGAAGTTATTGAGAAATGCAGATAAAAATAACTGGAGCCAGGAGCCCTGGTGGTGTCGTGGGTTATGTATCCAGCTGTTAACCACAAGGTCAGCAGTTCGAAACCACCAGCCTCTCCCAACACATAACAATAGTTATTAGATCCAGGTTTGTCTTTTTAGACTTGCATCCTCTTTTATGATGCATAGCTGTAAAATAAACACACTCTTCTGTACCTTAATCATTTCACTTTATGTATTTTTCTGTTATTACATAATAAATGTGTCATTCCTGTATATTTGCATAGCATTTTATTGTTGAGGTATAACATATTTTATGAACCAACACCTATCGGCAATTAACTTGATCCCAATCCTCTATTATAAACAAGTAGTTTTGTGCTGAGTAACCACCTCTCTGATGCATTGAGAAAATGGTGTGAGGCCACCACTGACATCCTTTGGCTGCGCAAAAGAGAAGGAGCATTCAACTCCACACTGGTCCGTGGCTGATTGCTGCAAAGCAGAGGGCAGACATGCCTCCACCCTCCACCCTTCTTTACTCTGACACCAACGTTCCTCCTGTACCACACACTACATTTCTACTCAATCCGGTAATCTCTTACAGTGGCCACACAGAACTCGTGGACGATACTCACAATCATGGGGTGTTATTAGGGAAATGCCACCAAAAGCTAGCATCAGAAAAATACAAAGGATTTAGTCATTGATCCACAGTAGTCCCAACCGGTAGCCAAGTCTCTCTGGTCTTCAGCCTTTCAATCTCATCATCCTTCTTTGTAACCACTGCCTCCGTGGACCAGTTTCAAATAATTGCCCATGTGTCACTCTGCCTTACTGTCTGATGGTCTCAGCTGTGGGGTTTCTCTGCTCTATCTTGGCATGTCTCCTTTGCCCATTGATCTGCATGCTGGGTATCTGGTTTCTCTGCCACTTCAACCAGGGGTTTGGCACGCACTCTGCTGGTGGCTGCTCTTTCTTGATTCTCTCGGGATTCTCCCTTTTCCTGCTTTTGAGCTGGCTCGCTTGCTTGCTTAGACACAAAGGGACGGCAGCAATCCCTAAGACAGAGCCCTCTACCTTTTGAGACTGAAGAAGAATCGATGCATTTGAATGACAGTCCTGGTGAAGAATATTGACAGTTCTATGGGATTCCAAAAGCACAAACACATTGGTCTTGGAAGAAGGACAGCCAGAGTGCTCTTGAGGGTCAAGAGTGGTGCGACTTCAGCTCCCATACTTTGGACATGTTGTCGGGAGAGACCAGTGCCGGAGAGGACATCATATTTGGCAAAGCAGAGGGGCAGCCAAAAAGAGGAAGGCCTTCAACAAGATGGACTGACACAGTAGCCGCATCAGTGGACTCAAACATAGCTACAATTGTGCGGTGGTGCGGGAGCAGGCCGTGTGTTGTTCGGTTGTACACAGCTTGCTCTGAGTTGGAATAGAATTGGGGCACAACAGCAGCACCACCACCACATTATTTGCTGTCTTCACAGTTATAGACAAATGGCTAGAAGAGCCATATTTAAGCAGTTTGGCTTCACCACCTGCATATAGAGAGACATTTAAATTATATCAGTGAGAATTTCTTTTTTTACTGAGGTGAATTTCATACAGCATGAAATTAACCATTTCAAAGTTTATAATTCATGGGCAGTTAGTATATTCATAGTGTTGTGTAACTACCACCATGATCAAGTTCCAAAACATTTTCAGCACCCTAAAAGAAATATCCATACTCCTTAAGCAGTGTGGACGCAGAGTTCTAGCCCAATGACCTTTCCTTGTGCCACTACCATGCCATTTTGTCCATCGTCACTTTGTTGTAATTTTGTATATTGGGAATTATGAGTCTTCCAAGTTTGTTTTTTCCTCAATATTGTTTTGACTGTTCAGGACCACTTATGATCCCATATGAATTTGAAAATTTGCTTTCCCATTTCTATCGAAATATGCCATTCAGGAAAAATACTTTGATAAGAATTGTATTGAATCTGTGTATTACGCATCCTACATCTTTGCTGAATTATTTTACTAGCTTAATAGTTGTTTTGTGGATTCTTTAGGATTGTCTACATAGAGCATCATGTTTCCTGTTAATAAGGATGTACTTACTTGTTTCTATTTAAATGTCTTTTATTTCTTTTTCTTGACAATTACTCTGGAAAGAACTTCAAGCACCATGCTGAATGAAAGGCAACAGTGCAAACCCATGTCTTGATTCTCATCTTAGAGGGGAGATTTTCACTCGTTCACCATTGAGCATGATGGTAACTGAATCTTTCAAAAAGGCCTTTTATCAAGTTGGGAAGATCTTTTCTATTCTTAGTTTGTTGATTGTTTTTCTATTTTTTTCATCACGAAAGAGTATTGGATTGTGTCAAATGCTTATTCTTCATCAACTGAAATGATCCTACCCACATCAAGCCCACTGCCATCAAGCCAGTTCTCACCCCTAGAAGCCCTGTAGGACTGAGTCGATCTGCCCCAGAGGTTTCCTGAGCCTGGGTGTCGTCATGGAAGCAGGCGACCTTATCATTTCCCCTTGGAGTGCCTGCTAGGTTCTTCCTGCGAACATTTATGTTAGTGGTCCAACAAATCACACACTGTGTCAGCAGGACTTCTTATTGGAATAATCACATAGCTCTTTCTAAAAATTCCATTACTGTGGTGGATTACCTTGACAGATTTTCATATATGGAACTACCTTTGACATTTTGAGATAAATCCTCATTGGTCATGCTGTACACTCTTTTTTATGTTGCTGGATCCAGTTTATGATACAGTTATTCTTATAGCATATATAATTAATCCATTGATAATCACTGCCATGGTCTTTCTACTAAAAAAAAACCACACACGCACACACACAGTGTTTGCATACCATTTTATAAATCTCCAGGGCTTTAAAGTCCACCTTTAAACATCTGATGACTTGAAGTGAAGAAGGCTTTATTTAGGCAATAGAGCAAAATTGCTTCTAATGATACAAGGGCATATTGTGGTTCATCCACTTTTTGATCTTGACTTTTAATAGTCATTTGTTTTCTTTAATGCTATATTAAGTTATTTTATAATATTATATAATATCTCATTAATCTTATTTCAATTTAAACCAAGTACAAGTTATTGTCAGGTGTGC
This sequence comes from Echinops telfairi, assembly GCF_000313985.2. NCBI lineage: Eukaryota > Metazoa > Chordata > Mammalia > Afrosoricida > Tenrecidae > Echinops > Echinops telfairi. The sequence continues at coordinate 21,892,249 of NW_022103899.1, read as the reverse complement.
CCTGTATTAGATTTTACATTCCTGGTAGTTTAGGAAAGCCAAAATCTTTATTTAACACTAAACTGCCAAATGGAGGTCCACAGAAAAGCAACATAGCCCTGGTGCCTTCCTCATGACCTTTCCAACCTCAGCTGGGTCTGGTTTCTGGGAAACTCTTGTCCTCCTTGGTGGGAGGTAAGTGTCTGCTTCCTGACTTCCCATGCATCTCCTCTTATTTATTGGGATGCAAGGAATAGTTCCTGGCTATTAATAGACTGGAACCTACTTCTCTATTACCGCAGACAGCATGCCAAACCAACGGCCAGTTTAGAAATTCCATTGTTGACTCATTTTTAGTGGGAATTTTGTATGCACATTTATTTGATTTGTAACAAAACAACGTACAACTCAGTTTCAGTGAAGATGACAAGGCATTATGAAGTGAACATGGACCTGCATTAGGAACTGCTGTCATTGCCCACGAGGTCAGTGGGGCATGTGGAGGATGCCAGGAGGAGGGAGAGTCCACTGTGCTCGACTGACCAGTGCCTTGAACAACCACGTGGGGTGGGGGCAAATTACCCAGTAAGCAAGATAAGAGCAGGCGTCTTTGTGTTTGCTTGCTAACCTGCACCTACTTGGTTTCTTCAGTCGTCTGACAGTGATGTGGGACCACCAGTGAACTTTGGGGTCACAGAGGGGGGTCGGTGCCCTCACTGTGGACTCTTGAGTTTCATGCTGTAAACAACTGTGTGAGAAGCTGGTGGAACTGAGATGGCCTGTCGGAAAACCCCGATCTGATCTTTAAAGCGTGGCTGTGAGAAGAGCCACTTTCAGAGCGGCAGGGCGAAGGTTGCGAAAACTCTGCTCCTCCCAGCGCAACGAGAACCCCAGGGAGCCTGTCAAAGCCCGCTCTTCAGGAGCACCAGAGTACCCAGAGGGCTGCAGAGGGTCTGCGGGAGGTTTACTGAAGAGAAAAGGCAGAATCTTAATAACAGAGGTCGGGTTCGGCTTTGTGGTGTTTTAACTTTCCACATGCCCATTTTCTCTCCCCTTGTTTAACGTAATGTTGAACACCAACCTGGTAGTGTGGGCTACACGGGCTGCTAACTGCAAGAGCAGCAGTTCAAAACTAGCAGCTGCTTCAAGGAAGACAGATGAGGCTTTCCACCGTTGTCAAGGGTTACAGTCTCAGAGACCCATGGGATCGCTCTACCCTGTCCTAAAGGGTCACTGTGCGTCAGAATGACTCTGGTAGTAAATCCAGTATTGGTGCAACCACAGTAGCTGTGAAAACCAGCAGCCTAAAGAATAACTCAAAGGACAGAGCCTCCCCAACCTCCAGAGAGTTGTCACCATTTGTCATGTCTGGCAGCTCTCCGGAAACACCCCACTCACCGGAAGCTTACACAGAACAGTCAGCCTCAGGCCGGGGATATTTTCCAAAAACAATCCACATCTGCCCGAGGTTGTGATACCAGCTGGACCAAACAAGCAGCTAACTGAGAAATGAAAAGGGGCAATATGCAGAATGAGATGCTCATGGGGGTGGGGTGGGGAAGCTTTGAAAAGTTCCCACATAGTCCCGGGGCTCTAAAAGGCCACATCCCCGGCAGTGTGCATGTCCAGGACAGACCTGCAGAGACTCCTTTCTTTTAAAGCTTATATTGTATCTGTAGTTTTCTGTATGTTTCCCATTTATATTATAAGCATTTGTGTATATAGTACTATTATTCAATATGTTTCCACTTACTGCATTGTGAACATTCTCTATGCTCCCAAAAATTACTTGAGTGCTTCTTGTGATGCTACATAATATCCTATCATGTGGGTATGTCATCCTTATTTATTTATTTTGAATACTTCATGTAGTTTCTGATTCTTACAGATTATGGGACTTTAATCAGCTCAATTTATAAAATCTCTGGTGGAAATATTTCTTACATATGCATCTCTTCATGCCTTTTCTTGGATATGAATCTTATTTGGCTTATTAAGCCGTGATGGACACTTTTTTATATGCAACACTCATCTTGAATTTTGTGGTCCTTGGTTCCTTGGAGTGCTGCACGCGTCTGAAGGGAAAGGTAAGGAAGGGCCATAAAGTCTGGAGCATTGGAAGCATGCTCCAGCTTACACCACAGGCAGGGCGGCCTATTAGTGCCAGGCCCTTAAGGAAATCCCTGTCCACTGTGGGCTAGGCAGTGGACTGCTAACTACCCTGTGTTGGTTCAAACCCACCAGTGCTCTCTGAGAGAAAATGAAGCTATCTGTTCCCTAAAGGTTTACAATCTAGGCAACTCTACAAAGGGTCACCATGAGTTGGAATTGACTTGATGGCAGTGGGTAAGCGAGCAGAGCAGTCCCTGTGTGGTATAGGTGGTTAGCACGCACCATCGCTCACTGAAAGTTTAGTGATTTGTGCCTACCTGGAGGCCTCTCAAAAGAAAGATCTAGCAATTTACTCTGAAAAACTAGCCATTAAAAACCCTGGGGAGTAGCTCCACCTTGACATACATGGGGTAGCCATGAGTCTGAATCCCTCAATAACAATTGGTAAATTAGCTAAGCAATGACTTAGCAACCACACAGAACACCCGTTTAACTCCTGGTTAGAAGTTTACAACTTCTAACCAATATGGATTTTTTAAAGATACAGGAAAATGCCCTTCTTTTTTTTTAGTATCATTTTAATAGGGGCTCATACAACTCTTATCGCAATCCATACATACATCAATTGTGTAAAGCACATTTGTACATTCATTGCCCTCATCATTCTCAAAACATTTGCTCTCCACTTAAGCCCCTGGCATCAGCTCCTCTTTTTTCCCCTCCCTCCCCGCTCCCCCCCTCCCTCATGAACCCTTTATAATTTACAAATTATTATTTTGTCATATCTTTCACTGTCCAATGTCTCCTTTCACCCACTCCTTTCTGTTGCCCATCCCTCAGGGAGGAGGTTATATGTAGATCCTTGTAATTGGTTCCCCCTTTCCAACCCACCTTCCCGTATCGACACTCACACCACTGGTTCTGAAGGGAGCATCTGCCCTGGGTTCCCTGTGTTTCCAATTCCTATCTGTATCATTATACATCCTCTAGTCTAGCCAGATTTGTAAGGTAGAATTGGGATCATGATAGTGAGTGGGGAGGAAACATTTAGGAACTAAAGAAAAGTTGTGTTTCATCCTTGATACCCTGCATCCTGACTGGCTTGTCTCCTCCCCATGACCCTTCTGTAAGGGATTTCCAGTTGCCTACAGATGGGCTTTGGGTCCCCAGTCCATACTCCCCCTCATTCACAATGATAGGATTTTTTGTTCTGATGATGCCTGATCCTTTCAACACCTCGTGATCGCAGAGGCTGGTGTGCTTTTTCTACGTGAGCTTTGTTGCTTCTGAGCTAGATGGCTGCTTGTTTACCTTCAAGCCTTTAAGACCCCAGATGCTATATCTTTTGATAGCCGGCCACCATCAGCTTTCTTCACCACATTTGCTTATGTACCCATTTGTCTTCAGCAATCGTATCAGGGATGTGAGCATACAATGATATGATTTTTTGTTCTTTGATGCCTGATAACTAATCCCTTCAGCACCTCATAAGCATGCAGGCTGGTGTGCTTCTTCCATGTGGGCTTTGTTACTTCTGAGCTAGATGGCCGCTTGTTTACCTTCAAGCCTTTAAGACCCCAGATGCTATATCTTTTGATAGCCGGGCACCATCAGCTTTCTTCACCACATTTGCTTATGCACCCGCTTTGTCTTCAGCGATTGTGTCGGGAAGGTGAGCCCTTCTTAGACTTAATACAGTACCTAGTATTTCCAGATATTAAACTTCCACCACGTTAGAAACTAGTTGACTTATTTAAAAGAAAATCCACAAATGATTTGTTTATTAATTGTAAACAAATGTACTGCACTAATGCAAGATAGTAATAACAGGAGATACTGTGGATCTGGCACGGGATTTATGGGAACTCTATACTTTTTGCTCATTTTTTTTTACAACCCAAAGACTTAATTAATTAAAAATTAAAAATATTAAAAGTCCAAACTACTTTCCCTTGGTTTAAAAGTATGTAACTTCAACCAGTCTGCTTTCCATTTAATGTAGGGATTGTTACCAAGTCCTTGCTGGCCCCTTTTGAAATTTGAGGATCATCAAAGAAAACTTTTTCATAAGTTTGTATTTCTCTCTCCTAGGCTGACAATCTGTTTTAATCTGTCTCCTAATTTACATTTGTATTGATACATAACATATGTGTTCATATCTCTGTATAACAAGGAGTCAGGATTGAGTCGGTGGCAGTAAGAACAGTGAGATTAGTTAAACATGCGGTTTGTTGCTGTGTGCTCAGCTTTTAGTATTGTTGCGTTTTATTTCCACAGTTGCTTTGAAGTACAGAGTTGGAGACTAGCAAACTTAGAATATCTGAGGCAAAGTTTCAATAAAACAAGTTTAAAAGTGTGTATTATTTATTCAATCAAAAACATGTATTGGCTCCTTCCTAGCAATGCATGATTATTGGGAATAGGAGGGTGAACTACTTATGGTTCCGGTCCGTAAGGGAAGGAGTCCTGGTCACAAGGTGGTTTTCACATTGCTTTGCTAACTGCAAAGGCTAGCAGATAGGTCTCCAAAGTACTTTGACTCCACTGGTCGCTCCAATGGGGAAAGATACGACGGTCCCTGCCAAGACTTACAGCCTGGGAAACCCACAGGGTTCTACTTAGATTGTACTAGGTCCTGTACGGTTGCTTTAGGTCAGAATTGACTTGATGGCAGTGGGTGGAGCTCCTTAAAGCATGCAGAGTATAAAGGGAGTTGAATATGACCATCTATCCAAACGGACCAGATTTTCCCAACATTGTGTTAGAGGATACTGTTAAAAAAATCATCGGTGACAATGCATGCACAGTAGCTGGTGCAAAATAGACAGGTAGTTAAAAAAAATTTATCTTGATGAAAAAGGTAAAAATTTTTTTGTGGTAGTCTATCCAAGTTTCTTTAAGAGAAACTGGGAATCATATCTGTGATTATGAACGCTTACATTGATTTAATGTGATTCTGAGCCGAGCATGTGTGCATGTTTATGGTTCCAGTAAGTAGTAGAGCAGTGGTTCTCAATCTTCCTCGTGCTGCGACCCTTTAATGCAGTTCCTCATGTTGTGGTGACCCCAAACCATGAAATTATTTTCGTTGCTACTTCATAACTGTCATTTTGCTACTGTTATGAATCATCATGTAAATATCTGATAGGCAGGATATATTTTGATTGTTACAAATTGAACATAATGAAAGCATAGTGATTCATCACAGAAACAATATGTCATTCTACATTGTGAAATATTTATTTCTAATGTCGAATGAAATTTTGTCTTGAAGCATGGTGTAGCATGGATAACAGTCTTCACGCTGGGTACTCACTCATGAGGGTCTATCTGCATGTGGGCAGACCCCCCTGGAGACAGATAGAGGCAAGCCCTGTGAGAGGGTCGTTTGACCCCCAAAGGGGCCATGACCCACCGGTTGAGAACCACTGTGTTAGAGGGATTCTATGAATAGGAGACCTGGAAGCTTTTGATATTTGTGTTTGATTAAATCAATGTAATGATTTCATTTGGGACAGACCTCTTTAGGTTTGAGAACTACTGAGTGTTTGATATTATAAATACAACTTCAAGCTCTATCAGAGTTGAATTAGTTTTCATGTGCTATCATTACTTCATTTTTTCTTTTCTTTTTTGTTTTGTTTCAGCTTTCCCCTGACCAGATGTTTCCTGTGTCTGCGCTTTGTCCCTTAGACATGCCCCTGTGATGGGTGATACTTGTGGTTTTATCTTCCTGAGACATGGTTGTTGATACTATGTGTTTAGCTACAAGGTCACTTCTTTGGGAACTATGTGTGATAAATGGAAACTCCCTTTGAATGAGAGGTACATAAATCCACAGTATAAGTCCTATTTTTAAGTGTCAGAATGGTTGGTTATTAAAGATAGGTTTACAAAGAAAATACAGAGAATGTAAAAAGATGGGAAAGAGACGTCACTCTTCATTTTCTTGTATTGCTGTCTTTGTAGTTCACTGTCACACGAATCCAGCTTGAAACCTTTTTCCTGTTGATTGAACTAAGGTATACTCATTCTAGATGATCTGGAAAATACAGAAAAATAAAAAGAATGTCCTCTTTTTATTTAATATTTAATACTTAATATTTTGCTATATTCACAGCTTCATTTTGTATGTATTATCAAATAACGATTATACTGTAAATATAGTCTTCTGTATGTTTTCCATTTATTTTGTAAGCATTTGTGTATATAGCACTATTATTCTGTAGGTTTCCACTTACCATATTGTGAACATTCTCTATGCCACCAAAGATTACTTGAGCGCTTCATGTGATGCTACATACTGCCCTATCCTGTGGGTGTGTCATAATTTATCTCTTTATTTTGAGTACTTAATGCAGTTTCTAATTCTTAAAAATCATAGGACTTTAATTAGATCAATTTATATAATCTCTGGTGGAACATTTTTCTTGCCTATGCATCTATCCTTGCCTTTTCTCGGATATGAATCTTGTTTTGCGTATTAAGCTGTGACAGATGTCTTTTACATGCAGCACTCCTCTTGACTCTTGGGGTCCTTCTGGTCTCCCTTGCATTCGTATCTTTTGATGAAACAAGTGTTTAAATTTAGAAAAGAATTGTTTCTTTAAAAAAAAAACTTGATTGAAATGCTTACATATATACTCCGAAACAGGTTACAAGGTAAAATGACAAAACCTGATGATAGGCGTTTATAATGGAAACACTTACCGATTCTTAAATATAGCATCGTGGAAGGGTGGGCGTGAACCAAGTGGTTACAGGGTGTTCCAGGAAAGGCATTTTGGATGCATGCCACCTACTGTCCCAGAGATGCCCCGTGACTTCAGTTTCATCTGCTCTGCTTAACCTTTCTCCATGTGACTACTGAAACAGATGCTGCGGGCCCACCAAAGGAGCTGGCACCGTTGTCTCCTCAAAGGTGGGACTTGAATTTTAATCCAGGCCCTCAAAAAGAGCCCGATTTAATCATGTGAGACGGCCCTCTGCAGGATGGCTCTGGAGGTCAGCTCACCTGGCCCACGGCCTCCCTGTGTGGACTGTCCCTCATCAGCTACTGTTAAGTATTTGTTGCAGTAAGAAAGTTTTATAAACTGCCTGTTTTAGTTGAATGTTTCGAGTTATCTTTGTGGAGAATAACAACCGTACCTGGAAGCATATTGACCGGGAGTCAACAGTATTTTTGCTGTTCCAGGCACCGTGCTACAGGCTTTCTGCGGCATGATGCAGACTCCTCAAGTGTCTCAAAATTGCACGAGCTGACCCTTGCTATTCCGATCACGGTGCACAGGAGGTGGCAGAAGCTTAGGAAGACTAGTCATTTGGCCAAGGCCACACAACTAATATTCACTTTGCATAGACATTATTATATAGTGAAAGGTCCCTGTCGGTTTATCGGCAGTACAGACTAGCGGTGGTACAGAAACACCACTAGCCTGTACTGTTGATAAGCTGACAGGGAGTTTTAGTTACATATAACATATATGCTTTGCATATATTTTTATAGTATTTTCACCGACTACCTTGCTATCTGATATTTCACATTTTTGTGACAGTTGTAAACAAGTAAACCCCACACTTCAACTATCTGTTGCATGAACAGTGGACATCTGACAGCAGCAAAGGCCTCTGTGTGAGGTGTGAGCAACATGGCTTGTGATGGTCAAGGTTGCGGGCCCCCTTGGCTGGGCCATGGCTCTGAACGATTTTTCAGTGATGTAATGATGTCATTTGGCAGTCATGTAACAATGCAGTCTCCCTATTTTAGTGAGCTGATGTGATCATCCTTCATTTTTTTTCATAATGCTAAAATAGTATATAATATATAAAGCTATGTAATATATGTTACTGTTGCTGTTGCCATCCATCCTGACTCAGGGTAATACACGAAGTTGTTTTTCCTGTTGGAGAGTTGATTCTAAATCTTTGTAACTTTGTGTGACAGAGTAGAATTGACCTACAGCCGCCCGAGGTTGAAATCTTTGGCCTGGGAGCAGTATCACCAGGTCTTTCTTGCTCAGAGTGGCTGGTGGGTTTGAAAGATAGGCCTTAGAGCTAGCAGCAAAGCATTCAAGGCTTACACCATCAGTGTTCCTTACAAAGTCAAAGCTAGTGGGATTTTTCCACACACTTTTGGAAGTCCCTTTCTGTTCATAGCGTACACACATACATATACATGTAAATATGAAAATGTCTCAAGTAGATTTAAATGTTCAGAAAACACACCAAACAAATTCAGTGAATGACTTAGTCTCCAACTTTTAAGATTGTGGAACAAACTTGGAAACTTCCTTTACAGGTTTAAAACAGGAGGCTTAGCTAGAAAAAAAGAATCTTCATTTCTTATTCTTCCTGGATAGAAATCTTGGCAACTGGGAGCGTAGTTGCCGTTCTTGTGACCTTCTCTGCCTATTGTGGGTAGAGAGCCGCACTACCAGGTTGACATTGCACCCTTTGTAAATGCCGTGTTTAGCTTGGAAAGGGAAAATGTTATTCTTGGCAGCATTCAAACAGCAAAAGTAGACACCGCCATGGCCCCCAAGGGACATACTGGCCTGCAGCAGGAGCTGCAGAGACGAGGATTGGCATTTACCTGTTTATTTACTTCACTTTTTGTTGTGAATTTGCCGAAGGGTTGTGAGTAGATCGTAACTCCCACATTCAGTCCAGAGAAGTTTTGTTTCCACTTTTCCACGTCAGTCCCTGTCGTGCACCGTCACTTAGCTCACTGCCTCCGTTTCCCATCTTCTCGTTTCCAATCCTGCTTTTTTCTTAACCCTCTGTACTTGAGTCCCTGAGCACATGCTTCCCTTTGATTTTATTTGTTAATCCTTTTCCTTCTGATTTTTTTTTCATTAGGTGAGACTTTACATATTGAATATTATTTTTTTAATTCAACAAGGCAAACTATTGATCAGACCTCTGAGTGGCTTACCCTGTTTGTCCCCCTCACCTTCGCTCTTTCCCTCTATCCCTCTTGTAGTGTATTATCTTCCCATCCACTCAAGGCAACGTCTGTCTCGCTTCTAGCCTGCTACTTCTCCCCGCCCCTTCCCCTTCCACCCCATCCACTATCAGAGTCTATTTCTTTCTGTATCAGAACCACGTCTTGAGGGTTTTGTTTGTTTGTTTGAAATAATGGTGTCATCCATTATTTGTCCTTTTGTACTTTACTACCGTACTCAGCAGTGTCCTCAGAATCGCCCATGTCACGAGGTGTTTCATAATGTCATTTCTCTTTAAGGAAGCGTGGTATTCCATCCTGCGCCTGCGTGCTTATGCATCCATTCTTCCGCTGATGGGCATTTAGGTTGTTTACGTCTTTTGCTATTGTGAGTAGTTCTGAATGAACATGGGTGTACATATATCTGTCTGTTCCACGATCTGTATTTCGGTAGGGATAGTGCCCCTGCTGGGTCGTATGGTATTTCTGTTCCCAGTGATTTGAGGACGCACCATACTGTTTTGCACAGTGGTAGTTTTAGTGGCCTGCCTTCGAGCCCCGCCAGCAGCAGATGAGGGTTCCAAACTCTCTGTGCCTTCCCCACTCCC
>NW_022103899.1:21859979-21882507 GCF_000313985.2 Echinops telfairi | reverse complement strand
TTTTCTGCTTTTCTGAACTTGGCTATCAATTCTGGGGTAAGGTGGTATCTAATCATCGTTTTGATTCTGTATCTTTGATGGCTAGTAATCTCGAACAGTGCTCTGTGTTTGTTGGCTGCCTGGCTGTCTCCTTTGGTAACCTCTCAGTCCCTGTCCTCTGCCCATTTTTAAATTGGGTTATTTGGCTTTTTCGTGTTGAACTTTTCCATAGATTTTAGAGAGTAGTCCCTTGTCCAAAAAGTCGTTGCCAAACTATTTTCCCCTGTCTGTGGGTTCTCTTTTCACTCTTTTGATGAAATCTTTTGATGCACATGTTTCTTATTTTCAGGAGGCCCCAGTCATGTATTCTTCCCTCTTGATTTTAAATGGTTGATTAGTCTAACGTGGAGTGAATTCAGATCTAGACCTGAAGGATGACCCCGCACGAGAGTGATGGAGGTTCCGCCAACCCCTATCCGACCAGGAAGTCTGGTCTCATAGTTTGGAGCTCTGTGCCACTTTTCTCTCCCACTCTCTCCGGGACCTTCTGAGGTGCGCCTTTCCAGGGTGGTTGCTAGTGGTAGCCCAGCAGTTCTCCTGGCCTCGGGTTGTGGAGACTGGGGTCTGTGGGGTCTGTGGGTCCATTGCATCCCATGGTTCCAGGAGCCTTGGCTTTCATTCCTGTTCTGTCCTCTGGTTGGAGAGAGACCCGTCGTGGCACCGCAGATGGCTGCTCACGAGCTTTCAACACCCACCTTGCTACTCACCCAGTGAGGATGTAGCACATTAGCTAGTGCTTAACTTTAATGATAATTACAGTGCATGTCTTCAATACGGGAGGGAGTTATTAAAAAATTACTAGATGGCAGGAAATCGACATGAGACTTGTGTACCATGGATTGAAAACTGGGATAACTTTTGATGCTGTATGATACTAGTAACATTGTGATTACTAAACCTCAAGAAAATGACTAGAGAACGATTTGACCCCAGACACTAAAATGACCCAAACAGTGAAAACATCTCCTTTTTGAGAACAGCCTGTACAGATCCTCTCTGGTCGGCAAAGATGTGGACAGATAAAGTCCATCAATCGGGCAACCTGAGGAACAATTTGAAAGTTGAAAGAAACGCATTTAGAATAAGCGCAGCTGTGCGGCTTTAGACCGTTATAGGTCAACTATTAGGGAGTTTTCAAAAGTGATATTCTAAGAGGTGGTACGAACTAAAAACTTGGTCAAATCACATAAGACAGCTTGGTTTATTGGTGATTTGTTTAGAATGAGTGAGAGATTAAAGATGTTTATTCAGACATTCACTAGTAAATCCATTCTGGACCCCTACCCTTTTGAGATCATGTCATAAGCAGCCACTTTTGTTCAAAATCCTGGCCCTGGGGACCCCCTAGACCGACCAGGAATGACTGAGTTCTAACTGCTGCTTCTCACTTTACTGTGGGGGTTTAAATATATCCTGGCACCTGAGCTTTTGTAAACTAGAATGAAAATAAGCGATGAAAAATGGAATAGAAGAAAAAAGATCCACAAAATATAAGCCCAGATTTTCATGACTCAACAGATATGTTACTAACGTATTTCTATAAAAATTTTCACGACATGCTAAATGTCTGTTCTTATTTTATTAGATTAGTAACAGCCATTTCCTGGACTCACCATGGTCTGCGCCCCATATTTTGACTTGGACACGTACTAGACTTAAATATAGGTGGAAATGCTTTTCTCATGGTAATTCTCCTTCCTGTATTCATTTTTCCTGTAGTACTTGCTTTTCTTTCTACAGCACCTTTTTTTAAAAAGTGGATTAAGCACCATGTACGTGGGAATTGATCATTTATAGTAGGGAACACTATCCTGTGGCACAGTGAGTTACGTGTTGGGCTGTTTACCAAGGTCAGTGTTTAGAAATTACCAGCCACTCCATAGGAGAAAGGTGAAGCTTTTACTCCTGTAAAGCTTTAGAGCTTGAAAATATACTGGGGCAGTTTTGCTCTCCCCATAGGGTCACTATAAGTCAGAATGAATTTGAGGCCAATATGTTTTTTATTTCACCAAAATACAAAGGAATTTGTGGAATTAATTGTGACATTTATACATATATGTACTTGAATGTGTGATCTATTGATTTTTGAGTCTCTATATCAGTGTCTCTCAAAGGAAGGCCAAGAACCACTTGTATGAGACCCAGTTGGAGATTATTGTTTTAAAAAATTAGACTAAGACCATGCCATACTTACAGAATAAGGATTTCTGTGGCCTTATCTATGGAGTCTGAATTGTAATATGCAAGAAAATTTGGGGACTAACGTTTCAGGGGTGGTGAAGCAGTGTGATATATTTGGTTTTACATCATATACTATTGTGTAATACATTATAACTAACATTATAAATCATGTTTCTGAAAATTTTCACTAATATATTTGATTATGTAAATATGTACTTTCTGCAGAGCATGCTCAGGATATATTGTCAGATTAATTCCTATCTTAACCATATACAATGCATTATTGAAAAAAGGCATTGCTCTGATTTTAGAAACAAAGCGCATTCATAACAAACGAATTCATGTCCAGCTCCACTTGTTTCATTTTAATTGCAGAGTGCTGCATATCTAAAAATGAACTCTTGAACTCCCTCAGATGTGCAAGGGTGTCGTCCTACTTCAGGTGGAAATAGCACAGCTGGAGACCACATTAACCATGCAGTCAAGCACTGACGCAGGCTCTGGAGAAATCGTCCTCTGCACCTTTGGCCTTTGTTGTTGGGAGCCCTCATTTGAGTTACTGGACCTCTCTGGACTGTTTTTCTGATCTTAAAGATAATAACATGGTTCAGAGAAATTCAGACTTCTGTCAGATAATAATTCAGAGATACCTTGAACTGCTCTTGGCACTTGGTGGCCGGCAGTGCGTCTTGTTGGAGGAAGTTGCATCATAGTGGGGATGGTGTGCCTCAGCTGCGGTGTCACCCAGACTCTGGAGTTAACGTTCATCGACTTTCTCCCGATGTGATCTGGGTGAGCAAGTTATTCAAGTCTTCTAGTTCCCAGTTTCTAAATTTGTGCAGTGAGGATGGTAATGGCTATTTCAATTAGGCTGAGGATTACATAGGGATTGCACAGGGAATATGTACAGCCTAGTGTAGAGTAAGTGTTTAATAGATACCAGAGGACAGCTACTATCATTTTTCCCCTGAGTTTGCTACCTGTTATTTTCAAACCAACCAACCAACCCACCCCCAAATCTACAGGTCTCATATACATGCATGAAATACACGAAGCATAAAGACTTAAAATCAATAAAATGGTACAATTCGTCATTACTTTATTTTCTAAGTATCATTACAATAGTTGGTTTGTCTGTGGGATCCTGCCTTTGTTCTTTTAGCAACTATCTCTTTTGAATAGATTTTTTTTTTTAAGTTTTCTGATGAAGCCACAAACTGGTGTGCATTTCTATTGGAAGATTTTGAGGATCTGCAGAGTGAGGATGCGGTGGACATTCGCGAATTGTTTTCTGAGCATCATTTCAGGGGAGACAGCAGGAAAGAAGATAGTAATGGAGAGGAAGACATGCCAGATGCCATCAGAGTTGGAGGCATGCAAACGCAGAAACACACATGCACAAATAAGAAGCTTTTCAGGCAAAAGGCTACTCCTTCCTGCTGTGCTAGTCTTGCTTCTGCCTCTCGTCTCTTCGGGCACCATCTGGATGGCTGGAGACACAGGATTTTCATCGTCTGTTTGTGTTGCAAGCTAAGAATTTCCTCTCAGCTCGTCCTTAATAAATATCCTTGGGGCCTTGGGAATACGCTTCTTTAGTTAAGTGATGTCTTTAATTTCCCCTGATTAATCCATTCAGCATCTGAAAATCATAGTTTCACCCAAGAGCGTCCTTGCTAGATCAATACCTTGAATGTGGAGAGCTGTGGTCATCAATTGGGCTTTCAGAGAGAGCAGATCTTAAAGAGCTGGGAAATGGGACAACTTCCATTCCCTTATTCACAAGCTTCTCTTTCTATGTGCTGATGCTTTATCGTTCACGTGTCTGATCTCCTTCACGGGCCACATGTCCTCCCCCTCCATGCATTGACCACACTGGTCCTCCGCCACTCCTGGAAAGTGTCACACTGCTTCCTGCCCCGGGGCCTTTGCACAGCGCTTCTGTCTGGAATGAGCGCTTGCTCTTTTCGGCTCCTTCCCCTAGTCACCCTTCAGACCTGGGTTCGAACCCCGCTCTGGTGAGTGAATTTCCTCGGATGCTCTGGACCTTCTCTTCCTCTTTGCAGCGTGTGTCACACTGATCATTACACGACGCATTTTATATTTGCTGTGCCATGCTTGTCTCCCTCTCGAACTGTAAGCTTTTCAAGGACATGGGCCATGTCCACCTGCTCGCACGGTTCCCCAGTTCTAGCCCGTGTTGTGGCTGATAAATGCCACCGAGTCCGTTCCACTCACAGTGACTCTGTGTACAGCGGAACGAAACACCGCCTGTCCCTCACAGTTGTTCTTGCGTTTGAGCCCATCGGTGCAGCCACAGTGTCGCTCCGTTTTGTCGAAGGTCTTGCTCTTTTTCGCTGCCCCGCCACCTTACCAGGCATGATGATCTTCTCCAGGGACTGGTCTCTTCTGACAACATGTCTAAAGCCGGTGAGATGAAGTTTGGTCATCCTTTCCTCCAAGAAGCACTTTGGCTGTACTTCTGTCAAGACAGATGTACTCGTTCTTTTGGCAGTCTATGGTACTTTCAATACTCTTCACCTGCACAGTGATTCGCAGACATCGCTCCTTCTTCGGTCTTCCTTATCCAGTGACCAGCTTTCACCTGCATACGAGGTGGTGGAAAATACCATGGCTTGTGCTGGGTGCACCTTAGTCCTCAAACTAACCGCCTTGCTTTTCAACACTGGAGAGAGGTCTTGTGCAGGACCTTGCCCCAGTGCAGTGTGTTGTGTGATCTGTGCATGACACGTGAAGATGCAAATGGGACGTGCGAGTTCACCATTGCTGAGGCTTTCCCACACTTGGTTGCTATGGAGTTTCCTGGTCTGACCACACGAAAGGGACGGATTTGGAGAAAGGAATAGCATTATGTGTACTTTGACAGCCGGCGCTGTGATCTACCTGTGCCCACAGGATAACAACAGTAAACTCACTGCCATCGAGGTGATTCCAACTCATAGCGACCCTGTCCAGGATTTCTGAGGCTCGGTCTTCACGAGAGCAAAGCGACTCATTTTCCGGTGGGTTTGGCTGCAAACCCGGGAGTTAACAGCCGAATACCTGACCCCCTGCACCGTCAGGGCTCTTTGATGGCTATTCCTACCCAAGCAGGGTTTGTTTTTTTTAGCCCGATTGAAGAGGGACTGGCTGAAATGCCAGCATTTTGAAAATATCCCCCAAATATGTAGGCACGAGGTGTCCTTAAGTCTAAGCTCCAACATTCTTCTTATGACCATGCTCCATTCTATATTTTCTTTCTCGATCAGCTTAGAAATCCAGTTCTGTTATGACAGTCACTTTTGCCAGCATGATACAGGTTTCTTTCTTTTTTTTTTTTTAACATGATACAGGTTTCTTGTATGCAAGAGACAGCCTGTTTGCCACATTTGGGCATAAGTGATATCCTGCTAAGTCAGAATTTTGAGTGTAGCTAATGTGGCACATCTGGCAAGTGTTACTGTATTTTCAAGACCAATAGTTTCAGTTTGGAGGAACAGGTTGTGTTCAGGGACTGGAGTGCGTGGCCCCTCAATGTAGCATGGGGCTGCAGTCAGTGCCCACAGATGGGACGCTTCTTTCTGCTTCCTGCAAAGAGATGGAAAGAGATGGGCTTGTGCCCTTGGGCTGCCTCCACCCAATCAACTAGCACTTAATAATTGCAAGGTGTGTCACAGGTGTGCCAAACAGTTCCAGAAGGCCCTTGTCTGTTTTATAGAACTGGGGATTGCCCTGCCCCAGTCTCTTCCCAGCACAAAACAAGAGCCCTGGCTAGATTGATGATGGTATCCGTCTTGCCATTACCCGTGATGGCTTGAAAGAGATCCTGGGTGGAAAACCAAGCATTTGGATTTTCATTACAGCTATGTTGTGTTTGGGGGGAAAGACATAAGCCCACAAACTCCACACTGCATTGGTTAGCACGCTGTAAGCCTATTTCAATAACCTAAATGAACGTTACATCTGATTATGTTTGGTAATACTAAATTGTGCTCCCGAGACAGTGGCCAAGCGGTTATGAGGAACTGACTAGCAAGCCCCTCTCTCCTCGGATACCCGTCAGCTTGTCTGCTGTCAGCCTGCTGTGTGTGTGTGCACACAGATCTTGTTCTTTGGAATTCTCCCATGGAAAAGCAAAGGAAGGAAGCTGAGGGAGGATGGGGCGATTGCATCCTGTACCCTTTCCAGGGGTGTGGCCAAACTGCCTCAGCCGAGGGGACATAAGACATTGTGTTTTTTCACTTAGGATGCCTGAGGAGTGAGAAGTCCTGTTGAAAGGCAGGGGCGACTCTAGGTGCTGTTCTTCGTTTCCCGGCAAGGGCTTGCCTGAGTCCCACTTGGTATTTCCTTTCTGCAGCCTTTGGGGGAAGAGGAGGAGAAGCAAGCAGGCACCCCAGGGAAGGGGGCTGCCGAGCAGTCAGAGCCCACTAGGACTCTAGGCCTGCCCTGACTTCAGTTCTGGCGACTTCTATGAATGGAACTTCAAAGTGGGTATAGGCCAGATCCCTGGTTTTAAGGAGAATGAATCAGCTTTCGTCGGCTGCCCCCCAGTCTGATGTGAAAGGATGGATTCTGCTCTGGGAAAGGCACGCAGGCACTCTTTGGGATGACAGGAGGTAAGGTCCTGAAAAGCTCTGTGACCCGAGTTTTACTCTCACCTGGTTTCCTTGTGCATCTGTTCATCCAGCTGCCTTTCTCTTTGAACACGTCTTCCATGTGGCTCCCTTGTAGCTTCGTTAGGAGCAGTTACTAACAGTGTGGTGCCTGTCCATCACGTTCAGTCACTTAACTTGGCTTAGGGGACCAGTGCTGGGAATGAAGCATGTAAACCTATCCAGGTAAAGGTTCAGTTGCCACACTGCTCATTCCCAAGGAGTCCCAGGTGTTTTGCGTGGGCTACCTTCCTGTGCTGTGAAATGCATGTGCCAGCCTACAAGGATGCTTCTGAAAAGGGTCCTCGAGAGTGTCTCCATGGGTTGCATGACAGATCGCCTGCCCGTGGAAGAATCATGTTGGTTTAAAAAAAAAAAAAAAGCATTGCAAAGCTCGTAGGGAAGGAGATGTTGAAAGATCTATTTTTAATTGGAAGTTTATGCGGGCAGGTGCTATGGATTGAACTGCGTCCTCCAAAATCATGTGCTGTATACCCTGACCTTCCTGCCTGTAGTCATCTTGTAATTTGGGAGGAGGTTGTCTTTGTCTGCATGTTGATACCTCTTGAGTCCGTCTCTTTTGAGATAGACAAGAAGGTAAACAAGGGGGCAGGGATAGGAGGGGAGATGCCAACCCACAGACCTGGTGGTGGCTCAGGAGCAGATGCTCAGAAGATACAAGGACCTTCCTGAAGGGCTGACAGACAGTCCTGACTTCTCGCTTCCCACACTGTGTGAGAACTTGTCTCTGTGGGTTACAAGCGCTCTCTGTGGCATCTCTGTTCGAGCAGCCCGAGATCACGAAAGCAACAGGTCTCATTAGACATTCACATCTAGACACTGGCGAGTCAACAAAATCTTAAAATCGAATATTAAGAATAAAAATGTTTTAAAAGGATTTGGGGGGGGCGGGTTGGTGATAACTGTGGCAAAATTCTCTCCTTTTCTATAAACCTCCAAAAATTACAAGCTAAAAATCTGCTTTAATCAGTTTTCTAAAATCGAGATGAATGCAGGGGCCAATGTTCGTTCTGCCTTGTTGGTGTGTGCTGTCGATTCCGACTCATAGACCCTTCGGGCACAGAGGAGAGCAGCCCCATAGGGTTCCTTCTGCTGTGGTCTGACAGAGCAGACCCCTCCCCCCCATCCTCCTGGGGAGCCACTGGGGAGTTATCTGCTGAGCGCTTCACCATTGTGCCACCAGGGCTATTGGTTCTCTCTTAACCCCTTAAACATGATTTTGTTTTCCAGAGAGAATTTTACATTTTAGCTACCACGAAATGCCAATCAGTGGATCTTCAGAGGATGTGCTTGAGATGGTTTTTAATCACCACATGGGGTGAAACTGGCATTTACAGCCCAAGAGCCAGGGATAATAATATTCCTGCATTGCACTGGGTAGAGCACAGCACCTACATTGAGAAGCACTGCGGAATGTTCATTTTATTCGGTAGTCGGCTGGTGGTTTAATACAGATTCAAGTGAGCAATCTACTATTTAGGAAGATCATTCATCTTCCAGAGAGGCACACAGGAAGCAGCCACTTATGCAAATGTAACTTTGGGAATCAGAATCAAAGAATAGCCCACATACTTGTAATATTTTCAGACAGCTTGTGTTTTCTCCAAATCTTTGATTCCATTCAACACAGAGTAAATGAACTCATGGAAATCAAAGGGAAAATTGACTCCTAACCTGAGGATAAGCGATCTGAAAGCACAGTAGGTTAGGCATTGGCTGATAATGGAAAGGTCTGCAGATCAAATCTTCCAGTTGTTGCACAGGGGAAGGATGAGGCTGTCTGTTTCTTTAAAGAGTTCGGGGCTGGAAGGCCAATGGGACAGCAGTACTCTTGCCGCACAGCGTTGCTCTGAATCAGAGCGGACCTGAGGGCAATGGATTGGGTTTTGGTTTAACCAAAGGGTGTTTCTGTGCTGAACATTGTATTTGATACATCTTAGCATGTTTATGAGTATGGTTACAAAAAGGTAGCATTTTTGATCTTGAAGGATCTAGAGTTTGCTTTTATTTATTTTTAATCATTTTATTGGGGCTCATAGAATTCATCACAATACATAGATCAATTGTGTAAAGCACGCCTATACATTTGTTGCCCTCATCATTCCCAAAATTCGCTTTCCTCTTGGGTTCCGGGGATTGTCTTTGAGTGAGATCTCAGTGTTTGCATGATATCATTATTGTCATTTAAATAGTGATTAGAGAAAAAAAAAAAAGCCGGCATGTAGTCAAAACCCCATTGTCAGCCCTGGCTGCTCTGTACACATGCAGTGCCAAGAGATTCCCAAGTTGAGCGCTGTATCCCAAGTCCTAGTTTCGTTGTGTAGCAAGATGGGGATGTGTCCACCTGGTTCTTTATCAAGACCAGCTTAAAACTCTTTCATGGAAGTTTCAGATCTGTGTGACCTTCAACCAAGAATGTGGCAATACTGGGATAGTATGTGTGAAACTCAGTGCTGTTTCTAGTGACCTAGCTTGTTACCACCATACAGTAAGGACTTCTCATTTGCTGCCTGGCCATTTGGCATACGTTATGAAATCTCAAACAGTTAAATGAAGCTCATTTTTGCTTGAATTTATATATATATATGTTTATGAGAAAATAGAATAAAATAAGTTTTGAAATTAAAAACTAAGGCAATGATGTTGAAAATTGTGTTTATGGCTATGAAGATTTTATATATATAGTGCTGACTTCTGCAGGTTCACATGCTATACTCCTGTTGTTCTCACAATATTCTGAACTAGAAACTGTTATTTTGTAAATTGAGGAACTAGAGGCCATGCAGTCTTAGGACTTGTGTAAATCCAGTAAATAGGCCAAATGGAGTGCAAAGTCTGCTGACCATTGATGTTCTGGGGTTTCACCATCACCCCGGCCCTCAGAAAGCTTCACTACCAAGTGGTGTATTATTGCGCTGCACCTGCAGTGTGTGCTGTGCACCTAAGGGCTTATGTGGATACATACACAGTAAATACATTTCTCTCAGGGTCATACTGAATTACCAACTGGCAGTGTATCAGAGCTTTGTATTTTGTTGAGTAAGGTCAGTATGGGGATGTTAGGTTTTGGAAGTTGTTTGGATAAAAGAGGGGCATGGTGGACTTAATTAGTGGAATTATAGGATGGTGGCTTGCCTTGGAGAAGTTTTTGGAGGTGAATGAATCACCTCACAGGGTCAATGCACTGAAGAGTCTGATTGGCTCCTGACCTTTTCCACTAAGGGTGTATTTTTATATCTGCTGTAGCTTTGTCTGCACAGGAAGGAAGGAAGTAGATGGGGGGAGAGTCATGTTCAGGTTATGACTCTATAGCTTGATGTTCATCCTGGCCATGAAGCGCTGTGCCCAGTGTTCTCTGCACACAGCATCCAGAACTATTTTAAAAAATCTAGATCAAAACCGTCCATCATAATCAGAATGAAGAAAACTTTTCACTTTGGTGCAATTTAATGTTGAGGAGTCTGATCTCTGAAGCAAGATAGGCTGGCTTCACCCTGCATGTATTAGTGAATTGATCTGAGGCAAGTTTTCCAGCTTTTGTTGTTGTTGTTCCACATCTGTAAAATAGGGAGTGAAAATAAGTATCTAGTTCAAAGGGCTATTAGAGGCTTAAATGAGCTAATAAATGTGAAGCACTGTAATAGTACCTGGTACATAGGTTCTACAGAATATGTTACTATTATTATCTGTAATGTGATATAGGACATGGCATCGCTTCACCCTTTTCTACATAAATGTCCATGGGTTGAACTTGACTTGGCAACAGCATCAAGCTGGCCCCTGCCTGCCCTTCTGACCGCATCTTCTCTCAGGCTTACTCAGCTCTCGATGCGTCACTCTGCTGGAAGTGGTGGGCTGGGGCCTAGTTCAGGGCCTTTGCATTAGGGACTGGTCTTATTTGTCTCCTGCTGCCCAAACAGAAATAACACAAGTGGTTGGCTTTAAAGACCAGAAATTTGTTTTCTCATATTTCTGGAGGTTGAAAGTATAAGCCAGGTTTTCAGAGAATCCTCACAGATTAGCTGTGTGTGTGTGTGTGTGTGTGTGTGTGTGTGTGTGTATTTTGGTCTTAATCTAACTCAGACATGATTCGGTTTAGGATCCACTGTATAATGCTATAGTCTCAACTGATTGGTTAACTGTGTTGTATTAGGCTTCATTATGGAAGATGATTGCATTACTTTAGATGTAACTTATAACAAGACATCGTGGATGATAGTCCGATACACCCAGTGGCGCTGATTGAATGACGTTACTATGCTTGATTGAATGACATTCCTATGCCATGACACCAGTGAGACTAGGGATTGGCTAAATAACTGAGAACCATCGCCTTGCAAAGATGACTGAAAAATCAACTATCTATGGTTCATGTCTGGAATGCTCTATACCCCAAATCTCTCATACTTTATTCACACTCTTAGTTCATTCATGTCTGTTCAAACAGCATTTTCCTACCAGTCAGTCTCTACCTCCGCTGGGTGTCTTTCTTCACGGCACAGGATCATAACCTGACCTTGTGCTATGCATAGACCTCCTTCCTCACGAGCTATAATCTCAGGGAGCACAGGGTCATATTCCCTTCAGAATTCCTGTGACCTAGGTTATTACCTGATAGATAGTGGGTGCTCCATGGAGATTTGTTGATCTGATTTTGAATAACTTTATTTCCACATCACTTCAATAATTGTTCTCTGTGTGTATATGTGCTGGGGCATACTGTTCCTTCCCATTCTCCTTAGTCATCACTTTGCCCTAAAACAAGACCCTTGTTCCCCACCCTCTCTACATTTTCTCATTACGACTTATTTAGCAGCAAGAAGTATTTTCTAAAATGACAGGTTTGGCACACAGAATAAGAGAGGCACTGTAAGGTCATTGTGAAAGAATATTCCTGAGGGGCTTAATTTTAGATCTTGTGCTAAGGTGTTTATCAAACTACTAGATGCTGGTCATATCAAGACCAAAAGAAGGTGGATTCACATTCTCATTAGAGAAGCATAATTGCACCATAAATGTGTGATGGGGAAAATTATCTGCTGACAGTCAGTAGTACTTGAAAGTGACTCTGGGAAAAATTTTTTTAAATCATTTTATTGGGGACTCGTACAACTCTTTTTTTCTCTAGAATTTACTTCAATTGTGCCCACAACCAAGAAGCCTAAAAACAAAAACAGCAGTTTAGAAATAAAATTATATACTGCATCGAATAAAGTGTTAGAGACCAAATATGTCACTTTACAAAGTTTGCTTAACCTAAGTCATGCTTTTTTAAAAATCACTTTATTGGGGGCTCGTACAACTCTTCTCACAATTCATACATCCATCCATTGTGTCAAGCACATTTGTACATTTGTTGCCATCATCATTCTCAAAACATTTACTTTCTACTTGAGCCCTTGGTATCAGCTCCTCATTCCTCCCCACACCATGAACCCTTGATACTTTATAAATTATTATTATTTTGTCATGTCTTACACTGTCTGATGTCTCCTTTCATCCACTTTTCTGTTGTCCATCTCCAGGGAGGAGGTTATATGTAGATCCTTGTAATTGGTTCCCCAATTCTACCCCACCCTCCCTCTACTCTCCTGGTATCGCAACTCTCAGCACTGGTCCTGAAGGGATCATCTGTCCTGTATTCCCTGCATTAACAGTTCTTATCTGTACCAGTGTACATCCTCTGGTCTAGCCAGATTTGTAAGGTAGAATTGGGATCATGATAGTCGGGGGGAGGAAGCATTAAAGAACTAGAAGAAAGTTGTGTGTTTCATCGTTGCTACACTGCACCCTGACTAGCTCGTCTCCTCCCCGAGACCCTTCTGTAAGGGGGTGTCCATGCCTACAGATGGGCTTTGGGTCACCACTCCGCATTCTCCCTCATTCACAATGAAAGGATTTTTTGTTCTTTGATGCCTGATAACTGATCCTTTCGACACCTTGTGATCACACAGGCTGGTGTGATTCTTCTATGTGGGCTTTGTTGCTTCTGAGTTATTTGGCTGCTTGTTTACCTTCAAGCCTTTAAGACCCCAGAAGCTATATTTTTTGATAGCTGGGCACCATCCACTTTCTTCACCACATTTGCTTATGCACCCATTTGTCTTCAGTGATCATGTTGGGAAGGTTCATAGAATGCCAGTTTAATAGAACAAAGTTTTCTTGCACTGAGGGAGTACTTGAGTGGAGGCCCAATGTCCATCTGCTACCTTAATACTAAACCTACATATATGCACATAGATCTATTTCCCCATCATCATATATAAATATATTTACATATGTACATGCCTGTATTTAGACCTCTATAAATGCCCTTTGCCTCCTAGTTCTTCTACTTCCTTTTACTTCCCTCTTGTCCCACTATCATGCTCAGCCTTCATTTAGGCTTCAGTAATTCTCCTTGGTTACATTACCCTTGATCAAGCCCTACCGGCTTCTTACACCATCCTCGCCACCAATTTTGGATCACTTGTTGTTCCCTTGTCCCTGGGTTTGTTAACACCATTTCCTTTCCCCCCACCTCCCCCTCCTCCATGTCCCCTGGGAAGCTTTGGTCCCATTGTTTTCTCCTCCAGATTGTTTATCCAGTCTATCTTATCTAGATAGTCCTGCAGAGATAATAATGTGCACAAAAGCAAGACAGAGCAAAACAAAGCAACACCTCCAAACAACAACAACAAAAAACCAATGACAAAAAAAGAAAAGCCTGTAAATAGTTCAAGGTCTGTTTGTTGACCTTTAGGAGTGTTTTCCAGTGGAGTCTGATGGGGTGCCATTCCCTGGCCCCAAAGTCTATTTTTGATATTCCCTGGGGACTTCCTTGCTCTGCTCCTCTTGCTGTTCTGTTCCATGCCCTTAGTGTTTTGCCTTGGTGTGGTGGGGTCTGATTGGGCGCAATTCCTGCCCTGTGTCTCCAGTGCTGTCCCCAGTAGGGCTTCAGGTCAGTGAGGGATGTCGTGTCTCGTAGTGGGGCCGGCCATATGGTCTTCTCTGCCTTGGCTGCTCTGAGCAGGGATATCGTCCTCAAGGCTTGGTGGGCCATAATGTTTTCCACTCTCTCTTTCTCCCCCTTCCTTTGCTCCTGTGTGCTCTGATCAGACATGTCCCTTTCCCTGAGCTGCAGCTTCAGTGCTGTCCTCTGAAGTGAATTCTTCTGGGGGGTGGGGCGGCTTTGTATGTAGTTGGGATTGGGGGACTTTGGGGAACTTTTTAAGCCTCCAATTTTTCAAAGTGCACGTAGTTCCTACGGGTATGTTAATCATGAAATTGGATAAAGCGATTTCAGATGTCTTACTTTGCTTGGATCCTGAGATGTATTATGAATGTTAACAGTAGCCAAATAAAATATGGATTTCTTTATTCAGTTAATCATTTTTCCATTTGAAATATTATCAAAGAATTTTCATTCCAACATATACCCTAGAAAGAAGAACATTCAATTTGGGACAAGGAAATTTTAATTTATAAATGGCTGCAAGTCTTTGCCAAGTAGGAACGTGCTTAAGTTGTTCTGAAGGCCTTTGCCTGATCCTGGTCATCAGAGCTCTGTCTGGTCAGCTGCGTTATCTCTCTGTGTGTCACTGTGACCAAGGAAGGTCTAACCAAAAGCGAATGCCAGCTCAGCAGGGGGCCGAGTAAGTGTGAAGGCGTGGGACAGTTTTTCTATTACAAGAGTTAGGGTTTAAACTGATCTTGTTGGGAAGCCTAATGAAGGTTACCATGAAATCACTGATACGTCTTTCTCTAGTCTGAACAAGTTGGGGGTGGTGGTGCGGGGTGTCTCAAAAAAAGTTCTGCATTTCTTCATGAGAATTTTATATTGTGCATTTTAACAATATGACAATGATATACAGTTAATGAATAGATAATGCTAGTTAATATATTATATTACATACAGCATGTTATATAATGTATAATTAATATCTATTATAAGGGATAATAATGAAGTTAATATACTTGACTGGTAACCGAAAGATTGGAGGTTTTACTCCTTCCAGAGGCACATGGAAAGAAAGGTCAGACGACCTATTGAAAAATCAGCCAATGAAGAGCCTGTGATCATCGTTCTACTATGTGACCCACCATGAGTGGAAATTGACTCTTTAGCAAATGGTGTGGTTTATTCCGTTAATATCATATCATCATAATCAAAAGCAGCTTCCAATACACCTCTCAGTCAACCAACTTTGAGCGCATCCGTGCATTCGTGGAACTTGGCGGACATCAGCAAACGTAATTGGAAAAGTCATTGACCCCTTAGAGCTGACAGTCTAGGAAAGAAAACAGAAGCATAAGTAATTCGTATGTTAGATGGACAGAGGGTTTTGGAAAACAAAGTAAGCAGAGGAATGCTGCAGGAGTTGTTCTTTTAAATGGGGAGGTCAGGGTAGGTCTCATTGAGAAGGTGATGTTTAAACAACTTCATGAAGGAGAGGGGTTGAGCCCTGAGGATACTTGGGGAACATTCCAGAAAAATGGAACAGCTGGGGCACAGGCCTACAGGTAGAGTGCTGACCATATTTCAGGACGTCACGGAGGGCAGATTGGCTGAAGTAGAGTGAATAGGGAGAGGAGCGGGTAGGAAAATGAGTTTAGAGCTTCCATGCACAGTGAGGGCCTGGGGTAAGCCTTCATCAGAACTTTGGCTTGAACAAATCTTGCACTGCAGCTCTCTTTTCTGCCCTCTGAGGGATTCCATTTAAAGAATTGGGCATCAAGGGAGGGTCTGGGAAATCAAACTGACAAGCTTGCAAATCCATGGGTTAGCGTCTTAGTGAACTCTCGTTGCACTAAATAAGACTGGTACTCTGATGGGTCCATTTAATGTTAAAGAATTCCCCTCCTCATAATCTGGTGCGTAACACAAAGTCCTGGTTGTTTTCCCCTCTCATGTTGCCGTGGGGTTCCAATAACGCAGAGCGGGCGCTGATGCATTTGCAGCATTCGCAGCTAAGTACTCTTTGTGAAGCTGTGTTCTTTGTTCAGGTGTAGAATATTTATTTTGATTCCATTGTAGCTGAAGGTTGCTTCCTCTATCCCCAATCCCAGAGAAACCATCTCATTCCCCAGTAGAGGTAGAATAGAGCCAGCTTCTTTATGACCCAATGCCAGATATAGTCATTTCAGTTTGTATTCAAAATGTAATTGAACATAAGTTCACATTTGTTTTTCAGAAACTCTAGGGCGGAGATGGGATTATTTTAATACAAAAGAAAATTAGCAGGCACATTTTTCACTTCCTTGGCACAAATCTGTCACATGACAATTTTCTCATAAGATTTCTTATCTCTGCTCAACTCCCCTGGGCTGATAGAGAGATGAGGGCTTTGAAAAATTGTTTCCTTCTTGTTTTGTTTCCATCACTCTATGGAGCTTTGGAAATGTGAATGAAAACATCGAAACCTTTCCCAACCTAACTTATGTTTGGATTTGTTTGCTAGGTCTGATCATGTCTCATGCAGTCTCTTAAAATCCTATTCACAGGACATTTTCTGAAAATCCAAAAATAATAGATTGTTGTTGTTGTTATGTGTCATCCAGTAGGATGCTACTCCTCGTGACCCCGTGAGCAACAGAAGGAAATACTGTGCAGCCTTGCTCTGTGCGACAGTCACTCTTAAGTTTGCGCACACCGCTGCAGACACTGTGTCAAGAAAGAGAGTCATCTTTATTGCTGACCTTCTGCTAGGTCCTTCCCCAGAGACTGGACCTTTCTACTAACATGTCCAAAATAAGTGAGACAAACTCCATTTTTACTTCTAAGGACCATTCTGCCTGTACTGCTTCCACGGAGCTATGTTTGTTTCCCCGGCTGCCCATAGTATATTCTGTGCTCTTTAACACAATAATGTAATAACATGCATACTTCTTTAGTCTTTCTTATTCATCATCCAGCTTCTACATGCACATGGGGCACTATTAAGAAAATACAATGGCTTGGGTTAGGTGCCATCATCTTCCAAGTGACTTCTTTGCTTGACCACTTTAAAGAGGTCATTTGCAGCATATGTGTAAGGGGATATCCCCACAAGCAAAAATAGCTCCACTTAGTGGAGCGTTTTCTTTCTTTTTTAAAAATATCATTTTATTGGGGCTCTTACAACTCTTATCACAATCCATACATACATCCACTGTATCAATCACATTTGTACATTTGTTGCCGTCATTATTCTCAAAACATTTGCTTTCTACTTGAGCCCTTGGTATCAGCTCATTTTTTTGCCTCCTTCCCTTACCCTCCCTCCCTCATGAACCCTTGATAATTTATAAATTACTTTATTTTGTCATGTCTTACACTGTCTGACGTCTCCCTTCAACCACTTTTCTGTTGTCCGTCCCCCTGGGAGGGGGTGATAGGTAGATCATTGTGATCAGTTCCCCCTGTCACCCCCAATCTTCCCCTTCCCCTCCTGGTAACGCTGCTCTCAATATTGGTCCTCAGGGATTTATCTGTCCTGGATTCCCTGTGTTTCTGCTCTTATCTGTACCCATGTACATGCTCTGGTCTAGCTGGATTTGTAAGGTAGATTTGGGATCATGATAGTGGCGGGGGGAGGAAACATTAAAGAACTAGAGGAAAGTTGTATGTTTCCTCCGTGCTATACTGCACCCTGACTGGCTCTTCTCCTCCAAGAGACCCTTCTGTAAGGGGATGTCCAGTTGCCTACAGATGGGCTTTGGGTCTCCACTCCTCACTCCCCCTCATTCACAATGATAAGATTTTTTGTTCTTATGATGCCTGATACCTGATCCTTTTGACACCTTGTGATCACACAGGCTGGCTTCTTCCATATGGGCTTGTTGCTTCTCAGCTAGCTGGCTGCTTGTTTATCTTCAAGCCTTTAAGACCCCAGATACTATATCTTTTGATAGCCAGTCACCATCTACTTTCTTCACCAGATTTGCTTATCTTCAGCGATCATGTTGGGAAGGTGAGCATCACAGAATGCCAGGTTATAGAACAAAGTGTTATTGCATTGGGGAGGACTTGAGTGGAGGCCCAATGTCCATCTGCTTCCTTAATACTAAAACTATAAATATATGCACATAGATCTATTTCCCCATCATCATATATTTTTACATATATACATGCTTGTATTAAACCTCTATAAATGCCCTTTGCCTCCTACATCTTTCCTCTATTTCCTTTTACTTTCCTCTTGTCCCACTATCATGTTCAGCCTTCCTTTGGGTTTTAGTAATTCCTCTTGGTTACATTGCCTTTGATCAAACCCTACCAGGCCTCCTACATGCTCCTCACCATCGATTTTAGATCTCTTGTAGTTCCCTGGTCCTTGGGTTTGTTAACACCCATTTCCTTTTCCCCACCTCCCCCTCTCCCATGCCTCCCCCTCCACCCACCCACCCCCAACCATTGGTTCTGTTGATTTCTCCTCCAGATTGTTTATCCCGCCAATCTTATCTAGATAGACCTGCAGAGATAATAATATGCACAAAAACAAGACAGGAAAACCTTGCAACAAAAGAAAACAAAACAACAACAATAACAACAAAAGTAAAGCCTATCAATAGTTCAAAGTCTGTTTGTTGACCTTTAGGAGTGCTTTCCAGTCAAGGCTGATGGGGTGCCACACCCTGGCCTCAAAGGCTATTTTTGGTATTCCCTAGGGACTTGATTGCTCTGCTCTGCTCTGCTCCCCTTGCTTTTCTGTTGCACGTCCTTAGTGTTTTGCCTTGGTGTGGTGGGGTCAGATCAGGCACAATTCCGCACTGTGTCTCCAGTGTTGTCCCCCGTAGAGCTATGGGCCAGTGAGGGACGTCATGTCGTGTGTTGCTAGTGGGCCAGGCCTTATGGTCCTCTCTGTGCATTGGCTTCTCTGAGTGGGAATCTCGTCCTCAGGTTTTGGTGGCCAGGATGTGCTCCACTCTCCCCCTCCCCCTTCATTTGGTCCTGTGTGCTCCGATCAGACATGCCCTCTCCCTGAGGTGTAGCTTCGGTGCTGTCCTCTGAAGTGAATTCTTCTGGTGGGGAGTGGAGTTTTCATAGTACGCATTTTCCCCGCTAGGTGAGCATCTAGCAACTCCCTCCGAGCTAGTGCTCCCAATGGTGTTGCCTGGGAAGGTTCTCTCTGGTCACAGTGAGGGTTTCGTAAAACCAGTTTCACTCAAGCCTCGTTTTTTGTGATGGCTGATTTAAGAGAACAGTGTGTGGCTGTGAAATTTTGTTTCCTGCTCCAGAAAAGTGCCACAGAAACTGTTGTGATGTTGAACACAGCTTACAAGGAGAGTGCTACGGGAAAACTCAGTGTATGAGTGTTTTTCTCTTTTCAGAAAAGGTGAGATGTCAGTCGATGACAAACCTTATTCTGGACACCTGTCAACTTCCAGAATGGACAAAAATGTTGGCAAAATTCGTGCACTTGTACTTGAAGACTGACAACAGACCATTGAAGAGATGGGGAAGTTATCTGTACTATCTTGGAGCTCAGTTCAGCGAATTTTGACAGAAGTTTTGGGAATTAGAAAGGTCATCAGGCCAGTAGACGATGCCATCATCACATTGCTCCCCCCAAAGCTCATGAAATGAAATCAAAGATCAAGATGATATTCATTTGATTTTGTGATGTGAGGGGCGTTTGGCGTTCATCCCACCAGCTCAGACTGTTAATCAGGCTTTCTGTTTAGAGGTTCTGAAAAGATCGCATAACAGTGTGTGACAAAGAAGGCCTGATTTGTGGCAGACAGGGACTGCTTTTGATACCATGGCAATGCACCTGCTCACGCAGTCCTCTCTTTGCACCAGTTTTTGGCAAAAAGCAGCATGCCTCTCTTGCCCTGTGAACCTTATCTCCTGACCTCACTTTGTGAGACTTCCTTGTGTTTTCATAAATGAAGAGGAACATGAAAGCACAGCAATTTGATGATGCAGAGGAGGTGAAGAAAAAGCAAGGGAGGTGCTGTCAGCCATCCAAACAGATGAGTTTGAAAAATGTTTCCAAGAATAGAATTGTAGATTTGACTAATGTGTTAAGTGTAATAGAGAGTAGTTTGAAGGCGATAAGGTTGTTTTTGTTTTTATTTGTTTATTTACTTTGACCTTAGAAAAACCTGGGAAAAGCAGTTAGTTAATGACCCAAAACATAGTGACTGTTGCAATACCTTGAAATCACTTTCCTTTTAGAGTTACCGTCAGTAAGAGACACACAGCAAGGGTTTGTCCTGCCCCAGATTCATCTATCTGTCTGCTAATCGGAAAGCATAGGCCCCTGAGCAAGGCTGTGGAGACCAGAGAGAATCACCCTTCGGACGACAAACGGAAATAAAAGGAAGCACTGTTTTCCTTACAGGAGTCCCACAACTGCTAGAGCATCACGCTTAATCTCTTACACACATTCATGTGCTGTATATACAAGTTCCCACGCGTAATAGCTTTCTGATGTTGGTAAATCAAGGATTTCTCTTCCTTTCGTTTTTGTTTTTTTGTTTTTTTCAATAAGCAAAGCCCATCATTTTATTGCGGGCTCTTACAGCTCTTGGTTGTTATGTTAAAAAATCTAAATACATAGCTTTGGGTGGAATTCCTGTTTGAGGGGGTACCCCCTTACATGTATGTCTAGTGTAATATGTTGTTTGGTATCCTGACCTCCGTTTCCATGAGTGTTGATTGTGAATCACATAAAATGAAATTCTAGATAGCAGGTTTTTTGTCTGTCATGAGGATGCTTACTGGTCTAGTTGTGAGGATTCTTGTTTTCTTGTGTTGAAATATCATCCCTCTTGTTGAGTGGCCTTTGGTTTCATGTCAGTGCTTCAAGTCCACTTCACTCTCAGACAGAAAGCTTGTTCCATCTGTGTGTCTCAGGTTGTTAACGATTCCTCCGCCGATCTGCTTTATGCAGTCCAGCTTCTTGGGTTATTTGCTCAGTGTGCAGAGTGAGGAAGTATGGTGAAAGTACGTAATCCTAACACATACCTTTCCTGCTTTGAAACCTTGGTGCGTTCCCTCATTCTATTTGAACAGATGCCTTTTGGTCTACTGTAGGTTTCTCATGAGCACAATGAAGTGTTTCAAAATACCCACTTTTCTTCACAATGTATAAATCTTTAAAACATAAATATCACAATCCCCCTGTGATGTGGCTGAGATGCCAAGTACCAGAGCGGTGCGTGCCTGTGCCCGCGGTGTGGAGAGGTGCTCCTGACAGGAAAGCCGTATCCTGCATTGCTGATCGTGAATTGTAACCTGGGATTCCTCTAATCAGCTCCTCCCATGGCGAGTATTGCCTGTGAGGGCTGTGTGGCCACTGAGATGAATTTTCAAGCCCAACGGAGGAGAGAGTGCCTTGGCGGGATAGTTGGTGGCACAAGTGGGAAAGCGGGTTGACGTGTGGAGGCATGTCTGACCTCTGCCTCCTTGGGCGATGTTGAACCCGATTCTGCTTCCCCCTTATGAAGCCAGAGGAGGTCAGACACTGACCCCATACCGTTCTTTCACCCAGCAGGCACCCTGAATCCGTTCCTGATTTCTCTGTGCCTTAAGGTCAGAAAACTTGGGGAAAGCTGCTGTCAGGCCTATTCTTGGCATTGTTGTCCTGTGCTTCCACGCAGCAGCCTAAATACCCTTTTCCCCTTTCCTGATACTGGGTTGAGGTCTACAGTCTTTTGCCTTTTTGAAAAGACTGTCCTAGTAGTAGACCCGATGTGTCTCCTGATACTGTTCATGGCAAGTCTGTGTTGTGTTTGCTCAGTCCCGTAGCCACATGGCCCTATCCTTTGAGCATTATTCTTCCTTTACTTTCTGATAAAAGATTTTATAGATGAGAGTTCACACCCCTTTCTTCTAAATGAGTTCCAGGCTGAAGCTGAAGCGATGTTCCCTGGGGATCCCTGTTGTTCTGTCTAGCATCACTGACTCACCTGGCTAAGTCCAGAGATTCCAGTTTCTTCCCAGCCCTCTTCCTCAGTTCTCTCCTTTAGAGACAAACATAGAAAGAAATTCATAGTAGTCATCTGCCCCAGACAGCAGCTACTGACAAAAACGTTCATCAGAGTTTTCCCCCTTTATCTGATTTTCATTTATCTTAGTACTTGTATTGGTCTTTGAGATAGTTTTTTTTGTGCCAGCCTGGCCGATAAACACAAGTGGGATTAACTGAAGGGCAGAGAGTTAAATGGCTCGGTGAGCCTCGCCTTTCTTGTCTCTCGCACTTTGATCATCAGACCAGTGTGCGGCTGCCTTGCTTGTTCTGTGCCTCAATCTACAGGCTACACTACCTGTGGGATGCCTACCCTGTGAACTGTGTCGGTATAAGTTGAGGTCCCTTTAAGACATCTCTGGAGCTGGGGACGGGCGGTTGGTGACCTGGCTGACAGTTGGTGACCTGCCTTGTGATTGACTGCTGTGCTGAGATAGCCTAGCTCTCTCTATAAGTAGAGGAAGACCTGGAGGCAGACTAGACTTGAAGGGCTGCTAGTGTCTCACAACTCTCTCTCACGGGTGTGAGTTGCACTGAGCCATTTGTATTGCTCTATAATTTAATTGTTCATTTCTTGTATTATATATTTATCTATATGATTTAACAATTTATTTCTTGTTATATATCTAATTATCTTTATAAATAAATATATTAAATTATCAGCAATTTGGTTTTATCTCTCTAGAGAATCCTGTCTAACAC
>NW_022103899.1:21797155-21859597 GCF_000313985.2 Echinops telfairi | reverse complement strand
CCCTGTGTTTCCAGTTCCTATCTGTACCAGTGTACATCCTCTGGTCTAGCCGGATTTGTAAGGTAGAAGTGGGATCATGATAGTGGGGGTGGTGGGTGGTAAAGCATTTAAGAACTAGAGGAAGGTTGTATGTTTCATCGTTGCTACCCTGCACCCTGACTGACTCGTCTCCTCCCCACGCCCCTTCTGTAAGGCGATGTCCATTGCCTACAGATGGGCTTTGGATTCCCATTCTGTAGTCCGCCTTTGGCTAAGAAAGACCAATCCAAGTTCTCAAGTGAATGAATGAGTAGCAGTCTGTGTTTAAGCTAAGAACTATATTTTTGCTTTTTTCAGATGAGAACTCTCCGGCCAACTTCTGGGATTCCAAAAACAGGGGCGTGACTGGAACGCAAAAAGGGCAGATTGTTTGGAGAATTGAGCCCGGGCCCTATTTTATGGAGCGTAAGTAAAGGCTGGGGACACCCACAGATTATTTCTGAATGTCCTTGTGTAATGCGGATGCTGGTGGCCCTGGTGGCCCAGTTGTGAAGTGCTCAACTGCTCACTAAAGAGTCAGCCATTTGAACCCACCAGCTGCTCTGGGAGAAAGATGTGATGCACTGCCCCCTTCAAGGTAACAGCCGGAAGCCCCCCGGGTGCCCACTCCTGTAGGGTGCCATGAGTTGGAATCCATCGATGGCAATAGGTTTGTGTAGTTCAAACTGTGGACATACTTCCAAAAACTTATGGAAAGGTTCTTTTATTTTTTCATTCCATTCCCCCTTCAACTTTGAGTCTCCATCATAGATTACCTTAGAAAGTTCTCATTACAGAATATGTTCACATATTTTGAAATGAGTGAATGGGTGTGCATCCATATGTATGGGCACATGCATCCATAAATATGTACATCCTATGCCAAACTCAAGCCAGAGTCATCGATGTTGAGTCGGTTCTGAGTAGACCTGGGGAGGTGGACCGCCACACGTGTCTTCCACGGTGGGCTGGCTGGTTCTCACCACTGTCCTTTTGGCTCGTGGTGGAATGCTTTAACCGCTGCACCACCCAGACCCCTAGACCATACTACATGTATGAAGATGTATATTTTTCACATAGCTCCATGTATAGCCAGACTTGGTGCATGTACAGTGTGTAAGTTAGTTATATGGGCTGATCTTGAGGTGCTTTCACAGTAAAGTGGTTAAGTGCTTGTTTGGTAACCAGAAGGTTAGTAGTTTGAACCCACTAGCCACAGACATGGTAGTTTGTTTCTGTAATGATTCATGATCTTGGAAACCTTGTGGGGCAGTTCTACTGTGTCCTACAAGGTTGCTATGAGTGGGAATTGACTTGACAGCCGCGGACGTGGGTTTTTGTGGCACAGTGTTCATGAGCTACTGACTGCTCGCTTAAGGGCTGGCAGTTCTAATTAACCCAGAGACCTGCTGATCAACTACAGAGATTACAGTTGAGGACAGACTCCCTCTGGGTCAGGATTGTTATGAGTCAGAATCCACTTGATAGCATACAACCCCAACTTCGTTATTTTAGGTATCACACATTTTGATATTCTCGTATACATATCCCTAATTATTGTGAAATCATATCAATTGCAGGAAGCAAAAAGAATAATTCCGACTGACAATGTAAGAATTTTTTTTTACTTTAGAGCATTTTGACATTATTTTTCTTAGCAGCAGATTAACTAGCAGCCACTGGGGCTTGATTTTAACCAAGGGTGATGGGCCTGTTGTCACTGAGCTCAGAGATTAGCTATGGATGACCCCGCCATTAACCAGTTGATCTGCTGTTGCATTTATTTCTAAATATGAATATTTATAGTACACGGTAAACATCTCGTCCTTTTTCATTTTGAGAGGAGTGGGGACTTTACATTTGACACAGCAGTCTTGTCAAATGAGAACAGAGAAGATAACACAGTAAACCCTCGGAGTTTACGTGGGATCGGTGGAAGAACAAGGGGACAAACGGCCCAATTCCAGACATTCTTTCCCTTTAATGCAGAAGAAGTGGCTTCTGGGGGACTTTCCCGAGCTGTTGCGTTCTTTGAGCAGATGAATATTTCCTCATGCAAGGGATGTAACCAAGAGGGAAATGTACGAATAGTAGTATTGAGAAATGGAAATTTGTTGCAAGCATGTATTCACTAAAACATATAAAACATCAGTAATACAAAAAGTTATTAAAGAAAGATGGAAACTGTTTACTTTTAACTACTACAAGACTTCAGACAGTTTATTACATTATTGTAAATAACAAGTGAGAACTTTTCCTAATCTTGCTTCTACCCTCTGAGGAATGTCCACTTTTCATAGTCCACCTTTTTTAGCAGTTTTATTGCTACATAATTCCGCTATCATACTGTAGTTCAGTCATCGTAAGAAGAGTTGTGCAGTCATCCCCTCAGTCAGCTTTAGAACGTTTTCTTCATTCTTGTACTTGTCAATAGCTCTGAATTTCCTCCCAACCTCCCCTGCTATATACCACAAAGGAATCATTAATCCAGTTACTGCCTCTATAGATTTACTTATCCTGGATTTCGTAGGCAGAAAAGCACTAAAAAACAAAAAGCTAACTAACAACAAAGTTAAATAGATAAAAAACCTCCATTGAAAAGAATGCAGAAAATATCAAAAACTAAGACAAATGTAAAATGAATCCAAAGAGAGATCAAATGATAAGGTGCTAAATGTTAACCTAACTGCATTTGCAACAATCCACTTTCCAATGTATTCTGCATGACAGCAAGGCTGTTCACATCCCTGGTTTATAGGCAGAGGGGATTCCCCAGAGGCTTATTCTACGGGGCTTGATTTTCTCTCTTAACCCAAAGTAGATGCAGTTTTTAGAAGCAAATGCTCATGATGTAACAGAACGTGGAGAAATGGAAGCAGATACATAGAGCTGAACCCCACCTCCCAGCGTCGAGTCTAAAAATAAGTGAGAGGAAGTCTGCCAAAAGAGGAGCACAGGTTGTATCTGGGACGCGAGATGATGGACAGTTTGGTTTCTTGCATGTTGCGCTTTGCTCTCTGACTTTTGCCCAGGGGCATTACTACACAGGTAGTGATGGCAGTACGTGGGGGAGACAAATGTGAGGTCAGTGGAATGGGAACTAGCTGGGTTTTACGTTCAGTACGATTCCTCCTCTGAAAGCATCCCGGGGCTTAAGGGAAACCCAGCTGGGAAACGTGGCCACTGCCTGCGTGTTCACTCCGTGATGCTGAAAGATGCTGGAGGTGCTTGCCATTTGATGGATAGGCTGGGTTTCAATTACTGGGCTCGTTTGAAAGCCCCGGAAGAAGGTAGCACCCCATGCTGTTATACTTTGTATCCTCACATGAAAAAGATCCAAGTATGGAGCAAAGATCCCAGTTGATTTCCCTTCTCGCCACAGGGACCTGTAGGGTCCTGGCTGCTTAGACTGGAGCCAGTGTCCCCTTCTCAACAAATGCATTTCGCTACATCGCACCCCAGCACCTGCCTTCTATTTTTCTTTCCTCTTCTAATTTAACATTTACACTTTAGGTCTTCAGACATAAAATTGGAGACACTATGTAATGTACATATGGATAAATGTAAAACTGGAACTATTTATTATACATAAAGCACTTTCTATGTAAATATATATTTATTCTTTATATAGATAAGGCGATTTACTTATGTAAAGAACTCCAGGACAATGAACAGGAACTTCAGAAAGATTCACCGTTAGAGTGTGGTGATCTTCAGTAAGTCAGTCAGAATGAGGTTTCCCTCAACACATACCTCTAGCCTCTCTCGCCTGGCATTATAAAAATGTCTCCAACCCTTCGAAGTCAACTCCATGTCTTTGAGGCATAGGTTGTTTGTTTGTTGTTGTTGTTGTTGTGTTTCTTTTTCATCCCATGGGTGGCTAGAGCAGACCCAAGAGAACTTCACAGAGCTCTGAACTTAATAAAAAGGGGCTCGGGTGGGGCAGTTAGGCAACGTATGATATTTTTAAACTCCTGCTTTCATCTTCAGAAAAAAAAGTTTATTCTTAGCTCATTGGAAGTCCATTCAAAGTAAAACTTGGGGGGAAATTCATGCATGTTTATACTGAAGGAAAAGTAATCCTCTCTTGAGATTTGGGGATTTATGCGGCCTTTTGTTCCTTTGTGTGGCCCTGCAGATAGTGAAAGAGATGGAAGGCCCTTGTTTGCAGAAGTGATTGTTATTGTGTGGTGTGGTGCAATTTCTGTCACCCTCAACTCCCAACTTCTTGGAGCAAACCTGTTTTTTTCTGAGGCTCTGTGTCTGGGTCGCTCTATACTTCCTCTGACAGAGCGACACTACTTTGTCGGCTGGTTCTTGTGGCTGAGCCAGGACCAGAAACGTCGATAGTCGACGTTCCGTGGTGATTATGGTGTTTGCCTGGCTTGTTGCAGCCTCTGCAGATTTTCTCGTCGACAGCCAGCCTCCAACCTGCGAAGACCTTGCTGAGTATCGGATCTTCTTGTTCTATTTTTCATCGGTTGGATGATCCTCACCTTTACTCCTCAGTAAATCTAGAAATGGAAGTTAGAGACCAATGAACTGAAGCTTCCCTGGAGGGATACAGTTCACTGTGGGACTTTTCCTCTGGCCCTCCTTTGTCTGAAGTTGGAGCTCTTGGTACCTGGCTAGGTGAGGAGATGAAAAGGGGCTGCCATCGTCACTTATGTGAAGAAATGATGCTTAAAAGGCTGTTCTTTCCTTAATAACAACTTAATGTTTCTTAAATGTTATTTTCCTCTTAAATGATATTTCTTTAGAATACACGTGCAAAGTACAGACATGATATAATGCCTCTTTGATGGAATAACCGGCCCATTTGAGTGACATCCAATAACTTGAGAGGGACATAGATCCATCCTGCATGTTCAATAGAGTTAGGATTGTATTTCCAGTTCTGATACTAATGATTCAGGTCCAACTCTTAATCATCTTGCCTTATGGCTATTTAAATATGCCTCTCTTCATAAATAAGAATGTAGTCTGTAACCATTTCCATCTATTTCAGTCACTTAAAAGTAAAAAGGGCAACGGCAGAGATTGGTAGGACATTTCATAGATATTGGGATAGGAAAGAGCATGTATTAACCTAGATTCAGGATTTAACGAAACAAATTTCAGTAGTTGCTGCTTTAAGATAAGAATCAACCTGTTCATCTCTTTCTATAGTCACTTGTCTGCCATGCTTAGCACCTAGGTGGCCCTCTGGTTTCTTTCTTGTTTCTGAGCTCGGAACATGCAAGCTGAGACACATAAAATCAACATGTCACGTTCCTTTGACTTAGATTCTCAGCTGACTAATGCTTGCATTTATACAAGTACAAGACCACATGCATTCAGATTGGGTAGGTCTCTAATGTCTATTATAATAAGGTGACCAGATTTTAACATTGGTAAAGTGGGACAAAAGCGGGACACCATTGATAAAACTCATATCCTGGCGAAATTGCCACATGGCAGCCAAAAACCGTATACCCTAGCTTGTCATGCATTCTTTCCAAAAATCAGGACTTTTTAAAAATGCCACGGGACGTGGGAAAATTTGTTAAAAATTGGGACTGTCCCGCCAAAAGCAAGACGTCTGGTCACCTTAGTCTATTATCATATGGAAACCGTCCCTAACGGGTGAAGGGACACAGTTTATCTATAGCAAAACTATAGAGAACTCTACTTTGTTTTTCTGTGTGGTCTGGCCGCTAACTAGGAAACAAATCTAAATCAGAAGCCTGCATCATTTAGCCGTTGACCATGGAGGCATTTAGTGTACGGATGGCTGATTAACAGAACAGCTGGAGTACGGTGTAGGCTGAGTTGGGTTTATATCTGCTGCCTTTTCTGAGTGGGCTTATTTGTTAAGCTTGTTACCTTTCTGTTTTATAAATATACACGCCCTTCACATGTACACGCCCTTGTACTCAGCTACTATGTGCACATGTGTGCAGGCTTTTCATGGAACAGGGTCCAGGACAAGCTGATTCTGAGCTAGCAGAACCTCTCTAAAGTCAGGAGCTGCTGCCTCTGTCAGTTGCACAGTGGGAGACTCAAAAAGGATGCATGCAGAAAACATAGTGCAAATGGACAGGTACTTAGACATACGGCGGTTTCTCATTTCACATTTCTCTTCACAAAGAATAGAATATTTATTTTGTGTGCAAAGACTACCTAGACATAGAGCAATCCTTTTAACAATATTTTCTCCATCCAATGAGCCAGTGAGCTCCATTAGGACACTGGGTCCCTGGAATGCTGTTCAGGAACAGCACTCGGGAGTAGGGCCCCTGTCCGGAATTGTTGGTTAGATCTGTACCTTCATTGTCTTTTATCCTGTAACTTTAAAAACAAATCCTTGCGAGGATAAAGTCAGCATCTCAATCTTGGATGGATAAGGAAAATATTTAAAAACTGGTAAAAAAGTAAAACTTGAAGCCATCGATCTCACCAAGTTTGGGGGCCAACTTTGATTTGAGCACTGTCCATACCAGGAGGGTAGGGGGAAGGTGGGGAGAGGAGAGGAGAAGAAACCGAGGGGGAAGGGAGACAGCGGTTGGTATAAGATATGAAAATAATAATAATTTATAATTTATCAAGGGGTCAGGAGGGTGAGGGGATCAAAAGGGGAGCTAATAGAATGTAAATGTTTAGAAAATAATGATGGCAACATATGTATACATATGCTTGATACAATTGATGTATGGATTGTTCTAAGAGTTGTAAGAGCCCCCAATAAAATGATCTTTAAAAAAAAGACAACTTGCAATACCATATTAGCACCAAGTGAGTACATGACTGGAAATGTTGGCAGATTTCCTCAAAAGTGTTAGGACAAAAAATGAGTTTACCCATTCTGGATCTGCAGCCTCCGAATAAAAGCCTGCAGAGAGAAATCATAAATATTAAGAACATAGTAAAAGCACACAGGACAATGGTTAACAGTGTGTTTGGGGGTGGATTTGAAATTAGTCTAATTATTTAGATCACTCTCTTTTAACTAAATAAAAATGTTTAAAGGAAGGAGGTATTTATATCCCATCTATCTTCATGGTTCAATTAGAAAGTTGGGGAAAATCCAGATTTTATAAATAGGACCAAGCTGTCAACTGCTGCTTGAGTGAATCTTGTAGTTATTTTAGGCAGTGGAAGAGATCCCAGTCTTTGAAACAAAACAATTTCTTGCTGGGAGTAGCCTGTAGAACTTTTTTTTTTCCATAAAACATTTGAAATATAGTCATTCATTAGTGGTAGGGTTAGTATGGCAGAATTGATTACTTTAAAAATAATTTTAAATACTTAAGACCTGAAAATAGTGTAATGCTAAAAAGATACCAAAAACCACCACTAACAAACAAACCAAAAAACCGAAACTTCTCCAAACCCCAAACCCAAACAGAAGCATGAACATCTCCCTAACTCCATTCCACAATAACCTGTGTCTCCCCCGAGGCAATGTTTGGTTGTTACAGGTTTCACGTGATAGACCTGGGAGTCATTTATTCACATGTTGTTATTAATGACTGATGAGTTGTCGCCAACTCATAGCAACCCCAAGTGTGCAGAATAGACCTGTTTCCAACCCAAACCCAGCCCACTGCCATTGAGTGATTCCGATTCACAGTGACTGTACAGGATCGAAGAGGGCAGCTGCAGAGGTTTCCAAGGCTGTCAGTCTCTCCAGCAGAGGGCGTGGTGGGTTGGAACTGCCGACCTTGCCGTTAGCAGCCCAGTGTGTTAACCTAGTATGCCACCAGGGATAGGATGTTAAAAAACAAGGCTCTTCTATGCCTTGTCAGCACTTAAAAAGAGGGCGACAAATCTTAATTTTAATAATCTATAAATAAAGTGACCTGGAGATTCTTGGAAGGCACCAACATTTATCTCAGTGACTCGCGATTGGTGTCAGCCATTCAGAAGGGGTCTCAGAAGAGGAAGATGACTGTGATTCTGCTTCCATAGAAGGCAAGAGCTGGCCCAGCGGACTGCAGATCCTTGACTTACCAGGAGAGGCTTCCCCCATCTTTTTTTTTTTTTCATATTTATTTTTTTTAACATTTTATTAGGGGCTCATACAACTGTTATCCCAATCCATACACACATCAATTGTGGAGGCTTCCCCCATCTTGCTGCTCTCTGCAGCAACATGCTTTTTAAAGTAATTATTTTTGAGAAAGTGCTCATGGTTTACATAGCCCACCTGAAAGACTGCGGCACGCGCACATGTGTGCATGCAATTCCATTGCAGCTTGAAGTCAAATAGGAAAAGATGTTGGCTGCCACATCAGGCTGCGGGGAAATTATTTTAGGATCATTCGTTCATTCCTTCCATAGCCTCCATGTTCTTGCCTAGGGATGGGCCTGTGCGCCTGCGTGTCTACCGATCTGATGCTCAGGCTTCCTGTCTGTGTTTGCTTTCCCCTGTCCTTCCCCCATCTCCCAGGGATAGTTGTGTGTGTGTGTGTGTGTGTTGAAGCTTCAGGCTTCATGTCTTTATTTTGTTTTTGTTCACTGCCCCCCCCCCTTTTTCATTTATTTAAGGTCACCAGATCAAAACTAGGCATAGGCGTCAAGTCTAAGTGGGGTTCTTGTGGGGTTTGAGAATTGTAAGTCAAGCAATATGCCTAAAACCTGTGTACAACAGACAGCCCTGCTGACAATTGATACATCCTTCCACAGACACACGTTCCTGACACCAACCGTGCCTAAGGAGTTTACAAGACATAGTTTCTAAAAGCGAACAAACAAATCACTTGCATTAGAGACAGGTCGCAAATGAGACATTAGAGTTTACAGCTCAGGAACTAAAGTCGATAGAATACTTGCTAAATGCCTTTTAGATGATTAATTTTTAAATTACTAGGTTTAAAAAATGTTTTAAATCATTTTATTGGCTCATACAACTCTTTATCATAATCCATACATACATCAATTGTGTAAAGCACATTTGTACATTGTTGCCCTCATCATTCTCAAAACATTTGCTGTCCACATAAGCGCCTGGCATCAGCTCCTTATTTTTCCCCCTCCTTCCCTGTTCCCCCCTCCCTCATGAACCCTTGATAATTTACAAATTATCATTATTTTGTCATATCTTATACTGTCTGACGTCTCCCTGCACCCACTTTTCTGTTGTCCATCCCCCAGGGAGCAGGTTATATGTAGATCCTTGTAATCGGTTCCTCCTTTCCAACCCACCCTCCCTCTACCCTCTTGGTATCGCCACTCTCAGCACTGGTCCTGAAGGGATCATCCGCCCTGGATTCCCTGGGTTTCCGTTCCAGGGACAGCATGTTTGTTGTTCTTGTTGACCTCTTAAAATTAGAGGTTACAGGTTGTTGCTGAAATGATGAAGGCAGCGGCTTGACTTCCCTTTTTCCACCCTTTTGTCGATTCTTCTCCGTTACTTTCTTCTGTAACCAGATTGCTCAAGTGCATTCAGTAAACTGTGGTTGTCGAGTTATATAGTTCCCCCCTTTAAGTGACATCCGTCACACTAAATAACGTCTGAAGATGAAAGCCCCCTCCTCGGGAAACTGTCCACATGGTTGTATGGGGCCAGTTCACCGGGGTCTCCTGCTGATGGAGCTGCCTGATTCCAGTCCAGGCACAAACAGCTCCTGGGTCTGCTGAGTCCTCGGCAAGCGGCCTGGACCTTTGTTTTCGGGGTATTGATCGGCATAAACCCCCTTGTAGTTGCACTTAGCCTTACAGCAGTAGGCACATGTCAGTGCTGCAATGCTTTGTCTTGTGAGCACATCCACAAAACCTCTCTTAGGACATTCAGAGTAAATTTATCTTTTAGGGATTTTAATTTGTCATTTGGGTTGGACATCTTGTTGTGGCAATAAATAAAATAATGTTCCAAAATGGGTCAGCTAGCAAAATTGGCCTGGTGATTAAGATGATAACGGTTATACAGATAAGCTATCTTATCTTTCCCCTTTTTGTTTCACTGTCTGTTACCTAGCTCACTATTAAAACCACTGACATCCTAACGTGAGGAGGTAGGGGAAGATGCGTTATGAAAAGGTCCATGTCTTTATTGAAAGAGGACTTGCTCACACCCTCTCTGTTGACTTGATCTAGGGGGCGCTGCTGCAGGAAGCCTCAAAAGCCCAGCAGTTAGAGTGTGATAGTCAGGAGTTCTTGCCCACAGACTTTGACCTTCACAGGCGTCACTGAGCCTTTTCTGTTCCGACAGACCTCGTGCAGGATATTAAGTTTGCTTTTGCAGAATGCATGCTGTTGGGCTTGGAAGAAGCAAGTGGGAGAATGAGGCTTGCACAGATCTGTGCAGCTGTTAGTGCTCCCAGCATAAACTAAAACGAGTGTCATCGTTACTGTTAGTCACCATTGTGTACACAGTGACCCTGTGTACAGCAGAAGGAAACCCGTCCTGCGCTGTCCTCAACGGTGGTTACTATGTGAGCCCATCTCTCAGCCGCTGTGTCCGTCCATCTGGTCAAGGATCTTCCTTTACTTTACCAAACATGATGTCCTTCTCTAGGGACTGGTCTCTCCTGCTAATATGTCCAAAGCGCAACAGACGTCAGAGTTGAGGTGAAAATGTGCCAGCCTTGCACCTAAAGAGCATTCTGGCTGCACTTCTTCCAAGGCAGATTTGTTTGTTCTTTGTACAAGCCAGTGCTTTCAGGATTCCTCACCAGCACCACATTCAGAGGCGTCAATTCCTCTGTACTCTTCCTCATTCGCTGGCCAGCTAGCACACGCATATGAGGCACTTAAAGTAAAACCCTGGCTAACCAGTGTTCGGATTCAGGAGAGTCACCTGCTGAAGTAAGGAAAGGCCTTGTTCTTTGGAACGTGAAATACTAGTAAAGCTAGGCTTGGAGCATCAGCTGATCTGCTTACCCTGAAAACCATCCCACTCATTCCTGATTCCATGTTGTTTGCCCCTCAAGCTCTTTCTAACCCCATTGTTCTCCCAAGACCAACTGGACCCATGAAGACTTTCTGACTGTCATTTCTTCATAAATCCTCACTTTGGTCTTGACACTTCTATCCAGGCCTCTTCCTTTTTAGAATTTACCTTCCGAATTTTTGCCACTCGTTTGGTTGCCATCTCAATAGCGACACTAGAAAACAACTTCTGGAATGAGAACTGTTTCTTGATGCTCTTATAAAGCCCAACGTATGTGTTGTAATGGATTGTTGTTGTGTGCTGTTGAGTTGACTCTAGCCCATTGGGATACTATCTGTAGAACAGGCCCCAGAGTGTTTCCTAAGCCTAAGTCTCTATGGGAGCAAGTTACCACGTCTTTTCCTTGGTGAGCTTTTGGTGAGTTTGAACCACCAATCCTTTGTTGGTGCTTAATCATTGCACCACTAGGGCTCCTATTGGTAGAAAG
Source organism: Echinops telfairi (assembly GCF_000313985.2). NCBI lineage: Eukaryota > Metazoa > Chordata > Mammalia > Afrosoricida > Tenrecidae > Echinops > Echinops telfairi. Next base: position 21,848,219 of record NW_022103899.1, on the reverse strand, counting down.
TAAAATCTTTTGGTTGATACCACTAACTACATTGTGAATCACAGGATAGTGATTATTATACATCTAGAAAACACAAAAGAGCCCTGCTGGTGTAGTGGACTAAACGGTGGGCTGCTAAAGGCAAGGTCAGCTGTTCAAACTCACTAGCTGCTCCTCCAGGGAACAATGAGACTGTCTGCTTCTATACAGATGTACAGTTTCAGAGACCCTCTGGAGCAGATCTGCTCTGTGTATAGAGTCTCCATAAGTCAGAACCAACTGCATAGCAGTGAGGGAGTAGCTTAACCTGCCTGGGATTTTTTAAAAATCTTTTTAGATTTTGTATTTGGCTATTGATAGGAAACATGTAGAAATGAAAAATCTCAGAAGGGAAGTTTTCTTTTATCATACCTGCCCTTAAAATGTTCAAACCAAATAGTCTGCAGGAAGCGATTTGATGCAAGCAGAAAACTGAGTAAAAAGTTAAACTTCCTTGGGAAAATAAATTCAGGAGCCACTAATGAATTGTCTTCATTATTAATTAATAATGCAAGGTAACGAAATTAAGAGAGAAAGGCCACTCCTGTAGCCTGGATTCTCCTTCAGGGGCCTGCGCAGCAGCACCAGCACCATTACCTATATAGAAAGACACCTTGGAGAGAAGGCATCTTGCACTTACACCTCAGTGACTCTGGCACTCTGCACAGAGACGTTCTCACGACTGTGGGATTTGTCTCTGACACACCTTGATTCATGTTCCTTGTAGTTACTTTGGAGAAGCATAATTGGTTTTTATATGATTTTTTATAAAGCTCAAATGATCAAAACCACATTTATAGATTTTCAGAGGTTCTTAAATTTGACCCCTGTTTAGCAGCTGCCTCTAAATCCCCTGGGAGATTTAAATAATATGGACACAAAACTCTGTCCTGGGGGAGTTTACTGAAGTTTTCTTGCATGCTCTGTTCAACTGCACTTCCTCTGTGTCCATTGACAGTCTCAGCCTATCTGCACTGTAGAGGTTAGGAGGGAGACTCAGCACCAGACACATGGGGTTTGCATCCTGACTCAGTCATTTCCAGTGTATTTAACTTATGGCACACCTCAACACCTCATCAGTCATAAAATTTTTGCCTCCCAAGGCTGATATGAGGATTAATTAACAACCATTTACATTACTCTACTGGCATTAAGTTGATTTTATAGGACAGTAAAGAACTTCTTTTTAAAAAAAATCATTTTATTGGGGCTTCATATAGCTTTTATCACAGTATATCCATCCTCCCATTGTGTCAAGCACATTTGTACATCTGTTGCCATTATCAGTCTCAAAACATTTTCTTTCTACTTGAGCCCTTGGTATCAGCTCCTCATTTTTCTCCCTCCCTCCCTCCTCTTTATAATTTATAAATTACTATTATTTTTCATGTTTTACACTGACTGTCACCCACTTTTCTGTTGTCTGTCCCCCAGGGAGGGAGTTACATGTACATCCCATTGTGATCTGTTCCCCCTTTCTCCCCCCACCTTCCCCTCCTGGTATTGCTACTCTCAATATTGGTCCTGATGGGTTTATCTATCCTGGATTCCCTGTGTTTCCAGCTCCTATCTGTACCCCTGTACACGCTCTGGTCTAGCTGGAATTATAAGGTAGAGTTGGGATCATGATAGTGGGGTGGGAGGAGCATTAAAGAACTAGAGGAAACTTGTATGCTTCATTGGTGAAGAACTGCTTCTTAAAAGTGTCTGAAACTAAATCTGTATGGGATCAGACAGCCCCATCTCTCTCCCAAGAAGTTGCTGGTGGCTTGGGTTTGAACCTATGACCTTTGGGTTAGCAATTCAATGCCTACCCACTAGATCATCAGGAATCCTTAAGTATTAACAAACATTTTAAATGTAGCATGTTGTAGAACACCTCAATGAATACGGACGTATGTTTGTGCATCATTTCCCTCTTATATGTGTGAGATTTGGAAATTTCAAAGAAGCATCTATGATCAAGCAGGAAGTGGCATAATGTACTGTGTCTGACAGGAAAAGAAGGGATGGTCGGTCAAAGGGTCATGAGTAGGATTGCCTGGGAGGCATCTTGGAGGATTGCCTCCACTGACTCCTGAATTACTTTCAGTGTTAAAAATATTCTTTCTCTCAAATTTGCAGCGGAGATCAAAATCTGTTTTAAATACTACCACGGCATCAGTGGAGCCCTGCGAGCCACGACCCCCTGCATCACGGTGAAGAACCCCGCTGTGATGGTGAGTGCCCTCCTTGCTGGCGTCCTCATCCTGGCCACAGAGGGTCTCGTTCTGTTTCTGCCGGTGAAGCTCCCACAGGGTGATGAGGAACAATGGGAAAGGAAATTCAACAGCATGGGGACCATTTTAGGAACGGAAATAGCATACAAGGCAGGCATACCTAAATCCATAATACAGATTGAGGGAAAGGGAAAAGCGTGGCCTGATAACAATAGTTCTGTGTATAGTCAGCTCTCCAGCAGACCTACTCATGAGGCAAAGCAGCAAGTGCCCCTGGGGGTGGGGAAGGTCAACTAGTCATCCAGACCAAGTCTAAAACCTTCCCCACCAAGGTCGTAGGCTTTGCATCTCGCATGAAGGTAATGAATGTACATAACCTACTTTTCACAAATTTAGCTGTGCTTTCTTAAAAACAAACAAAAAAATTAGAAGCGAGAAGAAGAGAAGAAGAATTGTTTAAGCAGCGTGTGATTGCTCCTGTGAGGCTGCTGAAGAAGCTTCATCCCACAGAGAGAGTGAGATGCCCTTCTGCGTCTCAGGCGCGCCATGCGTAGGCTCGCTCTCCGCGCTGTGCTTGAGGTTTAAGATCTAAGATCTTGTACGTAGTGTTAGTATGACGGTCACCAAATGGAAGCCAAACTCGTCAACAGGTCCTCAACTGAAAAAAACCATCAACAGTGTCGTCTGTGAGGAAATTAGGTGTGCCGGAGTCTGGCGAGAAAGTGTGCCTGTTTATAACATGACATTTTCCTGGGGATTAATTTTTCCTAATGGTATTTTTAACTTGATAGACAAGCTAACAGCTGAAGTTCTGTTGTCCCTGGGTGGTTGGACTCACTTGGCCTTTGGAGATTCTGAATCTAAGATGTCTAGATCATTGAAGTTTTAATTAGTGATTCATAAACCTCGGGTCATTAAGTTGTTGGAGATAATTTTCCATCTCTGTAAAATAAGATCTTTACAGCTGTGTGTGCGCACGCTCACTGATACTTGTGTACTTTGTAAATAGGCAAGTGGCTGGTTGTATCCCTTAAATAATAATAATAAAGAAGTCTCTACAGGGCATTTTGAAACTGTCTAAAGAGACCAAGCCAAAGCTTTCTAAAATCGTGCTTTGTGTCTGCCACTCGGGATAAACTAACGAGCAAAACTATCACCCTTTCCCACATTGATCTGGTGGGAGGTAGGAGACCAATTCCAGTTGTATTTATGTGACTGATCATTGCTATTCAGGGGAGTGAAATAGGGCTGCTGGAACATGTACATGCGACACTCGACCTCGTCAGAAAGGCTTCCCTGTCGTGGGCAATGCTGGGGGAGGAAGAGCATTTCAGGCAGAGGGAACAGTGTGTGCGAAATCCTCACTCTCGAAGTACTCTTCTTACATTGGAATTACATTTCAGTTCCGCCTTGTAGTAATGTAAAGCAGTCCCACTTCCACCGAGTCAGTCCGGAAGGACAGCAACCATGTTAGGCTGTGGTCTGTAGAGAAGCAAGCCCGTGGCACCTGTGTGTGTGGAAAGAGATGGACATCAAGAAATGACACGCACAGTGTAGAAGCAGGTGTGTCCAGCCTGGTTTAAGTCCCTGGGTCAGATGTAAGCAAGGGGCTTCCCAACTCACATAGTGACCCAAGCTAATGAATAGGAATCAGAAAGACCATAGGCTGATGGATGCAAAATTGAATAAGTCCAAGGTTGGCAGTTGGCCGACGACAGTGAACCAGATGCAGGACCCAGATCCAGCAGCTGATGTTAACTAGCTTCCACACAGGGTCCGTCTATAGTAAAAGTAGGCCACGCTTCAAAAAAGCCTCCCTCAATTATATCAAGGCTGTTACCAGTTTAAGAAGGTGGCACTCTACCCTATTCTGCCCACACCTGTTTGGCCTCTTCACAGAAGACCCCATTATGGAGTTGATCAGACACACAGTGCTTCAGATCACATCGTGGGAGAACCCTGGACTATCTACATTGATATAAAACCTACCGATCACAGCTGATAGTGGAGTCTGAGAGGAAACTGTATGTGTTGGACTCTGAAAAGAAAGTATGCCCATTTATATAACGTGACACTTTCCTAAGGATTAGTTTTCATGATTCGATGTTTCACTTGAAAGACAAAGGAACAGCCTTCCAAGCTGCAGCTCCTAAGTACCACCGAAAAGCCACCACTTGCCTGTCAGTTTGTCACACTGTGGTGCCTTGTATGTTGCTGTGGTACTGGAAACAGTGGTGCTGGTATGGTGACGTTTTCTCAATACCACCAGGGTCACCCAAAGTGAACACATTTAGTGCAGCTTGCAGGCTAAGAACAGACACTGAAGAAAGAACAGGTTGTCCATTCTGGATGGATAGCATCAAAATATTGTCAGGTACCGAAGGCCTAAGGAATAGAAGCAGGACATTGTCAGAGATCATGCCAGAAGATAAGCCCCTCGGGTAAACAACAACAACAACATGCTAACTCTCCTAAAAGTCCAGTCACCCATAGTGATGTAGGATGGAGTCAGCTGTGGGCGTAAAGCCTTTGGACCTCCATTTGCCGAGGAGCTCACACTGCCATCAGCTCAGTGCGGACTCATAGTAGCCCCTGCGGGGTTCTGAGACTGGAACTGTTTAAAAGAGTGAACATCTCAGTCTTTCTCTCTGGAAGTTGCTGGTGGTTTTGAACTGCTGACCATGTAAATTGCAGCCCATCACATAACCATTATACCACTAGGGCTCCTCAAAATGAGAAGAAGGAGATGCTGAAATCTAATCACTGGAATATGGAATATACGGAATATGAATCCAGCAAATACAAAGTAATCAACAATGAAACGGGATACACATACAAATCCGTATCTTAGGTGTTCGTGAGATGAGGCAGACTGGTATTGGCCACTTTGAATCAGAAACGCATATTGTTTACTCTGCTGGGAATGACAGGTTCAAGAGGAATGGCTTTGCATGTATCCAAAACCCTGCTTCAAGATCTACCTTGAAGTACAAGGATGGCTGTGATAGGATAATATCTATACAAATACAAGGCTATCTAAGCAAGACAAACACTATTCACTTTTATGCACCTACCACGAAATCTAGTTATACAAAAGTGGAAAAATTTTGCTGTTGTCTTCTGTATGAAATTGATCAAACATACAATCAAGATACAGTGATCTTTATTGGCTAGAGGAATGCAAAAGTTGAAGCAAAAAGGAAGGATCAGGAGTTGGAATATGTGGAGTTGGTGATAGAAACGAAGCAGGAGATCCCATGATAGAATTTTGCAAGACCAATGACTTCATAGAAATATCTCTTTTCAACAGCACGCATGGCCACTATACACATGGACCTCTCAAAATGGAATACACAGAAATCAAATTGACTACATCTGTGGGAAGACACAATGGAGAAGTCCAATCTCAGCAGCTGAAACCAGACCAGGAGCTGACTGTGGAATAGACCACCATTGCTCAAATGTGAGTTTAGGATTAGACCACCATTGCTCACATGTAAGTTGAAGCTGAAGAAAATTAAAACAAGTCCATGGGAGCTAAAGTACAACCTTGAATCTATCTCCTCTGAATTTTGAGGATAGCTCAAGAATAGATTGACAAATTGAACAGTAATGATAGAAAACCTGATGAGCTGTGGGGGAGCATCAAGAACATCATTCATGAAGAAAGTAAAAGGTCGCCAAAGAGATAAGAGTGGTAGTTACATAATCTCTTGTCAATTTGAGACTTAAGAGTGAAGGGGTAGAGTTTCGCCTGTCAGTCAGGTCGCAGCTTGATGACCTCTTTTGGAGGCGTGAAGGAGATAAATAGCTTGCTGGAGGCTGGACACACACTCACTCCCTGCGAGACATTACTGGCAATGAGTCTGATAGAGCTACACTGATGCAGCCAGAGCTCTGGAGCCAGAGGAGCCATGTGGAGACCCCTGCCAGTGCTAAGATGCTCACATTGCCACTGGATCTACAAGACTTTCCACCCTCTGGCCTGTGATCTTCTTGCATTTGGAGTCATTGTATGTGTTTCGCGAGTCTAAAGAGGAATTTGTAGATTGGTATCAGACAGATGGGCTAATATCAGACTTTTGGACTTGATCTGGACTGGGCTGGGATGTTTTCTCAATGTATAATTGCTCTTTTATATAAAACTCTTTCTTAAGCATATATGGGTGTCTGTGAATTTTGTTTCTCTAGTCTACCCAGACTAACACAATAAGAAACAAAAAAGAAAAGATCAAAGTGGATGTCAGAAGAGATTCTGACTGACACTTGTTTTTAATCATAGTAGCTATGATGAAAGAAATGATGAGTCAAAGAGCTAGACAAAAATTGCAAAGGGCAGCTCAAGAAGACAAAGTCAAATATTATAATGAAATGTGCAGAGACCTAGAGCTAGAAGATAAAAAAGGAAGAACATGCTCAGCATAACTTAAATGAAAGAAGTCAAGACAAAAAATATCAAACCTCCAGTGACAATATTGAAAGATTCTATGGGCAAAATATTGAATGCTGCATCCAAAGAAGATGGAGAGAATACACAGAATCACTGTTCCAAAAAGAACTAGTCAACATTCCACCATTTAAGAACCAATGGTACCGACATGATTGCTGAAGACAAAATGAGTGCACAAGCAAATGTGGTGAAGAAAGTTGATGGTGCCCGACTATTACAAGATATAGCTTCTGGGATCTTAAAGGCTTGAAGGTAAACAAGTGGCCATCTAGCAGGGAAGCGACAAAGCCCGCATGGAAGAAGCACACCAGCCTCTGTGATCACAAGATGTCCATGGGATCAGGTATCAGGCCTCAGAAGACTCCAAACAACCATTTTGATGCAAATAAGGGAGGTCAGAATGAAGACCCAAAGCCCATCTGTAGACAATTGAATATCCCCTCACAGAAGGGTCACAAGGAAGGGACAAGCCAGCCAGGGTATAGCACCAACGAAACACGCAACATTCCTCTAGTTCTTTATTGCATCCTCCCTCCCACTCTCATGACTCCAGTTTTGCCTTACAAATCTGGCTAGACCAGAGCATATACACTAGTGCAGATAAGGGCTCTCAACATACAGAATCCATGATAGATAAACCCCTCAGGAACAATAATGGGAACAGCGATACCATGAAGGTAAGGGAGAGGTGGGTGGAGAAAGGAAGAACGGATCACAATGATTGAAGTACAACCCCCCGCCCCCTGCCCCCCAAGGGGATGAACAACAGAAACATAGGTGAAGGGAGACATCAGATGGTGTAAAATATGAAAATAAAAATAATTTATAAATTATCAATCATTCAAAGGTTGGGAAGATGGGGAAGGAGGGGGGGAAAGAAGAGCCAATATCAGGACCTCAAGTAGAAAGAAAATGTTTTGAAAATGATGATGGCAACATATGTACAAATATGCTTGATACAATTTATGTATGGATTATTAGAAGAGCTGTAAGAGTCCCCAATAAAATGATTTATTTAAAAAATAAAGTAAAAAAGAACCAATGGTACCGAAGGAAGAAGTTCAAGCTGCAGTGAATGCATTAGCCAAAAGCAAGGCTCCAGGAATTGATGGAATATCAATTGAAATGTTTCAACAAGATGAAGCACTCACTCGTCTAACCCAGGATATTTGGAGGAAAACTACTTGGCTGATTGGAAGAGATTCACATGTCTACTCATTCCAAAGAAAGGTGACCCAGCAGAATGCTCAGATTATAGATATCTGTATCATCAACATCACATGCAAGCAAGATTTAGCTGAAGATCATCCAACAGTTGCAGCAGTTTATTGACAGGGAGCTTCCAGAAATTCAGGCCAGATTCAGAAGAGGACTTGGAACAAGGGACATCATTGCTGATGTCAGATGCATCTTGACTGCAAGTGGAGAATAGCAGAAAGATATTTACGTGTGTTTTACTGACTATACCCAGGCATTTGACTGTGTAAATCATAACAACCCTGGGTAGATTTGAGAAGCCTGGGAATTCCAGAACACTTCATTGTGCTCATGTGAATCTTATGCAAGGATCAAGAGGCTGTTGTGCAAACAGAACAAGGAGATTACTGCATGGTTTAAAGTCAAGAAAGGTCTGCAGTGGGGCTGTATCCCTTCGCCATACTTATTCAGTTTGTATGCTGAGCAAATCATCAGAGAAGCTGCATAACATGGGGAAGATCCTGGCATCAAGATTGGAGGAAGGATTATTAACAAGCTGGGAAATACAGATGGCACAGCCTGGCTTGCTGAAAGTGAGCAGGACTTGATGCACTTCTTCCTGAAGGTCAGGGGTTGCGGTCTTTAGTATGAATAACATCTCGATGGGTTGTTGGAAGACCCAAATCCTCACAACTAGACCCTCGGTCGCATGATGATCAATGAGGAAGGCTTGAAGATGTCAAGGAGTTTGTCTCACTTCGAGTCACAAGGTTCGCGGAAGCCGCAGGTAAGAGAGCAAATGATGCGCTGTATTAGGTACATCTTCTACACAAGCCCTCTTTCCAGTGTTGAAAAGCAAAAATGTTATTTGAGGACGAAGATGTACCTAACCCAAGCCATGATATTTTGAGTTGCCTCATGTGCACGTGAAAGTTGAACATTGAATAAGGAAGCCTGGAGAAGAAGTGAGACACTTGAATTATGGTGCTGGTGAAGACTACCAAAAGTGCCATGGATTGCCAACAAACCAAACCAGACTGTCGTGGAAGAAGTCTGGTTAGAATGCTCCTGGGAGGCGAGGATGGTAAGACTGTACCTCAGGCCCTCTGAGCATGTTGTCAGGAGAGACCGGTCCCTGGAGCAGGACATCGTGCGTGGTCAGGTGTGAGTGGCAATGACAAAGAGGAAGGACCTTGACCAAAGGGACTGGCACAGGGGCTGTAACAATGGCTCAAGGTAAGAACAACTGTGAGGGTGGCACAGGACCAGACAGCGGTTTTTCTGTTGTGCAGGAGACCCTAGGAATCAGCCCCGATTCGCTGGCACCTGACAACACCGCAGCAACTGTGCAAAACACAGTGGAACTTCTTTGGGGTTTCCACGTTTGTATGTCTTTATCGAAGCAGGCAGCTTCATCGTTCCCTCAAGGAGCAGCTGGTGGGTCTGAACCATTGATCATTCTGTCTGCAGCCACATACCTAACCCACGATGCCTCTTTGTAGTAATATAGTATAACATGTATTTCAGTTTCTACGTTTAGTAGGAATAGAAAATGAATGAATAGCCCATATTTACGATAAAAGACTTTGGAAGTCACAGGACAGTACAGAAGAGAACTTTAGCTAACATTCTAAAAAGAAAAGTTATAAGTCCAGAAAAGAAAGCCTTTGAGACTTAGCTGTATCTCAAATGAGACAGGAGCTCCCAAACTTGATTAAGTAGTCCAACTTTCTCATAATCCAGAAATCACTGAAGCCCTTGAGAATTTACTTCTTGGTGAACATTGATCTCATTCTATTGATTTTGATTTGAGATGAGTCTGTCAAAGCCTGTGGGTGGTTTAGAGATAATTAATTTGCTTCGAACAGGTTGTAGCACTCTTTAAAAGCTCATAGATACAGCACGGAGAATCAGAATACTTTGGGTCAAAGACTGGCTAATGGAATTGGCTGGTCAGTAGATTTTTGACTGAGTTTGAGGCAGTTGGCTGTGTCTTTGAAATTGAGAAGCAGTGCCCTAGAGGCATAGTGGTTGTACATTGTACGTTGGGCTGCTAACCACAAGGTTGACTATTCGAAACCACCAGCCACTCTGCAGGAGAACGATGCAGCTTTTTACTCCTGCAAAGAGGGAGTCTCGGAGACCCATATTGGCAGTTCTGCTCTGTCCTATAGCGTAGCCGTGAGTTGGCATCAACTCTAAAGCAGTGAGTTTTATTTTTCTTTGGTGCCACTTGGGCCCTTCATTATGCAAGTGAGCGCTGTGTTTTTGTAGCAGTCCAGTGGTCACACGCATATGACACGTGTTTAGTTATTGTTGGTGACCAACATTGATTTCCACGAAGGCCATTTATTATAATTATTTCATGACCAGATGCAAAGACTAAACCAAGAAGTAACTGACAAACTCCATGGGAAGGAAATGAGGGCCATCCTGGTGACACAGTCTCCTTTCTCACATATCCTTTCATAATGAATCAGCCATTTGAAAAAAAGCACCTTCTCTGTTACTCATGCATTGATGTCACTGTCATTTAGTAGAGCAAAGGGTAACAGGTGTTTGCGACCCTCAGAACAGGAAATCCTCAGGCTTCGGAACAGATCCAGGCTGCCATCATTCACTGCCACATCTTGTTTCAACACTCGGTTGACCATGTTGATACTGAGTTTTCCTGAATTTGAACTATGTAGGGAGTTTATTTAAAAACTTCTCTCCAAACTTTGTGAAGATGTGTTTATTATCACTAAAGTCCCTGTGTCTACTTGTAATGTTAGCTCTTTCCTGGCTTTGTTGCAACGCGTGATAAAGCAGGATTCTTTTAGAATTACTTAGAGGAACAATTTGCCACCGTACTGATGAAGGGCACTGTTTATCAGTGGATTTTTTTAAGAATTATTTCAGGACACCCTTTTTTTGCCAGCTAGTGAATCACATTTCAGGAATGAAAATTATGTTTTCTTTTTTATAATTCGTGGCAATATTTTTAGTAGGATTTAAGTGAAGACAGGCTGTAGGTCTTTCCAGCACAGGCACCCCAGGGCGAGCAGAGAAGCCACGCCCTTGGGGGTGGCACAGCTTACTGAGCCATAGGACTCATTTGAGGTCACAACAGGCTGTGTCAGGTAGCTGGCTGTGTCCAGGGCGTAGGGCGGACAGGTTAGTGACGGAGTTGTAATTTGCACTATCTTCTTCTCCCCACTGCCCTGTCTAGAGATGCAAGACAAGAGAGGCACAGCAACCACCTATCTGACCAGTTAGCTGCTCTCTCGGCTCCACTTACACTGCAGTGGTTGAATCAGAAGAGTGCTGCCTAATAGACTTTAAAAAAACCCAAAACAACAACAAAAACCATTCATTGCTAGCAAGTTAATTTTTGCCTCCTGGTGACCTCACGTTTTAGAGTACCACCGTGCCCAATAGGAATTTCAAGGGCTGTAATCTTTCAGGAGTCTGGAGTGGCCTAAACATATGCTTGACTACTTGCTGAAATGCAGGCAGCTGAAACCCACCCAGGGGGCCCTCACAAGATATAAGCTTGGTGATTTGTTTTGGAAAAGTCTCAACCCTGAGAATTTGCAGAGGTGGATCAACTGCAGCTGAAGAGCCGACTCTGTGATGGGCACAGAGGTACCAGCTCATTCTCCTCTGCCAGGAGCCCCAGTGGCATCGTACACATGGGGCTGCGAAGCAAGTTACATGAAGGTCAGCAGTTTGAAAGCACCAGCCACTCAGTGGGAGCATTTCTCCTCCAGTGAAGAGCTACTGATGCTGAAACTCCCAGGGGCAGTGCTGCCCTATCCTATAGGGTCACTCTGAATTGCAATAGACTCAATGGCGGTGCGTTCGTTGTTTTTTTTTTTGATGGCAGTAAGTCTGGTTTTTTTTTAAGTTTGGATCTACTCTGCAAACACGGGATTACCATGAGTCGGAATACACCGGACAGCAGCTAACAGAAGTAGTCTGAGAGAAGACCACTAACTTTCTCCTCTGTGGCACCGTGGAGTAGATTCCCGCCACCATCCTCTGAGTTAGCAGGTGTGTGCTTAGCCAGTGCATCACCTAGCAGAGCCTCCTCATGAGCTGCTACCTCTGTGACCAACACAAAGTTGGCTCTTCGGCTGCAGTTGATATACCTGGCTGCTACTCGAGGATATTGAAAGGGCACGTGAAGCAGTCCGCTAAAGCGTGACACTGTCACTGAGGGACGCTGAGGCGCAGTGATTAAGTACTTAGCAGCAGCCACTCCGTGGGAGGAAAGTGTGACAGTCTGCTCTTGCCACGGTGACAGTCTTGGAAACCCTGCAGGGAAGTTCTGCCCTGTCCTCTAAGTCCTATTGCTCTGAGTCGAGATCAACTCAATGGCAATAGGTGTGGGGTGAGAACTACAAGCCGATTTCAGCTTTTCAGAAGATATTCTCCCTTCAGTTCTATCCCTTGCAACACTGTATGTTTTTCAGCGTTCCCCGGAGCCCTTTCTTTCTAGTGTGTCCTGAATTATGTACTAGTCTTGCATACATTCTCTGTGCTCTGCAAATTCCTGGTCTTGAGTGAGATAAAATGTACATGCAAGTTTTTAGCAAAAAGTACCAGCACAGTAGTACAACAGACCCGTATTATCCCCACTTAAACAGCATGTGCCGCGTACTACAGCACGCTACAGCATAGAACTGCAAGGATGTAGGGACTCCCATGTGATCACTCAGAAATATTGCAGAAAAGAAAAGTTCTTTATCGTGAATGTTGTAGTTAGCTGTTGTCTAAGCGGTTTTTACTTGTGTACAACAGAACGAAAGTTGTCCCCGGGAATTTAGAAGCTCAGAGTTGTCTGATTTTGTGTAAAGACTAAATTTAAAGATAGCACCTTGCGTGGTCTTAGAGAACCTTTGTTTGTTCCCCAGTTCTGGGACCTAGAAGTGAAAAACATATGCTGTAAAACAGGCTTGATGTGATTCCCAAGGAATAGAGTCATACTTGTATGAAACTTCAGATTCTTGTTTTCTCTCTTCAGATGGGGGCAGAAGGCCTGGAAGGAGGTGCTTCAGGAAGTCAGCATTCTAAGAAACTTGTTAGCTTTACACTGACAGGTACGTGGGTCTTTAAACATTGCACCCAGTTTCAAAATGTGTACTTTGAAATACCTGCAGATTCTCATATGCAAGGCTTATGGCTCAAATTTGATCAATAACTGTGCTTTGTTTGGAATGCTTGGGGCTTTAAAATATCTAGATTTTTAGATAGGCATCGATTACTACTTCTCTAATTTCATTCATTATCTGAAAACATTTCCAGTTGCAACCAAAGCCTTAGATTCTCATAGTCTTCAGGGCTAGCAGATACGGAAATCTCTGGCCTATACATAAAAAACAATTAACCAACCCCAATAGCTTAGGAAATATGAAGTTTGACCATATCGTAGGTTTTTAATTTAGGATCATTGTTGTTAGCTTTCAAGTGATAAAATACCATACCATTTGAACCTAACAATCACATATTAATTATTACTCCAGAAAGTATCATATCAACTCAACATGGGAGAATGATCGTCTGAAAGCTAAAAACCTGATGGTATTGTCCCTAAAAATAGGAAATCAGCTTTGAGATGCAAGTGCTTTTTTGTTAAATATGACTTCTTCTAACATGTGGAAGCTAGGTACCGAACACCTGTTTTCCCTGCCATGTATTGAGACATTCACAGGCAGGGTAAAGAAATGGCTACGAAAGTGTAGGCAATGAAAACAATTCTATAATGCTAATTTTAAAAACTCAATCTGGTTGCCGCATATTGATAGTGGATGATAATACTTATCCGAGAGCATTGAAACACTATAGAATGACTGCCTACATATATTCTGCTCTTAATTATCTATGGATAAGTAAACACACGAGTCACTGAACTCTATAGCTAACATAAAACTCTGTTTTGACTTATATTTCTCCCCAAATAACTCTTTAAACTAGGGTGTTGAATATGGCACATCTTGGGGACACCAAGTCCTTTTTTGGCCTCTTATGTGGTATGGATACTTTAAGTGGTAAAATACATAAAAGACAAGATAAGCAGAGAGCAAAAATGAGATGAATAAAATAAGCTGAGTAATCCGGCTAAAATTAATCCATCATTTTGGTCTGACTTGGTGAAGGGTTATTTGTGCAGAAGCCCATCGTGGAAGCCTAGGGCATCAGAATTCTTCCCGCGGTGACAGCCTGCATCGCAGTGTCTTAAACTTCTGGTGGAATGTATGTTGTTCCAAGTGGTGTTTGGCTTGAATAATTCACCTCTGTTTGATTTTGTAGTGGTCATTTGCCTATCTGTTACTCCTCATTCACTGTAGAAAACTCCCGTGTTTGAAAGCAGCTTTAATCTTTAGGGAATATCATATTTCTGTCTTTGAGTCCTATGTGAGCATAATCGAAAGGGGCAAGAATATAAATGTGTAAATTGTGTTTTCCTCTCAAAGCGACTTGATGCTGAGGGAAGCCAAGTGGAAACTGTAGCATTGCTAGGTTGAGAGTGAAATGCAGTGCCTGCGTTCACCATGACGGCGTTCATGACGGCGTGGCTGCTGTGGCAGTCCGTGTGGTTTGTGGGTCTGCAAGGTTTATGAGGAGCCAAAAATGGGATTGTCAGGCTAATGAGATTCTGGTCGCACCTCTGAGGTGCTCACCTAGTTCTTTACCTGCCTCCCCCTTCTCCCACTGGTTTCCTCATCAAAGACCTTTCTGTAGTTCACATAGAGTGCTCACATCACTTGGATTTTTCAGCCTTTTGCTAACTTACTCACTGGGTCCCACCCACTGGCTTCCATTTATGTGGCCCAAGATCGTCCTGATCTGTTTTCATCATGTGTCTCTGCCATGACAACCTGTGTGTCATTTCTATGGGCCACAGTAGACCACCCTTGCCCTTCCAAGGAAGATCTTATGTCTTAAGAATGACCTTGCATGAGCTAACCCTGGTGACTTGCTATGATTGACAGTCACCTGAAGGCATGGTAAGGAGGCCTTGTGGGACCGTCAGGTAAGCATTAGAATGAAAATCTCAAGGCCAGTGGTTTGAATCCTCTTGCTGCTCCTAGGGAGAAAGATGAGGCTATAGCCTCAGAATCCCTATATAGAATTGCCCATATATGGTTTTCGGGGCTGGGGTGGGGTAGGGAAGGGAGAGTAATACAGAGTTTAAGGCACCCTCTTTGTAAATTGGTTCGAATCTACCAGCCTTTCCTTAGGGGAAAGATGTGGCATTCAGCTTCCGTCAAGGAGAGGCAGACTTAGAACCACATGGGGCAATCTTACTTTCTCTTATAGCATTGGTATGGTCAGAGTCAACCTGGTGTCAATGGGTTTGATTTGGAGGATGCAGAGTTTGGGAGCCTCGGTGGAACAATGGGTACAGCACTTGACTGCTAACAGAAGAGTTGGCGGTTCAAACCCCACAGTGGCTCCTGGAAGAGAAGACGTGGTGGTCTGTTTCTGTGAGGATTACAGCCTAGGAGACCCTCCGGGTAGCTCTCCTCTGTGATGCAGGGTCACTATCAGCTTACAGTAATTTCATGGTACTTAACGACAGCAGTTGAGAGTTTGCGCCCTTGGTGGCCTAGGCCATCCACAGGTCTTTCAAGGCTCAGGGATCATTGACGGAATTTCTACCTGAATCAGAGGTTAGGACCTCCCTAAATTGAGCATAATGGTTACATTGACCAGGAAACCATATTCTTTCAAGATTACTCTGCTCCCTTCCACCTATTCATGCCGATATTTTTAGGAAGACATTGGGAACTGAGTGGAGCCAGCTTTATAAATTTTAAATTTTATTTTTTTAATCTCTTAGATATTTTTAATAGAACCGATTTCCTCGCTAAACAGACTTCATTTGGGATCTTAGCAGCTCACACAGTGTGAGGCAAGAACTACTGAAACTAAAGTGAGTTATGCTTGTTAGGTCATTGAGTCATTTTACAGGCTGTCAAAAAGACAAGCTCCTGGGCACTTAAGATAGCAGACAACATTCAAATCCTTAACAGCTGTCACATTTACAGAATATATAAGGGGGCTTCAAACAGTTCATTAAAAAATAATCCGTTATCTCTCATCTCCGTTTTTTCCATAGACCTTCTGAAGTTTGTGTTTGGCACTTTATTTTATGTAATAATTTTTCCGCACAACTTTCTTTTTTGTTGGGGACTTATTCAGCTCTTATCACAGTCCATACCTCCATCCATTGGTGTTTGGCATTTGAAACTCAGTGCGAATGAGTGTGCAGTCTGCAGTTTTAAAGTAGTGCTGCTGCCCTGCTTTCAGCCCTGTCTGTCCACTCCGCCTCAGTGCAGCTTCGTTAGAACCCATTTCATATACGAATGTGGAAGATTAAAGAAGGGCATGTTGGTTTCCTTCCGGAAATAAATTGTTCACTCAGGAAGTCTCTCAGGACACGGTCTGCAGTGTTGGCTGCCAGGCTCCGGTGGTCTGGGAGGTGGGACGTTTGGGCATGTGAACCAGTGCTAACGAGGTGATTCCATTTCTGTAGCGGGCCAGGAGACCCACAAAGAAAGCGTGTGAGCCACTTCCTTTATTGTCTTACACTGTAGTTTCTGTTTAGCGCTCCTCTGTGATTTCGCAAAAGCAAGCCTGGAGCTGCTTGTCCTAACCAAGTTCTCCGGGGCTTTCCCTTCTTCTCTTCCTCTCTCCCTCGCCTCCCTTTTCTTTAAAGATCTTCGGGCAGTTGGACTAAAGAAAGGCATGTTCTTCAACCCTGATCCATACCTTAAGATGTCCATCCAGCCAGGTAAGAAGAGCAGCTTCCCCACCTGTGCCCACCATGGGCAGGAGAGAAGATCCACTATCATCAGTAACACCACGAATCCAATTTGGCACCGAGAGGTAAGGGTGGTCTTTACCTGACAAGGTCATCTCTTCTCTGGGGTCCCTGGCATCTTCAGTGTCTTTATGGATGTGAACCAAAGGTGGTCATGTGCCAGCTGCTCGGTCGGAGAAGGACAGGGCTTTCTACTTCTGTCAAGAGCGACAGTCTCCGAGAGGCATGGGGGTAGTTCTACCTGTCCCTTATTTTCTAGCATTCTACATTTAGTGTAAAGTCGGTGACCTTGTTGCCTGTACAAGCCTTACCAGCAGGAATAATAGACAACATTAACCTGTCTCCATTTTGCTGATTTAAGACTTAAGGTGTGGAGTCCTTAGCTGCTCATGGCAGCGATGGGGCTTTAACTCGGCTTTGTTCTTCTAAGTCTAGTTGCTGTCAACTCGATTCCTACTCCTGAAGACCTACTGTGTGTCCAAGTAGCGCTCCATAGGGTTCTCCATGGTTGGTTTTTCAGAAGTAAATTGACAAGCCTTTCTTCTGAGGTGCCTCTGGGTAGTCTCCAACCTCCACCCTGTCAAGTTTTTTTAGCAACCCAGCGCTTACCCCTCTGCATCACCAAGGACTCCTTAGCTTAAGCAAGTGCTTTCTCCATTAAGCAGGTGGCCAAACTGCGTGACTCTTGGGAGAACTAATAAGCTCATTGTAAGTGTGAAAAAGCTGCCTAGCGCTAGACACACCACTGTGGTCGCAGGTATACCGTCATGGGCAAAGGGAGTTGGTTGAGGTTAGATTCTTGGCACCATGATTTACTTCTCCTGGGGACCTCCTCTCAAAGTAGAAAGAAGAAACCTTTCTCTTTGTAGGGATAAAATGGAGGTAACAAACGCAGGAGTTTTGTAAATGGCCAAAGCTCTGTATACTTAGGTACTTTACATGCATGTATAAAGCTCTTTATATTTATTGTTTAATCTTGTTAATGTTCAATTTCGTTTTAAACCCAAACAGCAAAGTCTAACTTAACTTCATACTTGTATTTTTCAAGGCCAGCAGAAATTATCTCTGTGCCCTTCAAACTTCAGTAATAATTTCAAAATGCAATGTTTTATTTGAATGTGATCATGGAAGCCACACTATTCTGTAGCTATTTCTAATTGAACCACCAAGTGAAGAAAAATTTTAAAATCCGTTTTACAACTTCAAAATCCTGCGAGATTAGGAATTAGTATGGTTAATCATTGCCACCCATTCTAATCCATCCTGTAACAGGGAATGAAATTTCAATGAGTTAAGATATAATACACCTCGTGAGTATTAAAATTGTATTGTGAGTAACTTAATATTTGATAACATCTTCCAAAAAAGTTGATACCAGGAAGGAGCAGATGCTTGACTGGTGAGATCCTTCTGTAATACAGACTTTTAACCATCGTTTTAACCACTGTGAATGAACCCCGAGTGCAGAAAGAATTAATAATAGCAGCAGATAGTTTTTGCCATGTGGACCCTGTATGCCGTTAGGATTTAGGGGAGAGATCATTTCCTAGAATAATAAAATGAGACATCATAATGTCAACCTTTCTTTTGAATCAGTGTATCTGGGTTTTTGTCTTTCAGAAATATTCCTTTTTCGCACTTTTGACGGATGTCTTGGAAATTGAAATTAAAGACAAATTTGCCAAGAGCCGTCCTATCATCAAGCGTTTCCTGGGGAAACTAACCATCCCAGTCCAGAGGCTACTGGAACGCCCATCCATTGGGTAATCAGCCCTTACCGTCAAGGATAGTGGAAAGATTAACAATTGAATTATACTTCGTATGTATATTATCTTACGGATAACAGTGCCAACAGACGTCGTTTCAAAATAGAAGTGCCTGTAGACGTACTAGTGTTTGTAAAGACTGAGAGCTTGAGGCAGCTCTGCTCTGTCCAAAGAGTCACTATACATTGGAGTGGACTCAATGGCAGTGGATTTGGGTGAAATTGATTAAAGTGTGTGAGAGAAAAAAATTGTCTTCTAAAATTATGCAGCTTTTTCTTTTAAGCTTTTTAAGCTGAGCCTACTATTAGCATGTCGGTGTTAACTTTCAGTGTTACATTGTTTGGGAGGGTACCTTGAAAACTTGCTAGAAAACCTTCTTCTTAGAGCAGAGTTCACGTATGAGGCAGGCACATGCCTTATCCTGTTCAGAGATTGACCCTATTCAGAGAGCTTTGGTTCTAGGAACACCAAAACATCCTGGTTAGAACGATTTGAAATGAGACCCAGACTCTGATGCGGTCTTATTCACGAGCTCCTGAACGCGTGTTCATTTGGGCAACATGATTCATTAAATTTTCACAGGGGATCACATGCCTACTTTCTTTCTGGGAGCTCTTCGTAAATTGTAAATAAAGTAGTCAAGAAATCATAGCATGCTTCTATCCTCTTTTGTAGGTGTGGTTTGCATTTCCACATGGCCAACACAGTCAAACTCGGGAGCACTGGTGCTATGAGGTAGTGAAGGGACATCTGTTTTGCCTTTTTTTCCCAGTGTAGCAGCATATTATGAATAGCTCTAGATGTAGCAGTAGTAGTAGTAGCAGCAGTAATAATTACCAAAGGTGCTGGGCACTAACTCACTGTCTGGAGTTAAGTACACGACACTCATCAGCTCACAACATCTCAACCACCCCGGGAGGTAGATTCTGTACTTTTCTATTCGTTTTAGAGATGTGGAACCTGAAGTAAATTGTGTGAAAGCAAGTCCATCATGGGGCTGGAATTGGAGTTCGTATTCACTTGCTCCAGAACCCTGGCTTCTCCACAGTCCTGTAAGCACCAGCAGGAGTGGGCCAGTACGCTAGGTAGCCAAGAAAGGTTGGTCACTAGCATTCACTTGGCACCTAGTTAACTATGTCATTTTGGCAAGTCACAATATTCTTGGGCATTAGTTTCCCAGTCAGAAAAAGAAAGCGTTTGAAGCAGATAATCTCTGAGACTCCTTCAAAATCTGACACTCAGAAATCATAATGGATTCTAATTCGCTGTCAGAGGTAATAGATGTTGTGTGCCTGCGCCAACCCACGGGACATAGGAATATGACACAGAACTTGCAGCAACCTTTGCAGCAGCCTTCCTTGTTCTTCCAATGAAAGCTGGGAAGAAATCACAATTATTGTGAAGCCTAGCACTTATTGCTTCCGGTGGAGATAGATTCAGAGTTTTAAGAATTATTTATGGACTACGAAAGATTATAAAGAATGAGATTTAACTATAAGAGATATATGTATACTTTCATTTATATAAATGCAGCTATGTGGTTTGCATAATACAGGCGACACGGACTGAAAATGCCCAGCTGTGAACACTAGCAAGAATGATCAGGGAGTAAAACACTTGTCAGTGCCTGAAGGTGTTGGTTACTTACTAGCATCTCATTTCGTTTTTGAAAGAGCTGTACACTTAAGATATTGCCACTCATGGGTGTCATGTGACTGGGATGAAGTCTAGCATGAATTTGTAGAATAGCAGAAAATATTTTACTGTAAGTAGATTAGAAGTATTGCCTGACAGGGGGTTGCTTTATTAGATAAAAATATACCTATTAGCTTATCAAATATTGGCGTACCCAACCCACTGCCACTGAGTCCATTCAGATGCCGAGCAACGCTTTGTAGGGTTTTCAAGACTGTAAGTCTTTATGGGAATAGATAACATCATCTTTCTCCTCAGGAGCATATGGTGGGTTTGAACCACTGACCTTGTGGTTCCAAGTCTAATGTGCTTACCCAACAGTACCACCAAGGCTGCCTGAATATTGCCATATAAAAATGTATTTCTGATCAGATTACTACTTGTTCATCAAGTAACTGATTGGTCATGGAAAACACTGGGTTTTGTTGGTTCTGTATTTAGTCAAATCCAATGCTCAGAATTTGTTGTGGTTTCACAGGGCAAGGTCTTATAGGACAGTAGGATTCCACACTAACACATTGGAGAGTATCTGTTCAAATTTGACATTTTAAAGAGCTCACCCTGTTCTCGTTTCCAAAAGCTCATGCTTGATCCCATGCTTGGTCAGTTCCTCTGCTTACATTAGTGTGCAGCTGACTCGGAGACTAAGCTCTTTGGACCCCCACATACTACTAAAGTGGGGCAGAGTTGCAGATAGAACCAGATGAGACAAGGTCACCAGAGCAGATGACTCCTGGCAGTTCTTCAGTGGAGGAAAGAAACTCAACTCAGAATCCACTACTAGCCAGGATTCCCTATATTTATATAAGTTTAATAGTTGAACTGTGTATCCTGACAGTTTGGTTAATAAACAGCATTAAAGTCCATTGAAATAATTTTTTTAAGTGAAGGGTCTCATTTTTAACTAATTTAGTCAAGAGACAAATATTTGGAATGTCTATTGAAAGTCAAAGGAACCCTGGTGGGATAGTGGTTGGATGTTGGGCTGCTAACTGCACGGTCAGCAGTTTGAAACCACGATGCACGCCATGGGAGGAAGGCTGAGCTTTCTACTCCCGTATAGAATTACAGTTGGGAAACCCACAGGAGTAGTTCTACCCGGTTCTATCGGGTCACTATGAGTTGGCATCAACTCATTAGCGGTGAATTTGGTTTACTGAAAGTCAAGTACTATGTTAGGCATTCGAGATATGCTAGGGAGCATATGTAGAGGACTGATGTAGAGGACTACATACCTTTTAATACATACCTTTATAATTCTTATTAAATATATAAGTATATCTCCTAGCTAAAAGCTGGCACCTTTGTAAATATTCATCACCAGCACTAACATTAGCATTTATTGACCAGATAACATGTGAAGAAGACCTTGGTATTACTTTTAACAAAGAAATGATGAGAAGACAGTATGTTTAGAGAGTTGGATGTGGACCGGCAGTGCTGGGAGAAGCTCTTTTCCATTCATTTCTGGGTGAATGCATTAATGGACAAATACTGAGCACGTTCAGGAGCCAGCTACTATCTAAGTGCTGGTAATAAAGTAGTGAGGAGAAAAAGAGATCCCTGCTCTTATGTAGATCATAACCCTTATGTAATGTTATCTGACGTTTACATCATACAAGCATGTAACTTGCATGTAATGTTTAGTATACCCGTTCCTCATTTACCAGTATAGTTAGGTTTCAAAGACCAATCTATTGTAAAAAAAATCATCTTTATGAAAAAATAATGGTGACTGACTACTTCCTTACTGCCAAACGATATCATTATGTAACTGCCCAAACACTGACCCAGCCAAGTTGGCAGATCACCTGAACCATCACAGTCACCATTCCTCTCACCTGCTGCCTCGGCATCTGTCACTGCCAGACGTATGACATTAATGTGCAAAATAGTTAGGTTTGTTGGAGAGCAAGATAGTCAATACGCAAGGGGAAAGTACTGTTATAAATGCCTATACTCATTTTTAGAATAATTTTTTAAATGTCTGTGGTAGAAAGCAAAATAATTAGCAGTCACATGAAGGCGAGCCGTGGATAAATGTGTACCATTAGCACACGTGTTCCTGAGCAGCCTGCTGTCATGAAATAGCATTAGCTACAAGTAAGTGGCCTTGTATAATCAGACTCCTACAGCGTGCAATGATCTGGAACCAGTCCTCGGTGGCTTTACATCAGAGTCAAGCAAAAGAAAGAAAGAAAATCTCCAACTGGCTTTCCCAGCTCTTTCGTGCCCTTCAAACTGCATTCTCCCTAGTCACCAATCAGTGCCTTAGAAAATATCATATAGTAATCCACTGTACCGTTGCATTTCCTGCATTTGCTAATACATTTCCTTTTATCCCTGGCTTTCTACCTGTTAAGTTGTGCGGAGGAAGGGCTACCATTCCTCTGGAATGCCTTGAGCTCAGTGAGCCTGCAGGTTTTAAGAGCAGTGTCCTGGGATGGGGGACGGCCTGCGGGGAGAGGGTGAAGTTGATGCCGATGTAGAAAGGATGAAAGAACCCTTTCTCCCCTTGCAGAGACCAAATGCTCAGCTACAACCTTGGCAGGAGGCTCCCGGCTGACCACGTGAGTGGGTACCTCCAGTTTAAAGTGGAGGTTACCTCTTCTGTCCATGAAGGTAAGAGGTCTGCTTCTCTGTGGCTGAAGGAAAAGCATGACACCTTACTCATTTGCAGTTTGCCTTTCAACTGACGGGAATTTGTGACTCATTCTGAAAATAAAAGAGCTGTCAAATGATTACCTGCTGATGTTGTCAAAGAAGATAGGAAAAGTCTGTTGTTTTTTCACAAACAACCTCTTGGGTTGATGCCTTCACTTTGAAAGTAGGCTGTCGAATTCCCAGCAGTATATAGATCCGTGCCAAACTGCCTGGAGGTAGACTCAGTCATTCTATCAGGTGGTGAACCTGAGCATGTTGGGGAAACTATCAGGAGGCCTCCATGGGATGACTAAATTCATTGAACCGGTGGGTGGAAGGCACTAAGCTACATGAAGTTAATTTGTTATTACTGTGTTATTGTTACCACTATTTAATACTCGTTTCTCCTTCAGACGCTTCTCCAGCAGCCGTGAGCACGATACTTGGAGTCAATAGCGTGAACGGAGACCTAGGAAGTCCTTCTGATGAGGAGGATGTGCCGGGAGCCCACCATGACAGCCCAACATGTTCCAATGGGCCAGTGTCTGAGGAAAGTACTGCCGATGGGACCCCCAAACATTCTTTCAGGACTAGCTCCACTCTGGAAATAGACACAGAGGAATTAATCTCTACTGCCTCGAGGACCTCGCCACCCAGGGGACGTCAGGATTCACTCAACGATTACTTAGATGCGCTTGAACATCATGGCCACCCCAGGCCAGGGGCAGCTCCCTGCTCAGAGAGGGCCATAGGAGCGTCTCCCAAACTAAGGAGCAGTTTTCCCACTGACACAAGACTTAGTGCCATGCTTCATATCGACTCCGACGAAGAGGATCATGAGTTTCCGCAGGACCTGGGTTATACATCATCCGTGGAGGAGGAAGGCGGGTTAATCATGGTTAGCAGGGCCTCCAGAGCGGAGGATGGGAGCCTGGCATCTCAGACGAAGCCGGATGATCAGCCAGTTGGGCAGGAAGAAACCTCCGCCATCGAGGAGAAGCCTGAAACCCATCCAGAGCTCGCAGGAAGCCCCTTACCCTCGGGCCCGGCCCCAGAAGACAACGACAATGAGGCCGAGTCTCAGCCCAGCACGGATCAGGGCAGCGGTGAGTTGTGTGCCTCTCAGGAGGTGGATCAGCCCACCAGTGGGGCAGACACGGGCACTTCCGAGACATCAGGAGGAAGCCAAAGAGCCACCAGTGAGACTGAGTCCCTGGATCAGGGGTCTGAGCCTTCCCAGGTGTCCTCTGAAACGGAGCCCAGCGACCCTGCCAGGACAGAGAGTGTGAGCGAGGCCAGCACCAGGCCCGAGGGCGAGAGTGACCTGGAAGGTGCGGACAGCTCTTGCAATGAGAGCGTCACCACGCAGCTCTCCTCTGTGGAGACGCGCTGCTCCTCTCTCGAGAGTGCTCGGTTTCCGGAAACCCCAGCCTTTTCATCTCAGGAAGAAGAAGATGGAGCCTGTGCAGCCGCGGAGCCCCCCAGCAGTGACCCCGCCGAAGGGTCACAGGATTCCATCTGCACCCCCGGTTCACTCCCGGTGGTCCAGGTGCCCAGTGGGGAGGACGAAGGACCCGGGGCGGAATCAGCCACTTTGCGGGACCAAGAGGAGATCGGGGAGGTCTGGCAGCGGAGGGGGAGCCTGGAGGGAGCTGCTGCTGCTGTTGCTGCCCCTGAGAACCAGCCCCAGGAAGAGGGGCCCTCTGGGAATGCCCAAGCCACTTGTGAAGGGGCCACTGCCCAGGAGGAGGAGGAGGAGGGTGCCACAGGAGGTAGGCTGTGGAAGGCAGCATGGCTCTTGGCTCAGGCACACTTATACAAAGAGAAGTCTTGTGGTTTTGCCTCTTGGTGTGAATTCTACCGCTGGTCACATAACACCAATGTATTATCTGAAGTCTTTACCTTGGACTTCAGCAATTAGCAAAAGGAAGAGTAAGGAGAGGAGGGGGCTAAGATGAAACACAGGGATAAGGAACATGGGGAAGCAGGTTGAAAACGTTCAAGCACTTGAGGTCAGGCCTGTCATTTCAGTCTATAGTCACGCACAGGGGGGTGGGGTGGGGTGGGGGTGGGCTTCATCATCTACGTGGCGAGGATGAGGGCAGCCTCAGTGTGTATCCAGATAGGTAGCGTCCACATTCTAGTCTCTCTTCAGTTGTATTTTTCTTTTGCCAAAATACGAGGCAATTTGCAGGCGGTCCAGCGGCGGTCTTCAGACTTAATTAATGAATCTCTATTGAGACTAGTGAAGAGCCCTGGTGGTGTAGTGGTTACATGTTGAGCTGAGATCTGAGAGTTCAACAGTTCAAAACCATCAGCCAGTTCAAGGGAGAAGCAGAGGGGCTTTCTGCTCCTGTAAAGAGTTCCAGTCCTGGAAACCCACAGGGGCAGTGCTACCCTGTCCCATAGGGTCATTATGAATGGACATGGAAAATGAATCGCAATAGGAACTGGAAACACAGGGATCCAGGGTGGATGCTCAGTGGCAGCAAGATATTTTTGGTGATGAAGGTCTGTGTGTACAGATGCACATCAGAAAGAGGCCACCAGCACCAGCTGGAGGGCACTCTGCAGAGGCTTTCAGGAGCCCCCTGAGCCCCCCTCCGTGCCGAAAGCAGAAGGTCCATGTGCGCTTTGCATCAGATGTAGTGTTTTTCCCTCTTGCCGAATGAGAAATGTCAGCTACATTAGGTGATACTTAAAGCTCGTTTTTGTCTCAGTGAATGTGCCTTGAGAGCTGATCCCTGTAAAGTACTATACACACATTCAAAAGTCAAAGGTAATTTCACAGGCTTAAATAGCCGAGACTGGAAAATGGGAAGGATTTTCTTTTTTTTTTAAATTTTTGTAATCGTTTTATTAGGGGCTCATATGACTCTTATCACAATCCATACATACATCAATTGTGTAAAGCACATTTGTACATTCATTGCCCTCGTCATTCTCAAAGCATTTGCTCTCCACATAAGCCCCTGGTATCAGGTCCTCATTTTTTCCCCTCCCTCCCCCCTCCCCACTCCCTCATGAGCCCTTGATAATTTATAAATTATTATTTTGTCATATCTTGCCCTGTCTGATATCTCCCTTCACCCCTTTTCTGTTGTCCGTCCCCCAGGGAGGAGGTCACATATAGCTCCTTATAACCAGTTCCCTCTTTCCAACCCACTCTCCCTCTACCCCACCAGTATCGCCACTCACACCACTGGTCCTGAAGGGCTCATCCGTCCTGGATTGCCTGTGTTTCCAGTTCCTAGCTGTGATTCGTTTTCCAGTTTAGACTGTTCTCTTCTCTCCACGTCTTCCACTTCCTTCCCGCCCCTTCCTTGTGGTGGTGACCCTAAAACATTAAATGAATGAATGACCAGGATGGAGGATCCAGTGGGAGAGATAGGAGGCAGGGATGGTGGCAGGAGGAGGGGCCGATGGACAGACCTCTGTCTACGAGGCCTTCTTCTAAGTATGGGTTCACTCCCGTTCCCTTCTTTCGCTTGTTTCTGGGTCTTCATCGGTGAAACAAGTCAAAAGAGAAAAGAGATGGAGCCCAGGCTTCATGTGAGATGTGAGGGCACTGAAGGGGCAAACAATACCCAGGTAACTTTGTCCCCTCTAATCCTAGGTTCCCAAGCCAACGGCCATCAGCCACTGAGATCTCTGCCGTCAGTGCGCCAGGACGTGAGTCGGTACCAGAGGGTGGACGAGGCTCTCCCACCAAGTGAGGACCTGTTCACTGTAGGGCTCACCTTGATCCAAGGGCTTGAGGGGGGCAGGGAGACCCATGCCCATGAATTTAAAGAATGGCTGTGTGGGCCCCATAGAGAAGGCCCTGGAGGGCTGCTGCAGACCTGGAGGATAACCCTGCTGATGACTTCTCCCAGCTACTCTGGCGATGAGGCAAGGCAGCTGGGGAAGACGTAAATATTGTAGTACTGGGGAATCATTATTATGATTGTGCAAACAGATCAAGATATTTTGGGCAGTTGGGTGGAGAATAGAATTTTAGTAGACAGACTGGCATAATCTTTTTGAAGCACCTCATTCCATGTAATATACTGCTTTTGTATGTACTTGTGTCATTTAAAATCAGTAATGGGGGGTGGGCCGTCCCAATTTTCTTTTTAGGGATATGCAAGTGATAGAAGTTAGTCTATCACTTATTTTGGACCTGAGACTTATCTGGGATGGGAAAGGTACGTCATGTCTCTCACTTTCAGCAAACACTTAGTACTCAAAGGAAGATGGTGGAGGAAGAAGACTAGGGATTCTGGGAGATAGATATGCAAGCTGCATTCAAAGGTTTGCAAGGTACTAGAGCCGATTATAAGCTGGGTCAAATGTACAGTTCTGTTTAACTTTCTAAAATCCCTTAAAGCGCCGTTGCATTGTGAGAACAAAGCACTTCGATGAGCAGTTATAGGGACTGTTTAAGGGCTTGAATGTCGCTGTTAAGAAAACATTGGTGAACAGCCCCTCCACCGTACTGCTTTCTGTTTGTATTCACTCACTCATCTCTGTGATCAGGCGGGAGACTGGTGGCCTTGGCCCTCTGCTCCTGTGAAAACAGGGAGACCTGAGCAGATGTGTGTGTCCAAGAGCTGAAATGCTGAGTGGGTTGTTTGGCTGTGTGTGGACAAGAAAGAATAATACTACGTGGAGTTTGTCACAGCATTGGCCTGACCCTTTGGAATTTCGGTTACGCATTGATCCTTTCCTCGTCCATGACTGGAGACCTGAAGGCGTGTTCTCATACATAGGAAGTGTACATTTAAACTGTTTTTAAAAGAGAAAAACACAGACCACATGATTAACTAACTATTGTGTGCTTTTAAACAGTTGAGGAGGGGCAGGGGTTGGGGAACATCATTTTTGTTGGATGTTGGAGAAAAAAGCTTAGAGGTAAAAAAGAAAAACGGGGGGAAATGCCTTGGGGATATTTACATATAACTCAAGCAAAATGAATTAGGAACAGCAGGAAATAGCTCAGGAGAGCTTTGTCGGTGTCTGTGGATCAGTAGTAGTGGTGTCAGGGGTTTGGGTCGGAGGCATGGGGAGCCCTGGCAGCATAGTGGTTGGGCTGCAAGGTCAGAGATTCAAACCCATCCGCAGCTCCACAGTAGGAAGAGGAGATTCTCTGCTCCTATAACGATTCACAAGCATAGAAATCTCACAGGGCAGTTCTACTCTGTCTTATGAGGGCAGTGTGAGTCAGAATCAACTGGGCGGCGGTGGGTTGAGTGCGTTTGCGTAGGTTTGGGATAAGAGACATACAACATGCGTGTGTGTGCATGAATAAATGCGACCTTCCTGGCCACATCCAACCACGCAGCTTTGCTGCACTGCAGCGTTGTCTCCATGCGATCCTTAATAACGGCGGCCTCGGTGTTTCCTGCCGAGGTGTACGGTCCTCTCTGTGATAGTTCAGTTACTTTCCCTAAACATCGGTATTTGCAATGCACAGATAGAATGCACTTTAGGATTTTTAAAAAGGAACAACTGCAGTTCACTTTAATAAACTGATGGAAACAAACTGTTTGGAAAAGAAACCACTGGAATGGTGATCCTGTTTGGTCACTGATGTACGGAAGAGAACAGCTTCCTAGGGCTGTTTCTTCTTCTGCCAGGTTCTCAGTGGTGACGGGTGGGTGTCTGCACTTAGGGGGCATTTGGAGCCTGTGGGATGCCTCTCACCCTGTTTGAAGGGTACAGCTCGGATGTAGGAGAGTAGGGGCAGCCATGCGGAGTAGCTTGCAATATTGGGACCATCTGAAACACTGAAGAGTTGGCCTTCCAAAATACTGACGTATGCCCACTGAGAAATCCTTCTCTCGACGTACCGTTTTAAAAGTAAAATGGACCAGAATTTTTATTCTTTAAATAAAAAAAAACACCATTGCCTATAAAAATCTGCATTTAAGTACACACATGTTTTAGGGCAAATTTGGGGATTTGATTTGTCATGGGTAGTTTACAGATGGTGGACACGCCTGATTTGTGTTCAACTCTTTCTCCTCTGCCCAAAGCTGCTCTGCCCCCCACCCCTCCCTATGTAACTCCCATCCTGTGTGCCAATCTATTTCATCACAAAAGTCCCCGACTAGTCGTCTGTCCCCAATCCAGCTGGTTCTCTGCTGTTCTTTCCCAACTGGACAACTCTGCTACCCTCTGAAGTAACCGCTGTGCCCTTCCGAATCCCATGGTGCCTTGCTCTTCCCACAGCGCCGTCCTGAGAGCCTCAGCTGAGGGGATCTGGTGGAGTGCAGATGTTTCATTGTTTAGCTTACCAGGATGAGTTATTTTAAGGCCACTGTTGTGCTTTTCAACACGATTAATTATGACACCCCAAACACAGGCGGCACTTTACATAGCACTTTGCATGCTATCCTTATGTTGTATTATTTTATATTATGTTTTTATTTTTGTAGCAGTTTTGTGATGGTCAAGCAGGGTTTATCATTTGTATTTTTTTAGAATGATTGGCAGAAATAAATCAATTAAATTCTTACATTGTATAAAGAAATTTAAAACAAGACCAAAAAAACCTTGAGGCCTAGAGAAATTAAATAAATTGGTTAATATCTCATACTAGTAAAAGCTATGACAGAATCACAAACATTCTTTCTCCTCCACCCATTTTGATCACATCTCATGTAAGAAGGGAATCCCTTGGTGGTACAATGGTCAAAGCCCTTGGCTGTTAACCAAAAGGATGGAAGTTCAGATCCACTAGGGGCAGCTTGGAAGAAAGTTCTGGAAGTCTAATTCTGGAAAATCAGTTGTTGGAACGCCTATGGAACGCAGGCCTATTCTGGCATGTATGAGTCACCATGAGTCCGAATGGGCCCTTCTTGGTCAGCTGGTGTCTGGAGAGAAGTAGAAGGGAAGGGGCTGTCGTGGTACAGTACGTGGATATAAGTTCCGGAAGTTGGGTAGAGGCAGAGGGTAGCAGCTTATCTTGTGGTGTTCTTTACTGGGCACGAGGAACACCTCCTGGTACAGTATCTGTGGGTTTTGCTGATATTACGATGCTTTGGATTCAGACTTGGAAAGATCTAAGAAGACTCAGCTTTCCTCTCGTGTTCCTGGGATAAGGTGCTTCTCCCATGACGCCTTCACCCCCGACAGGAGAAGCAGCTGCAGTGACCCCCTGGGCCACTCACATGTAGCCCCAGAGGTTTGCTTCATAAGTAGTGGAGATTCCAGATTTGGCGCGGCTCCCCTGCCCTGTGTAAGCTCTGTGCCTGCTAGCCAACACTCTACTGGGTCTTTGACAGCTCCATTCTTTTTTAATGGGAACGTGCACTTTGTACTGTTGTGCTCTATTTTCCATTCATTTAATAACATGCTAGGGTGATTTTTGTATAGCAGTACGTAAAGAGCATTTTCTAAAATGTGGCAACAATAGAAAGAACAAAAACATCCAGTCTAACGTGTTTTACACAGACAGTTCAGTGACCCCGACTGCATTAGTCATGTTGGGTCGCCATCACCAGTATCTGTGCCGAATTTCCATCCTTTAACAAAATATCCAACACACCCTAAACCACGACTCCCCTTCCCCTCATTTGGAAACCACAAAGAAAGACACTTTCATCTCTAGACGTTTGATGTCCCCCATTCTTGATTTCTTTTTGTCTCCTTCCTTGTTAGCATCATTGTTGTTGCTGCTATTTTTATTTTGATTTATTTTCACCTTATTAAAAATGTGTGCACCATCCTCCAGCAAGCTTACACGTCTCCCTGAAAATTAGATGCTCACTTCAGGGGATTCAGAGGTGGCCTGGTGCTGCTGCATGAGCTCGGTTGCTGATCATGTGGCTGTCAACAAGCCAGTGTCAGAACCTAATTGGGGGGCAGCTATTTGATATATTTTCATGGGAGCATTCCCTTCCAATCTTACCCCGCCTATGTTAGGTCCCCAGGACAGATCCTGGACTTAGTACTGAGACTCCTGGCCTGTGATGTGGATCTACCCATTGGTTCTTGAAGTTATTCTCTTGCTGTCAGGCACGGGCAGTGTGCTGAGACCTGGTGGGCCCTGTAATGCCATGTAACTGGCTGAGAGACACTCTAATGATTCATAGAAAATAGAAGAGTGCCAGGCCTGGGAGGCGGGCAGCACTGTTAAGAACCTCCCAGTAAGGCGGCTTAGTCTTGAACTTGCATGGAGTACCTGTGTAATTTGCTGTATCTTCTCATTCTGAAGTGATTGATGGTGGTAGTGGCTATAGGCAGGTCAGGGCTGAAGCCCATTATAATGTTATCAGAATGACAAATCTTGGCCTTTGCAGCATTAACCGAGAAAAAGAATAGCTAGCCCAGTCCCTTCTGAAAACCTGTGTTATTTTTTTAAAGCAATCTGACTTGATTTTGAATGACTTGGTTTTTCTCTTGTTGGTTCCAGGTAAGAGTGTGTCTAATATATTGCTGTAACTGGAGACAGCAAAGAATTGTTGTCGAAGAGGTTCTCTCACCCTCCCCAAAGGATAGTTTTACTTCTAGGAATAGAAATAGATTCTAGAGGAACAGACTGGGTTCCTGGATTGTGATAGGCTGGGTCCCAGGATTATTGCCATGTTGTTAGAACTAATGTTTTATTTTTATTTTGGGTTAAAAAACAGCAACTGGGGAATACTGCTCTTTTTGTGTGTGTGTCTGTGCACATTCTTTATTAAGTAACTCACTCACTGAGTCAAATACAGCTCATAGCTACCTTTTAGGACAGGAAACCCCCTGGGTTTCTAAGACTGTAACTATTTTACAGGAGTAGAAACCCACATCTGTCTCCTAAGGAGCAGCTGCTGGATTTGAACTGCTGACCTTGAGTAACCCACTACACAACTAGAGCTCTTTATTAAAGCATTCTTTAAAATGTAGGCCTAACATTCATAGTGAATCTGAAACAGGCAATTAACCTATGAGTTCTATATTTGAGGCTAGAGATTCTTACTCATTTGAGCTTAAAAATCTAGTTTTGAGGGGGAGAAATGTTGCATTTTAACTTAAATGCTGCTTTCTGAGAAAAGTTATGATTCAGATTCAGATATGCAATGACTTGATTTGCGTAACTTTCTATTTAACTAGAATGTGCAAATAGGAAAAAGCAAGGAGCTTGGGTTATGCAGTGGTTAAGTTATTGGCTGCAAGCCTGAAGGTCAGCAGTTCCAGCCCACCCCCAGAGCAGCGGTGGGAAACTTGCTTCTGTTGTGATTGAGACCTTGAAAACCCTGCAGGGTGATTCTGCTCTGTCCCAGGGGGTCACTGTGAAGAGGAATTGACTCAAGCACCCTATAGCAACAACTCGGAAGAGAGCACCTTAGGTTGTCAATGCTGTAACTGAATTCAGCCGTGGGCCAGAAACACATCCCCAGCACCTTAGGCTTCTTCCACATGTCCCCTTCCAATCACGAATCCCCCACCCCTTGAGTCCTCAAGTAGTAGATTCACTGGACTTTCTTTTAACATTATGGAATCTCAGCTCCTTGAATGGTTAAAAAAAAAAAAATCCTCTTTTAAACACTGCCCTGTATCATAAAACTCGTGTTCCACCCCAGAGAGTACATTCCTTCGTGGTATCACAATCCTGTGACTATTTTGATAAACAGACCTACAGTTATTTTCAGGCCTTGACCTTGTGTACCTGGCCTAGGAGATCAGTGTTGTGAATTGGCCTTGAGGTAGTTTGGCTCTTGGACTTCCCTTTATGGTGCAGATGGTGGCCCTGTCTGGTAAGCCTTGGACTCCTGGCCATCAAGTCAGCAGTTCACAGCCAGCAGCAAGATGAGGCTATGCACTCCGGTAAAGAGCTACAGCCTCGCAAACCCCAGAGTTGCTAGGAGTGGCTATGAATCTACCCAGTGGCCCTGAGTGGGTGTTAAGCGCTAAGCTATGAACCACAAAATCAGGTTGAAACCCAGCAGCCACTCCTTGAGAGAGCGAGGAGACGTTGTGCTCTGGTAACGCTGTACAGCCCCGGAAACCACCAGGAGCAGTGCTCCCTGAGTGGTCAGTCACTGCATGGCACTGGGTGATTTATCCTTGAAGAGGAGGCCTAGTGACACGGTAGGTTAAGGGTGGGGCTGCGAACGGAAGGATTGGCACTTTCTGAACACATCAGCCATTCCCTGGGAGAATGATGAGATTTTCTGCTCTGGGGAAGTCTTGTCGCCTTGGAAACTCTCCGAAGGAGTTCAACTCTGTCTTAGAAGGTTGCGTGAGTCAGATCAGGCTGGACGTCAGTGGGATTTGTAGGTGGGAGTCCTGCTGTTGTTTGGCGCCTTTGAGTAGGCTCCGACAGCAGGTGACCCTATGTGCGAGAGAACGAAACGTCGTCTCCCAGCCCTGCACCACGCTCACAATTGTGCTCGTGCGTGAGCCCTTTGCTGCAGCCACTGTGTCAATCCACATCGCATCGGGGGCCTTCCACTTTAGCAGCAGTGATCTCTCCTAACACTATGGTTGTGCAAATGGTTAATGGGCTCTGCGTCTAACCAAAGAGTTGGAGGTTGGAGTCGGCTCAGAAGTGCGTGGAGGAAAAAGTGCCTGGGGAATCTCCTTCTGCACAACCAGCCATTAATCACCCCATGGAGCACAGCTCTGCTCTGGCACACAGGGGTTCGCTGTCAGCTGGAATCAACTTGTAAATTATTTAAACAATATTATTATTTATGGTTGAGGTTTAGGGCTTCATGAAGATTTTAGTTTGCAGCGTATAGGCTGAAGTTTGGCTCTTTGTCAACGTGAACCTCACAACGCTGAGAAGTCAGCATTAGCTCCAGGAGTTTTCTGGAACATTAGCTTTGGTGATCTTATGTGCAGGTCAGTGCCTTTCAAATGTCAGTGTGTGCAAGAATCACCCAGGAGGCCTGCTAAGAATGTAGAAAACAGAATCCACGCCTCGGAGGGTCTGAGGCCAAAGACCCATGGAAGAACTTTAGGAATTGGCAAGTGTTTCTTGATTCTCAAAGTGTAGCCAATCCATGTTGTGTGAGTCCACACCTTGAGAAACAGCTCTCTGAATGGTCATGTTCCACATCGAAACTGATCCACTTGAAACTCTGTATTTGAGTGAAAGTTGATGTGGAGGCTACCCAGAATGTACAGAATGGAACTGCCGTGTTTCCAGAGCCCAAAGTCATTACCTTCAATAGGCTTAATTAGTTAGAGTTTAGTTTGTAAAATCTGGCCTAGATTTTCTGTAAGACCTTTCCAGGATGTTGATTGGTCCTTGCTGAGCCTCCTTTTTAGTGCATTCCCTGGCCGTCGTCTCAATGATTCATAGAATTTTAGAACCGGAAGGAACTTCAGCAAATGTTTACTGTTGCCCCCTGATTTTTCAGGTGCCGAAACTGTGGTCCACAGAGGTGTAATAACTAGTTTGGTGTCATGTAGTAAAGTTGTGGCAAAGCTGTGATCCCAAACCAGAGCTTTTACCTTTTAGTTTGGTAAAACACGGGCGCACGCGCGCGCGCACACACACACACACTTCATTGCTATCTGTCTTGCTAGACACTTTTTTTGTGTGTATGTTTTTAACATTTTATTAGGGGCTCATACAACTGTTATCCCAATCCATACACACATCAATTGTGTAAAGTGCATTTGTACATCATTTCTCAAAACATTTTCTCTCCACTTAAACCCCCGACATTAGGTCCTCATTTTTCCCCTCCCTCCCTGCTCCCCCCTCCCTCATGAGCCCTTGATAGTTTATAAATGGGTATTTTGTCATATCTTGCCCTGTCCGACGTCTCCCTTCATCCACTTTTCGGTTGTCTGTCCCCCAGGGAGGAGGTCACACACAGTTCCATGTAATCGGTTCCCTCTTTCCTACCCATTCTCCCTTTACCCTCCCTGTTTTGCCACTCACACCACTGGTCCTATAGGGCTCATCCGTACTGGATTCCCTGTCTTTTCATTTCCTATCTGTACCAGTGTACCTCCTCTGGTCTAGCCAGACTGCAAGATCGAATTTGAGGCTAGACACTGTTTTATAAAGGGGCAAGATAAGAAGATAACTGCTAAGTGTTCTGATTTATCCTGCCCTATTTCAACATGTCCTTTCTAAAACAAATTTTGATGTTGGGAAGTGAGAATATGCTTGCTTTAAAAAATTTATTTGTCGTTGAGACTCTTCACAGCAAAACATGTGATAATTTCTACATGTATCAGATAGTCATTGATTATGTTCTTCCAGTTGTGAAATCATTCCCATTCTCTCTTCTGGGTTTCCTTTTCCCATTGGCATGCATTCACTGCCCTCTTCGGGTTCCTATTTAGTTTTTGACTTCCGGATGTCAGTTTGAGCCCATGTAGATAGATAGTTCTTATAAGGAGCCCGGGTTGTGTTGTGGTTACGAGCTGGGCTGCTAACTGCAAGGTCCACTGCTCCTCAAGAGAAAGATGAGGTTTTCAATGCCTGTGCAGAGGTACAGCCTCAGAAACCCACAGGAGCAGTTCCACCCTGCGCTGTAGAGTCTCTGTTGAGTCGGAATTGACTCAATAGTGGTGAGTGAGTGAGACGGCTCTTGAGCATAATTCTCAAGGGAGATGTTTGTTACTAGGCTATTGTTTGGGTTTTAGAAGACTTCGGGGAATTTTTTTGTTTTGTTTAGGGTTTAAAGATCCTCTCGGTGGTAATTTCAAGGGTTCTTTGAGCCTTACAGCTCTAGGAAGTCAACAGTGCCTGGGAATTTTGGATTCTGTTCTTTTTCCACCCCTTTTGATCATAATTCTATAGAGCGTTGATCAAAGTGTTTAGTGCTGGTGGCTGGGCACCCTCCCGCTCTTCTTGTCTCATAGCACAGGGGGCAGTTGCTCATGGAGGCAATTAGCCACGAGATTCATATCTTCCTCCCATTCCTGTCTGCCCTTCTTCCTCTGTTGTTCTAGGGCGGGGTGTCAAACTGGCGGCCCACGGGCTGCATGCGGCCCCTGAGGTAATTTTTTGTGGCCCACAATGCTCTGAAATAAAATGTAATGAGGGAATTGTGTGTACGGTATTGCCTCAATCTCCCCTAAGAGCTATTTTCTGCATAACAATTTTTTCTACTTTCATTTTATTTCAGAGCATGTGGGCCACAAAAAATTACCTTGGGGGCCGCATCCGGCCCACGGCCACTAGTTTGACACTCCTTGTATTAGTCTAGGTACTTTGGAGAAACAAATCCACAGCAACTCATGTATAAGAGAGTTTTATGTAAAGAAAAGGTGCATCACGAAAACATCCCAACCCAATGCTGCCCAAGCCCACAAGTCCAACATTAACCCATTAACCCAACACCAGTCCACAAAGTCCTCCACCTCACAAAACAGAGGCAATGATGCCGACTGCAGGAGGAAAGCTGAGTCAGTAAACGAATAAGCATCTCAGCACTAGCAGGGGTCTCCACACGGTTGCTCCAGCACCCAGGGCTGCATTGGGATAGATCCATGCGGCTTCTCCTTGGGGATGTCTTGTAGGAAGTCAATCTTGCAAGCTGAAGCAGGGAACTGCTAAGGCAGCTGCACCCCGTGCAACCATCACAAAACAAGAGACCCGAGAACTAGAAAGGCGAGGCTCACCACCCATTTATCCCTCCGCCTTTCAATTAGCCCCACATGTGATTATTAGCCAGGCTGGCACAATTAACTAACTCACTCCTGTTCTAGGGAAAAGAGACCAATTGTGTCTTGGATGGGCCACTGCCCTCTGTAAGCCCTCAGGCACTCTACAAAGAGCTGGGAGGTAAAACGGAAGCACTAAATGCATTATTAGACCAATTAACTGCACCTGAATGCCCCATGAAACCATAACCCTGAATCTTCAAACCAAGAAAGTAAATCCCACGAGGTTTTGGTTTACGTAAGCAGCCTTAGCAACTAGTTTGTTAGTTTTTTTCTTTTTCAAAAAAAAATATATCGATTACAACTCATTTTCTTTTTTTTATATTGAGAATAAACCAAGCCTGTTTAAAAAAGCAAAATAGAACACCTAAACTCTGTTGCCATCGACATGAGTCTGACTCAGAAGCGGCTTGTAGACAGAGAAGTGCCCGGTTGGTTTCCAAGGGCGTGAGCCTTTCGAGAAGCAGACTGCCACGCCTCTTTCCTGCCCAGAAGCTGGTGGGTCGTAACCACTAATCGCTGTAACCAGTGTGCCACCAAAGCTCCTGAAAACGTAACTGCTTTCTGCCATCAGTCACTCCAAGTCAACCCTATAGAACAGGGCATAGCTTGAGTTCCCGAGGTTGTGGCTCTTTCTGGGAGTAGAAAGCTTCCTCTTTCTCCTGTGAAGCTGCTGGTGGTTTTGAAGTGCTGACTCTGTTGGTTAGCTGCCCAACGTGTAACCATGACGCCAGCAGGGCTCCTTAAAATATAAAACCTATTGCAAAGAATTATTAAAAAAACCAAACTGCTTGCTCTTGAGTTGTTGTGGCTTGTGGTGACCCCATGTGTCTCAGAGTAGAACTGTGCTCCTGAAGAGTTTTCAGTGACAATTTTGGGGGGAAGATCTGTCTTCCAACATGCCTTTGGGTGAATCCAACCTCCAACCTTTTGGTGGGCAGCCAAATGTGTTAACCATTTATACCACCGGGGACTTCTGCATAAAGACATACAATATTGTTAAAGCAAGTGACCACTCCCCTCACCCCCTCATCATGTTAAAGTCACTTTGCTGGAGAGAGCTGGGGAGGCGGGGGCTTACTTTGCTGCAGGGACACCTACTGCCGATTCATGGATGGAAGAGTATTTATGCTCTGGTAACAGTGACATGATTTTATGAATCATAAGCCTCCGGTATGACAGTCTTTCCTCACTCGATGTCATGCATCTGTGTGAAACCAGAATGTAGGATGTCTCTTTATAGAGACGTCTATGCGGTACACTTAGTACCAACCTTAATTTGGAGCCATGATATTGGCTAGAGCTCTAAAGCCAAGTTTAGGGCCTTGTTTTTTTTATTCTCATTGCACACAGCACTGCCTTTATTGAACTACAGATTAAAGTTACTCCTGGCTCTAGGAGAGGTAAAGGCAAGATCTGTTTGTTATGATGGTATTACGTCACTTACAACTGTGTGTTCATTGATTACACATCACATCGGCTCAGGGCACCAGGGGGGAAGGCCTGGCAATCCATGTCCTGAAAGATGACAGCTGAAAACGTCGTGTGGTGTAGTTCTGCTCTCTAACGCATGGGGTCACTATGAGTTGGAATCAACCCAAGAGCAACAAGGGTTTAGTTGGGGGGGAGGATATAGTTGTGAATACATTTGGAGATTCTCCCCCTACCCCCCCCCCCGCTGCACCCCCCTTATTTTGCTACCCAAATGACCCTCTACAGACGACATAAATGTTTCTTGTGGTAAATTCTTTAGTAAGTTCCAGGAAAATTTCTATCTCTGAAGATATTTTGTCTTACTTTTCTTTGTCAGAAATGGAAAGTTTGCAACCATGTGTTTTCTTTCCTGCCTTGACTGCCAGATGATTTAGAGCCACATGTTAGCAATAACCTTATCTCTGCAGCTTGGCAGCAGCTCCTCTTTCTGTTGCCCTTGGTTGGTCTCTGTTCTGCTGTATCCCTGGTTGACCTGCCCTACATTCTTAACTGTATGCTACTGCAGACTGCCTTGGGGGAAAGACTGGCCATTTGTTTTCTTAAGTGTTGAATTTGGACATGGAGTACATGCTTGACATATCCTAGCTCTGGTGAGAAAGGAATGTGATGTGGAGGACAAGCGGGGCAGGGCAATGTGTGCAGGAAGTAGAAGACGGCAATGGAAGAGATCTAAGGATTGGGATTAATGATTTCTGAAGATGCTTTGAAGCACTCACCATTTGTCAGCATCTCACAGGCCGACCACATGGACTTGCAGAAACAGCCAATGCTGGAACTGTAGCTCTGCTCAATGGACTCATGATCGACCGACAGGTCCCCTGTGAGTCTGTTACTCTGGGGTAGGCGTCCTCAAACTATGGCCTGCTCGAGGAAATTTATCTGGCCCGCCAGGTGTTTTTGCCCCATTTGTTTTTTCTTTCAAAATAAGATATGTGCAGTGTGCATAGGAATTTGTTCATAGTTGTTTGTTTTTTTAAACTATAGTCCGGCCCTCCAATGGGTCTGAGGGACAGTGAACTGGCCCCCTGTTTAAAAAGTTTGAGGACCCCTACTCTGGGGGGGAGGTGACATTGAGTTGTGTGTGGTTTCTGCAGTGCTATTCCTCAGCCCAGCTTTTTTCTCACCATTTCTCATGAGTTACAAGGTGCTTTAATCAGCAGAGAGCCCTTTGCATGGCATATGGAGGCAGCTTGCCACGATGGTCTCATTGGCCACCTCTGAGGAGCTGGCATGGACTGGTATCTACTATGCATCTCTTTGCAACCCGAGGAGCTTAGTTGTCATACCTGCTCAGCGCACTTCCAGGGCAAATGCCAACGATGGACAGGAGAAGGCAGACCACCCTTCTCCTCCCTATTGTTGGACTCACAGTTTACCATTGGTTGACTCATGTGATCACATGCAAGCTTTCCAGATCATCGAGTTGCTCAAAAGACAGGTGGTTTTCTAAAAAATGTGATTTACAAAGAAATAGAAAGTTATAAAGAGCTTTCCTGCTTAAAGAATAGGCCTCTGCTATTTTCCTATCTTTATTGTGTCAGTTATCTTCCCCGGCTGCAACAAGTTCCAATATTTTGCCTTTGGAAAAGAGTAGCTCTTGCTTTGTGAATTTCAGTAGGGAAACAGCCTTTCACGCAGTCACAGAGGGGAGATGCTTGGCTCCAACACCCGTCTGTGTTCTGTTTTTGATGACCATGGGTGTATATATTTGTCTACTAAGATTCACACACTTTATTAATTTGATTGCTTAAACATAAAAGCAAATAATCATCTAAAGCATTGTATTTATTTGACATCAGAGGCAAGAAATTCCCCATTCTCTGAAAATCATTTCATCTTTGGCAAAGTGCCAGTGAAAGCTTATAGATAATGATATTATGTGATCACTGAGCTCTCATTAGGTACCTTTGTTTTGAAGGCTGTATTTGTTAAGAGAGTGCATAAATAAATGTGCATGTTCCAAGCTATGAGTTTCTCATCTACTCTAGGAATAAAATGCACAGAGGGTAAAAACAAAAAAACACTGGTTAGTAAAAATAAACCTCAATACCAATTTTGATGAAAATACATAATTAAAATATTACGAAACCAATTGGTCATCATTTTACTGCTGATGTTCATATAAGAAAAATTAGCATTCTGTGAATTTGAAAGAGATTCTGTGCATTCAGAGATTTCTTTAAGGGATTTGTGTTAGATACACTTGGGGTCGCCATGAATTAGAATCAACTTGACAGCAACCAGTTAATTTATGCATCCAGAATTTGCTTGATTAAGGGCCACAAAGGATTCTGGAGTGGACTAGGGAATTGGTGGATTAAGCAGTGAGATCTATGTTGTTAGCCCCGATTAATAGCATGTCAGAGAAAGAAAACAGACACTGAATGAATAAGCTACGTCAAAAGCCTCCGCTCCTCCTTCTAATTAAGATGCCTTGTGCATTACTGTCGTTTAGACTGGGAGGCACGCATCGACAGCCACGGGAGGGTCTTCTATGTGGACCACGTGAACAGAACCACGACGTGGCAGCGGCCCACAGCTCCCCCAGCCCCACAGATGCTTCAGAGATCCAGCTCCATCCAGCAAATGGAGCAGCTGAACCGGCGGTGAGGATGGGCCCCTTCCTGTTGCTGCTCTGTTTTAGGGTTGGGCCAGTTTTCCGTGGCACAAAGTTGAGAAGCTGGTTGTGTCTGGTGCCCTGGTGTTCTGTTGTAGCTGTTACCCTTTTTTACCCTTTTTCGATTCATAGCTTTCATTGAACTTCTCTTGGACAGAAAACAACACACAAACATATAGACACCTTGTTTGGAAACTGGAGCCCATGGGGTTGCTAACTTGAAGGGTAGCAATTCAAATCCACCAGCTGCCCCATGGGAGAAAGAGGAAGTCTTCTGCTCCCATAAACATTTAGTCTTGGAAACCCATGGGGGAAGATTTTACTCTTTCCTGCAGGGTCACGGAAAGTCAGAATCGACTCAGTGGCAGGAGTTTTTGTTGTTTGGTTCATTTTTGCCCTTTTTGGGGGGTGGGGGGACAGCACAAGTACTGATATCCCCTGTAGTCAAGCCAAGGCATTGTTTTTTTGGAAGAACAGAACATACACATTCATTATTTGAATCCAAGTAGCTTTTAGCATCTCTAGAATCTTCCATTTGTGGCACATCTTAAAAACCTAAGTTTTTTAACTCTGCTTTTTCCTTTCAAGAACTAATTGCTATGGAGCATAATAACATTGGGGTTTTGTTTTCTTCTGTTCAAGCTAGCAATGTTTGTATTGGGCTTAAAGAAAATGTTCCATCAACAATGGCAAAAAGAAATGTAAAGCAATGCTTTTTTTTCCAGACCACTGATGACCCAGATGTGAAGGAGTGGGGTGTTGTGGGGTGGATACAATTGAATTGAAAAGACAGGGAACACTTCTGGGTTCGGAGGGATTGTGTTCCACGTTTTAGAGTGTCTGGAATGTAACTCTAGGGTCATGATTGTAGATATCAGAGCATCCGCAGAACCATGACGAACGAGCCGCCTGAGGAAAATGCCAGTGCTCTCGATGGGGCAGGGGAAGAGGCCGACTTTCAACAAGCCAGCGCAGGTGAGAGCCTTTGGGTTAGTTTGCATGTTTATTTTTTCAATCTCATGTGAGTGGAAGGAAAGTCAGGATTTCCAGGAAATGAAGGCTTTTCTTTGGCAGAACTATAGGTCTTTAGTGAGAACTGGTGAGCCAACTGCAAATGTAGAATTCACCAGAGACCTTGTCTCATCCTTGACCTTTTCATTACTAGTAAGAAAAGAGTCACAAAACCAAATAGAATATAACTGATTTTAATCTCAGGGTATGAAACAGTGGAAAAAGAACTTAATCCATTAAAAATTATATGAATTAAAATGTTAACAGTGACTAAAAGAATTATTCAGCCCCATAATAACATAATTAAAGAGCCCCCGTGGCTTTCATTGGGCTGTTGACTGCAAGGTTGGAGGCTCAAACCCTCCAGCTGCTCTTTAGGACAAACATCTACTCCTGTAAAGACGGGTAGTGTCAGAAACGCTCACAAGCAATTCTCCTTTGTTCTGTAGGGTTGATAGGAGTCATGCTTGACGTGCTGTCAGTGGGTTTGGATTTGGTTTAGGTTAGTGGCTCAACGTAGGGAGCCCTGGTGATGCAGTGGTACGGTGGTCTGCCACTGGGCTGCTAACTGAGAGACTGATGGCTCAAGTCCACTAGCCATGCCACGGGAGAAAGATGCGGCAGTTTGCTGCTGTTCAGGTTGCACCCTTGAGAACCCTATGAGGGACTTCGACTCTGTCGCGGGGGCAGGGGGTGGCGGGGGATGGGGATGGGGGTGGTGCTGGTGCACTGTGAGCTGAATGAAATCAACTCAATGGCACATAACAACAAAAGCAGTCAGGTTGTTATGTCTCGTTGACCCTGGAGGAAAAGCAACAACAATGTTTTGAAGTTTTAAGCATAGTAGATGGCATAAATAGTTCTTTGGCTCTGTTTTCATTATTCCAGAGTGACTAGAGATACCAGTGTGGAAAGACTCCTCTGAGTGCCCTGTGCTCTGTCCCCCCATCTAGATTTCCGACGGGAGAACGTCCTGCCCCACTCTCCCTCCAGATCCAGGCTCACGTTGCTGTTACAGTCTCCCCCGGTGAAGTTTCTCATCAGCCCCGAGTTCTTCACCGTGCTGCATTCTAACCCTGTGAGTACTCAGTCGGAAAGAATGTGGTGGGAAAAGAAGTCAAAGGAACTGAATAGGAAGGCTGATAGCTAGCACTCATTGAGCACTGAGCACTTATTAAGGAGCTCCGGTGGGGCGTGGGGGGGTGGTTACACATTTGACTGCTAACCACAAGGTCGGCCGTTTGAAGCCACCAGCTGCGCCTCAGGAGAAAGGTGAGGCTTTTTAAGCTCCCGGAAGGAGTGAAAGCCGCGGAAACCCACAGAGGCAGTTCTACCCTGCCCTGCAGGGTCACGAAGAGTCAGCGTTGACTCCGTGGCGGCGAGTTAGGTTTTCAGTCTTAAGTTTCTGTTAAGTATCGTATGTGTACTAACATGTTTGTTAACACAAACCTATGAGATCATCTAAAGCTCGCATTTTTCTACCTGAAGAAGCTAAGGCACAGAGAAGGTAAGTAATGTTCCTAAAATGCTATAGCTATGTGGTAGGGTTGGGAATAAAATCCCAGGGACATGGACCCCAGAGTAAATGCTCTTAATGACAATAGGCAATATAAATGCAAATACAAAGTATGAGCATTGGCAGCAGGCAGTAGCCCGATTGGACTTTGAGGTTATGGTCTCCATTATCTAAAAGAAACATCCAAACCAAACCAAACCTGCTGCTGTTGGGCTACTTCCAGCTCACGATGACCCCCGGTTACAGAGGAGAAGGGAGCTCCACGGGGTATGTTGGGTTATAACCTGTGGATGCAATCCCCAGGCCTGCCGTTTGTCATGCCACTGGTGGCTCTGAATCACTCACCTTTTGATTGGTGGCCAAGAATAAACCATTTGCGCCACCCAGGGACTCCGGAGAGAAAGAATATAAAATGTGTACATTGAGGCTATCTGGAGAATACAACAACAATTTGGGGGAGATAGAAACTATGAGGCTTGTGTGGGAAATCAGTGTTAAAACATTTGTTTAACGATGTCACGGTGAAATCTTTGTGGTGAAATAGATGTACATGTTTCCCCTTCCGGATGCCCTCCTTTCACTAACGTGACTGCTCGAGACCTTAAAATGTTAACATCAGCTAAAATAAAAATCTTTTTTAGTAGCCAGATTTTATGGGCAATTTTACCATTTATTCATTGTTCCAAAAAGAGAACACATTTTAAAAATAGAGTCACTATTAGTCAGAAGTGACTTAGTGGTAGTTAGTTTGTAAAAATAACACTAATAAATGAGTTGAGAGGGATGGTTTTGACCATCTCCCATACCCACTTCATTTCCTGCAGCCCTGACTGTTAACCCAGGTTCTATCGCTTTCCCTATCTTGCTACAGTCAGTACTCATGGAATCTAGGTTCCCTCTCCCTTCCCACACTTATTTTGGAATTACAACCTGTAGTTGGTTTTTTGTTTTTTTTTTTGCTTTTAAAAAATATTATCAGAATGTATTAACCTCCTGTAGGTACTTAGGTATAAGACATCCATTGGATGCCAGTGAAAAATGCTCAACATTAGTTTTCTGATCATACAGCACAATATTTGTATAAAATATTTCTTGGAAAATAAAAAATAGAATAGTGTGGGAGAGGAGGTGGCGACCAGGGAAAGAGGGACCAGACTTCAACCCGATGCTCCAAGACATGAATGCAGCACACTGGCATGAAGCAGGGAAGCAATAGAGAGGCCTGAGGGGCCGGCCCCCAACCCCAACTCCATGGACAGCCCCCCCTTCCCCCCCCAGAAGAATTCACTTCAGAGGACAGCACTGAAGCTACAGCTCAGGGAGAGGGTCACGTCTGATCAGAGCACACGGGACCAAATGAAGGGGGAGGGGGAGAGTGGAGCACATCCTGGCCACCAAGGCCTGAGGACGAGATTC
The DNA here is from genome assembly GCF_000313985.2 of Echinops telfairi. NCBI lineage: Eukaryota > Metazoa > Chordata > Mammalia > Afrosoricida > Tenrecidae > Echinops > Echinops telfairi. The sequence continues at coordinate 21,803,766 of NW_022103899.1, read as the reverse complement.
CCACTCAGAGAAGCCAATGCACAGAGAGGACCAGGCCCCACCACGAAACACCACGTCCCTCACTGATCCATAGCGCTACCAGGGACAACACTGGAGACACGGTGCGGGAATTGTGCCCGACCTGACCCCACCACACCGAGGCAAAACACTAAGGGCGTGCAATAGAACAGCAAGAAGGAATAATGAAGCAATGAAGTCCCCAGGGAACACCAAAAATAGACTATGGGGCCAGGGCCTGGCACCCTATCAGACTCGACTGGAAAACACTTGTAAATGTCAACAAACAGACCTTGAACTATTTACAGGCTTTTTTGTTGTTGATGTTGGTTTTTGTTATTGTTGTTGTTATTGTATTTTCTTTTGTGGCTTTGTTTGCTCTGTCTTGTTTTTGTGCATACTATTATCTATGTATGTCTATCTAGATAAGTTAGGGGGGATAAACAATCCGGAGGAGAAAACAATAAGACTGACATTTCTGGGGGGGAATAGATCTATGTACATATATTTATAGGTTTAGTGTTAAGGAAGCAGATGGAAATTGGGCCTCTACTCAAATACTCCCTCAACACAAGAACACTTTGTTCTAATAATCCAGCATTCTGAGATGTTCACCTTCCCCACACGATCACTGAAGACAAATGGGTGCATAAGCAAATGTGGCGAATAAAGCTGATGGTGCCCGACTATCATAAGATAGAGTGTCTGGGTTCTTAAAGGCTTGAAGATAAACAAGCAGCCATCTAGCTGAGAAGCAACAAAGCCCACATGGAAGAAGCACACCAGTCTGTGTGATCATGAGGTGTCAATGGGATCAAGTATTAGGTATCAAAGACCCAGAACAAAAATTCATGGCATTGTAAATGGGAGGGCGGGGGGCAATGCGGAGTAGAGACCCAAATCCAGTCTGTAGGCAATTGGACACCCCCTTACAGACGGGTGGCTGGGAGGAGACGGGCTAGCCAAGGTGCAGTATAGCACCGATGAAACATACATCTCTCCTATAGTTCTTTAATGCTTCCTCCCCCCCACTATCATGACCCCAATTCTACCTTACAAATCTGGGTAGACCAGAGCATGTACACAGGTACAGATAAAAGCTGGAAACACAGAGAATCCAGGACAGATAAACCCCTGGGACCAATAATGAGAGTAGCCATGTAGGAGGGGAATGGGAAGGTAGGGCATAGAAAGGGGTACTGATCACAATGATGTGCCTATAACCCCCTCCCAGGGGGATGGACAACAGAAAAGTGGGTAAAGGGAGACATTGGTTAGTGTACGACATGAAAAAATAATAATAGTTTATAAATTATCAAGGGTTCATGAGGGAGGGAGGGTGAGGGAGGAGAAAAAATGAGAAGCTGATACCAAAGGCTCAAGTAGAAAAAAAAATGTTTTGAGAATGACTATGGCAACAAATGTACAAATGTGCTTGACACAATGGATGTGATAAGAATTGTACGAGCCCCTAATAAAATGATTTATTGCAAAATAAGGAGAATAGTTTATGGGATGCAGCCCACATCCAGATGGGTCCTAAGGGATGATATGTAATTGCAGGGAAGAAATTAAGAGGCAGACAAAAGTGTTGGGGTGCTTATGTCCTTCATGATGCCAGGACCAAGTGGGAAAGAAAGTATTCTTACACCAACTTACATAATCTAGGGGCACGCAGGCCCCCCTATGTAACAAACCACTTACGTAACAAAGTGGGCAGTTTCTTAACCCCAGAGGCCCCTGAGTGCATTGGGTAGTAACCTAACGCCATGTTGGGTGCAGTTAAGGGGGACTGGCTGTCCTCTGAGCAGGGGAGCAATTGCAGTTCGTCTGCTTCTGTTGATACGGCTGCCGGTCAGGTAGCAATCAGCCACGTCCTTGTTGGAGGTCACTTTAACGGAGCACTATTATGGGAGCATGTTGTGGACGGGAGTCTTCACTAGGAGAATGTGACTTGGACACTTTTCCAACTCACAAATGTGAAGGCCTCCCCCCACCCAGAATCCTGGCCTTCCAGGTTTCTTTAATCTGAGGCTAGAAAATTTGTCCGCATGCACTTCCTTCCCAGGTCCTGGTTCCCACAATAGCTTGAAAAATGTTACAAATATTAGACACAAACAGTTGTGAAGAATAAAATCAGGGGATGATAGGAAGAATTCACTAGAAGTTGTTCTGTGTGGTATGAGATTTATCGTGAAGTAAATAGTAGCCATTAGTCGTCAGAGTTTCAGTAAGAATTCTGTCCTTCAAATTGGAGACATGTATGTGCAAAGATGGGACTATGTGTCCTATATGAGAGGGCTTCAGAAGGTGTGTGGAAAATGAAACTGGAAGATAAAAACAAAAAATATAAACTTTATTTCTCAAGCTTCATTAAGTTCATGACCATTATGATGTCATTACAATTCTTTAAGTTCCAGCTATAAATGATGACATTAGTAATTTAGTCTACCTCTAGAGAAATGAAAGTCCTGTGAATGTAACCATGTTAATGCAGTCTCTTTTTTTTATATAACATGATTGAGAAGAATGGATGCCCTTTAGAGGTCTTTTAAGACCAGGACATGGTCATAGCATGGGTCCTACTTGCTGTGTATGGGGTGTGGTGCCAGAGAAGCGCCCGCAGCCTGAGCACTGTGTAGTCGGCGCGCCCAGGTGGGGAGTTTGGGGTGACCCTGGTGCACACAGCAGGCTGGCTGGGGTGCAATCACCCCTCCCCCACCGTGTGCCATACCCCTCTTGCGCGGTGCCTTCTCCCCGAGACTCCTTGCACCTCTTCAGCTCAAAGCAAGGGCCAACCTGACTTAAGCTCTCCTGAGATGACCAAGCAGTGGGACTATGGCCTGGAGACCATTGAGAACAAAGTAGAGTCCACCCTCACCTACTTTACCTAGTACCTCTCAGCCTGCCAAGGTTTCAGGAAGGCACTGTGCCTGGCCATGCAGGTGGAAGAGCAGGCGAGCAAACAAATCAGCAAGAAATAGCCCCAGCGATGACTGCAAATAAATTTGAAAGTAATGGAAGATTCCCACAAACTTTTTGAAGAAGCCTCCTTGTATATCTATCACACAACTTTTGCCTGTTCAGTTATTTCCAGGTTTAAGCCTTTCTGACAGCAATGACAAGAATCTGTTTGCAAGTGTACCATTCCATGGTCCGTGCAGTTTTTCCATCACCCCAACCCTCCACCCCCCACTTTCTGTATACTGATCCTAGTAACCACTAATAAACTTTGATATCTATTTTAAAAAAGAGTAGGACATAATGTAAGTCATCAGAAGGAGCCAAATCCTAACTGGAAGATGAATACTTAAGGATATCCCATCAAAACTTTTACAAAATTACCCCCTTTTGATCAGAGAAATGATCAGGAACATAGTTGTGTTGAAGGGCTCTCCGGTAAAGTTTTCCTGGGCATTTTTCTGTTAAAACTTGGGCTAATGTTCTCACAATACTCACAGTAAACAGGTATTACTGTTCTTTGGCCTTGAACGTCTCAAAAAAACCGCTGCTGTGACTTTGCTCTTGATCTGTCTACTTTTGCTTTGACTGGACCCCTTTCACCTCTTGGTAGCCATTGCTTTGGTTGTGCTTTGTCTTCAAGATTGGTAAAGCGATGTTTCATTTCTTGTTATAATTTTTCAAAGAAATGTGTCAGGATCTTGATGCTAGTTGGGTAAAATGTCCATCGATAGTTCTGCTCTTGTCTGTAGTTGATCTGGGGCAAGTCATGGCACCCGTCAAGCAAACAGTGTGGTCCACTTTCATTTTTCAGCCAGAATTGTGTACAGTGAGCAATTGAGATGTCTAATATGTTGGCTACTGTTTCTACTTTTAATTGTCAAACCTCTTGAGTTAGGACATGAACAAGATTAATTATTTCCTCACAAATTGATCTAGGTGGTCTGCCACAGGTTGTGCTGTTCATAGTCAGCATTGTCTCATCCCTTTTTAAAATGAATTATCCATGTGTAAACTGCCAGATTGGGGGGAGGAGAGGGTGGGCATTGTCCCTAAATGCTTTTCATAAAATAGCAATGATTTTACCATTCTTCCACCTAAGCTTCACTCTAACATTTATGTTGTTCTTGCTTCAATTTTAGCAGAATTCATGATGGGAGCTCTTTTTAAACTGATGTCTGATCCTTAGTGCCTCAAACTAGATCTTTTTAGTACATGTTAAAACAAGCTAGTATGTGTTGATTTTGTTTAAAAAATTGAAATCTACACATAATTTTTCATAGTGTGCATTTTCTGAGTGTTTTGAAGATCCTCCCAAATGAAGATCCTTGAAAAATATGAGTTATTTCATTAATCCAATAAGTAATATGGAAGCATGATTGGTACGAGGAGTTGTACTTGATGGTGCAGCTATCCTGGAGAATAGCTCATATTCCTGCTCTCCTGGTGGACAGAAACGAAACCTTCTGCAGAAAGAGTTTTTTATTGAAAACTGAAAGGACCTATGGGAAAAGCCAGGGGCTGCTCGTTGCAAACCATCGGGAGAGCAAGGGCAGGGAGCCTGTGAACAGAAGCCTGCTGCACGTATCACGGAGCACTGTGGGGCATGGTGAGGATCTGGGTTTATTCTGGGAGCACTCAGAAGTCATCGTGCACAAAGAGTGACATGCTTCACTTTGAAGCCTGGAGAAGAGCAAGCCTGAAAGGAGAGCGAGTAGACAGGAGGTAGTTTCCGTAATCCCGGGGAAAGGCAATAATCGTGAGAGCCGTGATGCTGGCAGGGCGCTCGAGGGCAGTGCATGGACTCCAGAAAAAGGTGGATGATAGAATCAACCTGAGTTGGGGAAAAGCTGGTTGTTAAGGGTGATGGAAAAAGAAAGAGCAAGGAATACTTAGGATTTGGGTTTGGCAAAGGAGTTAATATTTTTGGCTCAATGGTACAAATTGGGGGTAAATGAGTTGCAATTTGATCAGCCATGATAGATAAGATTACTGTAAGGTGTTTGTGAATAACATGGCGTGAAACAAGGAATCAAGTCTTCAAGGCTTGAAGATACTGAATATGGGAAAGTTGTCTAAGCTGCACATGGAATGATTTGAATGCAGGAAAAGTTGGCTGTGGAAGTCCAGCTAGGTAAGTTAATTCATCAAGTCCTGTGTTGTTAAGGGCCTGGAATAGGAGATAAGGATATACATTAGAAGGAGCCAGCATGAGAGAAAACACAGGTAAACACCTGGCAAGTTTTATTGTTCACAGAAATAGAAACTCAGAAAAAGTCTCTTCATAACAATACTTAAATAGTAAATGAATATTACATAATCAATCAGTGATAGGCAAATTAGGTAGAGGGGCTTGTTAAGGAAATGGCATAAAAACATAATGAATTTGACAAAACAGATTACACACATTAAGATAGAGTAGACTAAAGGGAGAAGTAGATATCAACATAGCCCTATCACCAGGAAAGTCAGTGAGATAATTAGTTATGTGCATATTTATTCATGTTAATATATTTGTCTTACTTGATTGACTTTGCTTTATAGAGAGACACTTCTGTGTGACTTTATTGATACTGTTTCCTGTTAAGGTTTAGCTTAGAGCAGCGCAAACTTGGGTGGAGACTAAAGCATGGAATAACATGCTACCTGCCGTCTGTATCATGCATTCAATCATCTAGCAACTGTTTATTGATTATTATGTACTAAACACTGTGTTCAGGTCTCAGGATACAGATTCACAGTATTCCGGATTCAGGTCACTGGCATCTCAAACTTGGAAACATATTTTAATGCAGTTGAGTGAGAGTACAATAATGAAAGACTGAAGGAATCCTGGGGGCAGTGTGGGCTACACACCAAATGGCTAACAACAAGCTCATAGGCTCAAACTCACAAGCTATTAAGACCAGAGAAAGATGAGGCTGTTGTTAAGCTCCCTTAAAGAGTTACAGTCTCCCACCATCACGCTCAGCCTTCATTTGGGTTTCAATAATTCCTCTCAGCTACATAGCCCTTGCTCAAGCCTTACCTGACCGCCTACACCAGCAGATCTCAAGCTGTGAGGGGTCAAACGAGCCTTTCACAGTGGTCGCCTGATTCATAACAGTAGCAAAATTACAGTTATGAAGTAGGAACGAAAATTTTATGATTGGGGGTCCCCACAACATGAGGAACTGTATGAAAGGGTCGCAGCATTAGGAAGGTTGAGAACCACTGTCCTATACCCTCCTTGCCATCGATTTTGGTTCACTTGCTCCCTTGTCCCTAGGTTTGTTAACACCCACTTCCTTTCCCTCACCTGTCCCTCTCCTATGGCCCCCCCCAGGAACCATCAGTCCAGTTGCTTTCTCCTCCAGATTGTTTATCCCACCTATCTTATCTCAAGTACTCCCTCAATGCAAAAACACTTTGTTCTATTAAACTGACATTCCATGATGGTCACCTTCCCCAAACCATCACTGAAGACAAAGCGGGTGCTTAAGCAAATGTGGTGAAGAAAGCTGTTGGTGCCCGGCTATTAAAAGATATAGCATCTGGGGTCTTAAAGACTTGAAGATAAACAAGTGGCCATCTAGCTCAGAAGCAACAAAGCCCACATGGAAGAAGCACACCAGCCTGTGTGATCATGAGGTGTCAATGGGATCAGGTATCAG
>NW_022103899.1:21781260-21796716 GCF_000313985.2 Echinops telfairi | reverse complement strand
TCGGAGAGTGTAAGACATGACAAAATAATAATAATTGATAAGTTACCAAGGGTTGGGGGGGGGGCGGCAAATGAGGAGCTGATAACTAAGGGCTCAAGTAGAAAAAAAATGGTTTGAGAATGTGATGGCAACAAATGTCCAGATGTGCTTGACACGATGGATGTATGGATTGTGATAAACGTTGTACGAACCCCCAATAAAGTGATTTTTTTAAAAAAAAGTTATGGTCTCAGAAACTCAAGGTAGCAATTATTCTCTCTCCTTGAGTCCCTATGAATCAGAATTGACTCGATCAAGGGCAGTGAGGCAGAAGACACCCTGTTGCAGTAAGTGATGAGCTCTTAGAGGAAGATGCCTGGGAGACTTTATAAAGGAATTTGCATTTGACCCAGATTTATTTATTTAATGTTTCCTTTTTAAAAAAACAAACAAACAAAAAACAGCTACTGGGACGTAATCCAAATATAGTTCAGTAGTTTAATCATAGCAAGAAAAGCTGTACAATCATCACCATAGTCAATCTTAGAACTTTTTCTTCTTTCTTGTACTCCTTTTGGTTAGCTCTCCAATAACTCCCCAGCCTCCTCTGCTATGCACATACCCCAAGGACTCATTAATCCAGTGACTGTCTCTGAGTTTCACCCAGCCTGGATGCCATATGCCAGAAACCTACAAACGCAGAGCATCAATAATATCACCAACAATAACAAAATAAAACAGAGACAAACCTCAGTTGAGAAGAAAACTAAAACACATTAAAAACGAGGCCAACTTTAAAATGTGTCAAAAGGGAGATCAAATGATAAGGTATTAGATTTTAACCTAACTACCTCTGCCATAATCCACTTTTCAATGTACTCTGCATGATAGCAAGGCTTGTCACATCAAGGGAGATTCACTGGGGACTTAATCACTTTTAAAACGGATACAACTTTTTTATAACTTATTTTAAACTGATATCCCTTTTTTTAAAACTGATATAACTTTTAAAAGGGTCAAAAGGGAGATCAAATCAGATGTTGCAATTTAACTGGCTGTATCTACAATGATCATCTCTACAACACTCTGATGAAAAGGCTAGTCATATCCCTTGTCTCTGTTGACTCAAGTTTCAAAGAGCGAGTAGGAATGTGCTCTGGAAGCCTGATAGGTAACAGCTTGCAAAAATTATTGTTAGCATGTGGCAAAGAATTTGGAATTTATTCTAAATGGGGGGAGAAGTCATTGGAGGGTTCCCGTAAAGGAGTAAGTTGGCCTTTTTAAAAGTTCATTTTAGCTGTTATGCCGAAAATGGATTTGAGAGAGGGCATATTCTTCTAGTGCTATTGTAACAGACAAACTCCAAGGAGATGACTTTAAAGAACAGAAACTTATTTTCAGACAGGTTGAAAATCTAGACCTTTGAATTCAGAGTCTGTCTTTAAGAGGGGGCCCTTCTTTGTCCATTTTCGGCTAATGGTAACTGCCAGCATCTTTAGTGGGCCTAGCTGTGGGGTGTCATCTGCCTCGGCTGTCCTCCTGTAGCTTTGTCTTCCGCTGCGTCTGCTTGCTTCAGTCTAATCGACCCTTTCACAACTCAGAAGTGATGAGGTTTCAGACACACTTCATTACCCTATTCTCAAACAGGATGATATCAGCAGATACGCAGCACATGTTTTGTGGAGACATAATTCAGTCAATTCCAGGCCATGAAGGACCAGTGAGAAGGCTCTTGTGAGGAGACGTGGAAGTGGGTTGGACTTGTGCAGTAGCCATGGAAACGACAAGTGGATGGAATCGGTATGCATTTTAGAGACAGTGCTAACATTCTTCTCATAAATTAGAAGGTGGAGGTTAGAGAAAGATTTTAAGAAAGACCAGCTGGTTGGATGATAGTGTTCAATGGTTTGCTGGTAACCATCAGCTCTTTGGGGAAAAATATGTGGATGTTTACAAATAATAAAATACACACAGAATGCTTTTGTTGAATTTACCTGTATCAGTAGCCAACCTGTAGTAGTGCCTGATGAAAAAGTATAGCTCCACTGTCAAGGTTTTCATTTGTCAAAGAAGTCAGCAGTTTGGGGGGTTTTTTCATCATTTTATTGGGGACTCTTACAGCTCTTACAACATTCCACACATCGTTTCAAGCATATTTGTACATCTGTTGCCATCATCATTTTCTAAACATTTACTTTCTATTTGAGCCCTTATATCAGCTCCTCTTTTTTCTCTCCCTCCCCCTTCTACCCTCGTGACCCCATGATATATTATAAATTAGTATTGTTTTCATATCTTACACTGACTGCTGTCTCCCTTCACCCACGTTTCTGTTGTTCATCCCCTTGGGTGGGGGTTATGCGTTGATCATTGTGATCAGTGCCCCCTTCCTCCCTCCTGGTATCACTACTCCCATTTCTGTTCCTGAGGGCTGACCTGGATTCTATATGTCATGAGCTCTTATATGTACCAGAACTGAAAGGCAGGACTGGGATTATGATCGTGAGGGGTGAGGAAGCCTCAAAAAACAGAGGAATATTGTGTGCTTCGTCAGTGCTATACTGCGCCCTGGTTGACCCTCCTGTGAGGGGATTTCCTGTTGTCTACAGATGGGCTTTGGGTCTCTGCCCTGACCCGCCTTGTTCTCAACAATGTGGGGGTTTTTGTTTGGAGTGTTATGGTGAAGTCAGCAGTTTTATTGCTTAGTTGTTTTTGTTTGTTTTTAACAAAGCCACATGATAGATAGCTTTGAATGCCTGAACTTATATTTCTCAATTTTTTTGTTCTATTCACCATGTAACAGCACACTTTGAAATTTGATTTGTATCATTAGGATTTTCTTCATCACTTTCTTACATCTGAACCAGAGAGCAGCATTTTCTTTTTATTTTTGGTAAAGGGCCAGAGAATAAGTATTTTAGGCTTTGTATGCCCAGGATAATATGTAAATGAATGGACATGATTTGGTTACCAAACATGTTGTAACCAACATGTTTTGTTTATAGAAACATGTTTTATTTATAAACATGTTTTGTTTATAAAAACCAACATGTTTTGTTTATAAAAACAGGCAGCCCCTGGTCTCCACAGTCTGTAAGGCAATAAATAAAGCTCTGATTAGCACCTACCCATTTCCATATTATAACACTCCGACTGTGGGAAATTTCAAGGAGCCCTGACAGCGCTGTCAGGTAAATGTTCAAGGGCTAACTGCAAGGTCAGTGGTTCAAACCCACCAACTGTTCTGTGGGAGAAAGATGAGGCTATATGCTCCTGTAAATTTTTGAGCCTCAGAAGCCCTATCTTTAATTCGCTGTGAGTTGGAATCGACCTGGCTGGGATTTCATTTGGGGGGGGGGGTGCATATGGGCAGTTTCAAGCTACCACCAAGGCACCACTAACACAGCTTTGCTCTCTTGATAGAGGCTGCCTTCTTCGGTATGACGTCCTCACCATCTAGGGTTTCAAGTAGAAGACTGATAAACAGATATTGTCGTAGAAGGCAATAATTTTAAACTCAGGCCTATAAAACATGATGTAAACCATATAGAACTCCAGTCTCACTGCCATTCTGACTCATAATGATTCAGTAGGACAGGGTAGGCTGCCGTTTGCAGCCCTGTGGGAACCACTACACCACCAGCGCTGCTTAAGATATATATAGGAATCTTTTTTCAATTTAAATAATTTGACATACACCATTTAGTGGTATTAATGATGTTCACTATGCTGGGCAACCATCACTACTATTTACAAAAGTTTTTCATCACTCCAAATAGAACCTCAGCACCCCTTAAACAATAACTGCCTTTCTTCTCTCACCCCAGTCTCTGATAATAATTAATAAACGTTTGTATTTATGCATTTGCCTATTTTCAATATTTCATTTAAGTGAGGTCACACAATATTTGTATTTGTTTTCTTACCATTGGTCTCAAAGTATGAATTTAGGGGAATAACTCAGGTGAGTTTTGGAATAAAACAGTAGTTGCTATAATTTCTTCTTTCTCCTAACTTCACAGAAAATGTTGCAAAACAAATTATTTTATTTGGTCTCAGTATTTCAAGATTCATTTTAATTGCATAGTGATGATCTATAAGTGATTCCATAGATTTACAGTTTATATCATAGCATATTTCCAACATACAAAAGGAATGCATTACCAACATACTTGAGTATAAGCGAGTTTTTCAGCACATTTAGGTGCCTCAGCTCATATTCACGTCGGCTTATACTCGAGTATATACAGTACTTTAAAAAGATTTTCAAATTCTTTTTATGATTTTATGGTGCTAGTGCATGTTAAAAGATAGTCATGGAAAATATATAACAATTGCTAACAAAATTAAATAGACACATGGTTGTCACTATTCGAAAGAAAAGTTGGAAAACATCTTTGGGTGGGGGGCAGGATTCTGGTTGCTTTAAGATATATTCTTCTGCCCTCTACTGGTTGTATTAAGATTCATACAAACTCAAACTGCTATAAAGTTGATTTCAGCGACCCTATAGGACAGAGTAGAACTATGTATGTCGACGTGTTTCAGGGGCTTTAAATCTTTAAGGAAGTAGAAAACCTCTTCTTTCTCCGTTGGACTAGCTAGTGGTCTCGAACTGTCAACCTTGAGATTAGCAGCCTAACACATAATGCACTACACCACCTTGCAATAAGGTATTTTTCTCAACTAGCCTTTGGATAGACCATTTCTCCGGATAATGAAAAAGAACCCTATTCCGAAATCATAAACATATTCTAACAAGCCGTAACGTCTTCTATTGTAAAATAGATGAGTTGATGACGGTGGTTACTTTTGTTAATGCATGGGTATTCTCCATTTTACTTTTTAGCTAGATGTAAAATCTGTTATTGAAAACAATATGAAAACAGATGATTTAAGATAGTATTATTTCTGCATCCCGGCAGACATGTATGGGAAGAACATTTCTCGATTTGGCTTATAATACATTGTATTTATTACGTAATCTATGGTGTTACTATATAATTGAGTCCGTTCCAAGTCACAGGAATCGTGTTAGACGAAGTAGAACTGTGCCATAGGGTTTCTTGTCTTCAGGTGTTACTGGAGTAATTCGACAGGTCTTTTCCCTGGCCTACCGGCTTCTGGGTTGGACCTGACAATCTTTGGGTTAGCAACCTTAACTATCGCATCTCCCTGGCTCCTTGTAGAATGAATGCACACACGTGCTCAACTCTGCTCCCCTGTGAATAAGAGATGCTTACTAAAGATTCTATGTTAGCATTTCTTATATAGCATTTGTTATTGAAAAGAACAGAATTACATGAAATTGGACTGAGTCAGGTAGTCTAGGACATAGTGTCACTTCTAACATCTAGCCCTCCCCCCCAAAAAAATTAGAGAGGAAAGAAAAGTCTATTTGGTGTTAAGTGCTATTATTTTAATAAATTCTATTAAAGAATTCCCTCAGAATACAGTGTTTATTTCTTGTGCTTACCACCATGAAGTCGACTCGGATGCCTAGCAACCTTCTAGAACAGGATGGAACTGCCCCTGTGGGTTTCCTAGCCTGGAGCTCTTTACAGGAGTAGAAAGCCTCATCCAAAAATATTTTGAAAAACAGCTAGCACAGGGAAATCCCTGCTTTGGGAAAGGGGGGTCGGGCATGGAGAAAGGAAAACTTAAAACACACAGAGGAAAGGTCCCTCCCCCAGGGCAAGAGATGTATAAAGACCACCAAGCCCAATCACTCTCTTAAAATACAATCATATTATCTTTTATTTTTAAATAGTTTTATTGACATAATTCACATATCATACATTCCTGTAGTTCAATCACATTCTCCTTTCTCTTAATTAACAGCGTGGTCCTTGTCACCTTTTCCTTTTAAACAATCCTCATCCTCTTCCGTGAAGAAGTAATTCCTCTTTCATTCGAATCCCACTCTACTCCCGCTCTTGGGCCCACTGCTGTCCTCCACTCTGCCCGTCCTGTCTGTCTGTTTCAGGATGCTCACTGCATGGTGAAACTCTTGGCCCTGCTGACTCTTCTTCTCTTTCTTCTGTTTTGGATCGTCATGGTTACGCTGTACCTATTCCAAGCACTTCCTCCGCCCCACTGATTTAGGAAGGGAGAAAAGCAGCGATTACTATCCCATTTGAAAGCTGAACAAACGGAGACAGAGACTTGGTGACTTTCTGTGTGCCTGCCCGCAGTGGCTGAGCTGTGACTGAAGTCCTTGCTGGAGCTCTGTATGCACTAGGGAAACATACTTCCGGACTAGATAAGTTGCTTACTCACAAACGTTTATTTGTTTTGAGAATGATGATGGCAACAAATGTACAGATGTGTTTGATGCAATGGATGTATGTATGGATTGTGATAAGAGTTGTATGAGCCCCCTAATAACATGATTTAAAAAAAAGCTTTCTTTATCCACATAAGCAGTCTGGGGGATGTGCCTGCCTGTCTTCCGTGTTCTGGAGGAAGACCCTAACAACCATCCTGTTCACAGTGTCTGACTTGACAGGCTGAGAGTCTAGAGGTTGTGGGGTAGTTACTAACGAGGGAAGTCTTTCTTGTGCTCTGATAGATGATTTCATAGAGATTAGTTGGCCTTGGCATTCTATTACATGTCTCTCTGAGTGGAAAAGAGGAAGACGAAAGGACATGTTTAATTATAAGGCCAACCTTAAGATTCCTGTGCTCACAGAACTGTCCAGCTGGAGGGAATTACTTAGGAGTTCAAGCCTGTGCCTGAGACCTAATTGCCACTACTTCTTGCCCTAATGAAGTTCTGCTTTTATAAAGCCTTGTGAGGAGTCTTTTTGATGCTCTAGAGCACTGGTTCTCAACCTTCCTAACGCCACGACCCTTTCATACAGTTCCTCATGTTGTGGGGACCCCGAACCATAACGTTATTTTCATTGCTACTTCATGACTGTAATTTTGCTACTGTTATGAATTGGGCAACTCCTGTGAAAGGGTCGTTCGACCCCCCAAAGGGGCGGTGACCCACAGGTTGAGAACCATTGCTCTAGATCAAGAATCAGGATGTGGCCCGTTTACTTACTTTAAAAGGAGGGTGGGGAGCCAAGAAGGTATGTATCCTAACGAAGATAACAGTTAAGGTAATGAATTAACCCACAGAATCATCCCACAATAATCTGACTCCAAAGAGACACATATTAAGGAATAAAATTTCAGAGCTCGTTATCGTTGCCACTCAACTGAGTGTGGGCTCCGGTCAAGGAGCTCGAAGGGCTTAAGTGAAAATGCACCAGCAAGACGGAGCCAATTGCAGGAGACTCCTGCAGACACCTCTTCCCTCTTGCTGGGGAACCTTCAGGCAGGGTCAGCCACAGTCTGAACTATTATTAGCTGACGCTTGTCTCTGACAAGCTCCCCTTCCCTTTGTGGACCTCCTCCTTGGCTTTCACGGTGCCACTCCTTAGTCTTCACTGAGTTCCAACTGCCCCGAGCCCCCGTTTGGACACGCCTGCTTGTTCACAAGTGCCCCAGCCAACACCAGCCCATCTCTTATAGGCCATTGGTTGAAATGGTGGTGGTGGTTGTTGTCAGCTGACATGGAGTTAGCCCACCACTCATGGCGGCCCCTTCCTGGCACAGTCGAACAAAATGCTGCCCGGCCCTGTGCCAGTCCCATGATCGTGAGCGCGTCAGGGCGTTCGGATCCTTAGGTGGCCGGTTTGCAGAAGCAGATGGCCAGACCTTTCTTTCTCATCGATCTCAGTCGGGAGGCTTTGCTGAAACCTTCCCAGCATTGCAGCATCTCACAAACATCGCAGACAGATGCCAGGTGGCTGGGTGTAAGGTGCATTGGCTGGGGATTGAGTCCAGTTCTCTCATGTGGAAGGTGAGGATTCTACCAGTGAACTGCTAATGGGAAAGGACCCCAAACGAGTTCATACTCAAGTCTACCAAAGAACTAACAGTCGAGACGGGTCAGTGTGGTCTACTTGTCTTTCTTTTTAGTTGGTTTCTTTAGAGAATAAGTCCCTTAAGGCAAAGCAAAGCCTTGGATGGTGGTGGTAGATCAGTTCTACTACTGTAGGCTGTGCTTCGAGAAGAGTGATGTACAACATCTTGGTGACTTTCAGTAACAGAAATGTATTTCTCATTCCCAATTGGGATCAGGGTTCTCTGATCTCTGAGCCGCTCAAGGCCCCATGTTCCAAACACTGAGGAATAGCCACCAGTGCCAACATTGCTAGTTGTGTTTACTGAGCCAGTGGGAAGAGACCGCTAGAGAAACTCAATACAGGCTTTGGCTTGGACATAACAGATACATCTGGAGGGGCCTAAGAAAGCCAAGCCATGTTAACTGCCCTTACATCCATCCCTCTTTTACCCCCAGGAGCTAGCATAGAACTGAGCGCAGCAAAGGTGGTACATGGTTACTGGCATGAAGGGATTTCCAGAAACTGGTTTCTCTGGGGTTTTCCTTGGCTGTCTTCGACAGAAATAGCAGAACCTGTCAAGTCGTATCTAAAACCTGGAGGTTTCTCTATTTTGTCTAGTGTCCCTAAGATATTAGCGGTAAAGCGTTCAGAGCTCTTTCTTTCTTTTTTTTAAAAATAGTTTTACTGGCACACAATGCTCACATCACACACCCAACAGTTCAGTCACATCAAGAAGAGTTGCACAACCATCCCCACATCCATTTTAGAATATTTACTTGTCCCGGTACTCATCGTCACTAGCTCCCCCTTTCCTCCCAGCCTCTGCTGCCGTACCCCAAAGAACCATCAATCCAGTTACTGTCTCTAGAGATCTGCCCATTCTGGACTCCAAATACAGAAGGACACTTTAAAAAAGAAAAGAAAAACTAACAACAATAACAAAGTAGAACAGATTTAAAACTCAAAAAAAGAGAGCAGACAATATTGAAAACTAGAACTAATTAAAAATGAATCAAGAGGAAATCAAATGATATGGTGTTAAATTTTAACCTAATTGCATCTGCAATAATCCACTTTCCCATGCATTTTGAATGATAGCAAGGCTATTCACATCCCTTACCAGAAGCTTAATCAACAGGGATATTGCCTTCCCTTAAAAAAACAAACTTTTTTAATGAAACATTTTTAAATGGGTTGTGTTTATCTAGGTATACTAGAGAAACAAATCCATGGACACGCATGTGTATAAGAAAGAGATTTACAAACAAGAGCAACTGAACATTGAGAAAACATCCCAGCCCAGTCCAGATCAAATCCATAAGTCTGATACTAGCTCATATTCCCAATATCCATCCATAAAGTCCTCCTCAGACTCACGAAACACATGCAATGACGCCGAATGCAGAAGATCACAGGCCAGTGGGTAGAGAGTCTTTGGATCCAGTGTCACTGGAAACATTTCAGTGCTGGCAGGGGAGGCTGGCTCTCTGTGGCTTCTCTGGCTTCCGAGGTCTGGTTGCGTGCATGTGACTTGTCTTCTGCAGTGTCTCCCAGGGAGTAGCAGAGAGACAGGTGTCTTCTGCCTCCAAGGAGAAAGTACCAGATTTCCCAGAATTCTCAGGAGAAGGTCATGCCCACAGAGGCCTCATTTGCTATCTCCAGATTGACAGCCTAGACTCCACCCCTACACTCTTCATCCTTAAATTGACACCAGATTACGTGACTACCACATGGGTCAAAAGGGAGATCAGATGATAGATATTACATTTTAATATAAGTACTACATTTTAATATAAGTACATCTGCCATAATTGACTTTCCAATGCTGTCCGTCCGCGTGCAAACAGTTTTGCGTCATAGGGGGACTTTGTGGGTGGTGAAGTTTTAGTAAACATGAATTACAGTCCATAAATCCCACAGAAACAGATTGAGGAAGAAACGAGTAATATGTAAAGCCCAGCAGTCTTTCTCCCATTCAGCTTACTGAGCTTATGCTTTTAAGAAGGTGTGAAACGGAAACCTGCCATCTTTGTTTCTCAGCGGAACACAAACTCGCCTGACTGCGTGTCCCTCCACCATTCCGAGGCGAGTTGTTCTCACCTAGAGTCCGTGTTCAACTGAGGAACAAAGACGTGGTACATTGCATGCCATTAAGCCATTTGACACTCAAAGAGCTAGTGATTCGTTCTGATGCTGAAATCACCGAAAAGCCATATAATTGTCTCCAAAATGGTATCATTTTGACTGCATGCTTTTTGCCAAGCAACCCCAAATCTGTCACCATCAAGTAGGTTCCGACTCGTGGTGATGGTGAAGAATTGCTCCTTAGTGTGTTGAGACTAAATCTTCATGGGAATGGACGACTGCATTTCCCCCTTGAAGTCGCTTGATGGACTTGAACTGATGACATTGCAGTTAGCAGCCTGGTGCTTAACCCATTGTGCCACTAAGCCTTCTTTTTGCTAATTTTATAACCTAGGATCCTTTGTAGAACAAGGCGGCCTTGCATTTTTGTTCTTCTTTGGAAAACTAGACATCCTTGTCAGACCACCAATTTTCTGTAGTCTCCCTGTTTTATTTGAGGAAGCTCCTTTCTCTCTGTGTTTGCTGTTTCCGCCCATGAGTCAAGCGTTAGTCTGAGACCTCTGTAAATATGCCAGGGCCAGGGCTGTTGGGTATTGGAATGGACCTGATGCTGTGGTGGCACGCGGGTGGCATAAGACCCAAGATGAGACAGAGCATGCGTGGTCGAGATCCTGTTTTGTGTGTAACACTGGTTCTCCATCCTTCTCTTCAGAGTGCCTACCGCATGTTTACAAACAACACGTGTTTGAAGCACATGATCACCAAAGTCCGGCGGGACACCCACCACTTTGAACGCTACCAGCATAACCGGGACCTCGTGGGATTCCTCAACATGTTCGCAAACAAACAGCTGGAGCTGCCGCGGGGCTGGGAAATGAAACATGATCACCAAGGCAAGGTAACTGGAGGCTCGCGGGGGTGGGGGTGCTGGTGGCTCTGGCAACTGGCTCTCCCAACCGCTTTGTGAGGCATGCAAGCAATGACCTGTTCTGAATCCTGTGGGGGTGGACAGGTGTGAGGGGACTTGCTTAGTGAGACATTCTCTGCGGCTGTTCTCCTACCTCTCATTTGTCACCATTTTCTACTGAGCAGGGAAAAGCCGTGTTAGGCAAGGACACTTCCTTCCCCCACGTTGGGTGACTCTGAAATTCACATGACAAGGTGGGGTGTTGTTTGGGGAAGATGGCAGGGGGTTCCCTGAACCACTTCACCCTGTGTGCCCTTTGAACACAGACAGTGACCTGATCTGCCCTTCCTTTGCTGTAACCAAGGGGCTGTGATACGAGCCAGAAGTGAGAACCAGGAAACGTAGTTACTAGGTTTTCCTTCACTAAGGTTTTATATTTGTTTAACTCTTATTTAGTGCTGACTGTCGGGTCCCCGTGGGTCAGAATCGACTCATGGGCAGTGAGTTTTGTGGCTGGGTACCCCTGGTATGAGCCCGGTATTGCTGTTGGGTAAGTGTTGGACTGCTTAACACGCAAAGTCGGTGACTCAAACCCATCAGCCATCACATGGGAGAGAGACGAGGCTGTCTGCTCCGGTAAAGATCTACAGCCTCAGAAACCCTCCAGAGAGTCACTCTGAGTCACAGCCAACACAGTGGCAATGGCCCGCTGGTGCTGTGTGTAAGCGCTCAGCTCCTAACAGAAAGGCCATCCATTCGAGCTGACCAGTGAGTCCCAGAGAAAAAAGATGTGGCTGCGGCACCTGTGAAGACTTACAGCGCAGGGAACCCTGTGGGGCAGTTCCCCTACGCCAGTGGTTCTCCACCTTCCTCATGCCACCACCCTTCATACAGTTCCTCATGTGGTGGGGACCCCCCAGCCATACAATTATTTTCCTTACTACTTCTGTCATTTTGCTACTGTTATTAATCGGGGGACCCCTGTGAAAGGGTCATTTGACCCCCAAAGGAGTCGCGACCCACAGGTTGAGAAGCGCTGCTCTAAGGGCAGCCTGATGCGTGAGTTGCTTTAGCTCCCCAGGCATCAGTCTTTAGTCTTGTTCTTGAATGCCCACATAATTTTGCTTGTACCATCTTATGCCATTTGTCCCCATCTATTTCGTTTCTTTTTCCCTCTTCAGTGTATATGTAAATTTATTCAAAAGCTTTTGTTGAATGGGAAAATGGTTGAATGGCAATGACTTTACATTTGGAAGGTACTTAAGTCTCCAGCCAGAGAATGTCGTGGAGAGTTTTAAATGTTCTTAACCCATCTGTTTCATAGGATAGTTGTTTTAACAAATTTCATCTTCCCAACCAATCTGTTTTGGAGAGATTTTTGTTGTTGTTTTTCTTCTTTTTTTGAATTTTGAATGACCCTCCTCTGCCCCAATGCTGTTTATATTTGAGGTGCTCAAGAAAGATTTGATGGATGAAACTTATCACATGTAATTTTCTGATTGCTCCGTAAACTCAGCTTTGTGCAAATGAAGGCAATGCTGCCAAACTCCCTGATCCAAGCTAAGGCCTCCCTCCCTTCTGTATCCGTGTCTAGGTTGGTTTCATTTGACCTCTAATAAGGCATACGTTGTCTCGGATTTTTGCATTACGTGTTCGAACAAGGCAGTGATTATGTCTGTGTTTGCACCTGAGCTGTCTTCAATTCTGGAAACCACCTTTTTGTTTGGTTTGGTAATTCTGTAATTCCAAGGGTTTTCATTGGTGAGATTTCACAGGACTCTGGATCTCTTAAGCTGTGTTTGTGGGTGGTAGGGGGAAAATATCTGTAACTCACATAAAAGAAGTAAAACATTCTTTTTAAGATGAACCATTAATTAAAGACTAAGAACAGAATATTAGGCCTAGTTAAGACGATGATAATGATGATGATGATACCTGGGCTGGTTAAACTCATACCATAAATTAGTCACTGTACTAGGTACCTTTCTATGGATTGTTTTATTTACTTTTCATGGAAATGTATAAATGGGTACTATTATTATATGCTTTTTACTGAAATTAGGGTTGTTCAGTGACATATGTATTAGTGAGTAAGTGGGGAACCAAGATTCAAAATCTGGGAGTGTGACTTTTAATTACCACACTTATCCAAAAGATAATTGTGTTTGTTAATGAGAAAGACTTAAATGGACCTTCATTATTCCCCAGGAGAAGCGTTCCAGGCCAGATGTTAGGGTTGTGGTATATTTTCAGGCCGAGACATACATGTAGGTCCGTATTAGGTTGCAGACATGCCATCAGAAATACATACATAGCTTCATGCTTCAATACCACAGAGACATGTTAGCGGCATGCAGTGTCATGGAATTCACATGTATTAGAGGCTTTTTATATGTCTGTCTAGGCTAGAGGGGTCATGTTAGTTCATTTAATATTCACAACAACCCTGTGAAATAGAGCTTACAGCAGACGAAGAAACCAAAGCTCAGAGTGTTTAAGTTAACTGCGTGCAAGTAAACCCAGTGCAATAAATCCAGAGATGTCTCCAGTCAAAGCTGTAATTATATTCCTGTGCAAAGCTAGTCTAGACCTTACTTGTCTACTCATCCCTTGACTAACTTGGGAAATATTTAAATTCCCTGAATCTGAATTTCCTCATCTGTACGAGTTAATCTAGGCTGATCACCTTTTCTTGCATTTATTAGTTACGTCACCTTTTCTGTTGACTCTAAGTAAACAGTGCCTCCCCCAAGTTCACAAAGACTGACTCCTAGCTTTTCTTCTAAGCGTTGTAAAGCCCGTCCCTTCTCTGCACGGTCAGTCTGTGGCGCGCTTTGGGATCTCCGGGGCCTGCAGCTCTCCGGTTGTAGCAGCACTGCTTGTTGAGAGCCTGTGATTTCCCCCTGAAGTCTCTTTAGTCATCAGGGGAATGCACACGCAACGCAGTGTGTTCCATCCCACACCCACTGGGATAGTTATACTGAAAAGAGATTGACAGTGACAAGGGGTGGCAAAGATGTGGAGCAATATCAGACTACACTCACTATACAGTCTCACTCCAATATTGTAGGTGGGAATGTAGACTGGCGCAGTCACTTGGGAGCAGTTGGAAGTTCCTCAAAATGTTTTAAGAATTGTTCTATCGGGGGGTTGGGGAGGGATGGGAAGGAGGGGAAAAATGAGGAACTGATGCCAAGGGCTGAAGTAGAAAGAAAATGTTTTGAGAATGATGATGGCAACAAATGTAAACAATGGATGTATGTATGAATTGTGATGAGTTGTACAATCTCTAATAAAATGATTTTTAAAAGAAAATAAATAAAACAAAACATGTATGTGCATCAGAAGAGTTAAAGAAAAAAAAAAGAATTGCTCTATGATTCAACTTACTTCTCCAAGGCATATAAGAAGGCTTCAAAAACTTCACATAAAAATTCCATTATCTTTTATTTTCACTTTTCTACAAACTGTTTGAGGCTTCCTCACAGGGCAACAGAAATGAACATGTGTCTACACAAAAACTTGTCCACAACGGGTCATAGCAGCATTGGTCACACTACCCCAGAAGTTGAAACAATCCAAATGTCCAATCAATAAAATGTGGTAGGTCCATTTTATGAAATCTTATTTAAAAATTACAAGGAAATGCAGGCCTCAAGGAAATACAACATGAGTGACACTTACAATAATTTGCTAAATTAAAGAAACCAGTCACAAAAGGGCGCATACTATGCATTCATCATCTGGAAGCTGGAAGCGGGACAGCTACAGGGACACAAAGTAGATGGGTGGTATGGAGGGCTGGGAGGCCGCATGGGGCGTGACTGCTCGTGGTGTGGGTTTCCTTGGGAGGAACAAAAGTAGTCTAAGGTGTGATTGGGGCGGTAGTTGCACAGCCAGTAAAATGTACCCTTTAAGTGGGTGAATTCTGTGATACTTAGTTTATGTCCCAATAAATAACTGTTAAAAATAATAAATTGGATTGTAGGAAGGACAAGAGATTCTTTTCTTTAGACTCTGTAGCTCTCTGATTATTTAGTCTTGAAGGTTAGACAATATGGTTCCATCCTGGATTTGATATTAAGCATCTAATGTTTTCTTTCTGCAGGAATAGTTAATGACGCATGGAAAGGTCTTTTGTTCAAAATCCTGATGCATCTTTTAGTAAGCGTTTTGTTACGTTGCTTGATTTTCATAGTTATTTTAATTTTAGGATGTTGAGACTGACAATTAAGCAAAGATTGATTTTATCCAGGATTGCCCTTATCAATATCTGAGTCTGTCTGCTGAATCTGAGACCTAGGATAAAGGACACATCTTAGCTTGCCTCATTTTGAGATGAAACATACAAGTAATTATCTTTTTGGCAGTGCAAAAAGAGAATTTCTGCTGGTGGCTTTTAATGGTAACAATTCTTTTTTTTTTTTTCCTTTTAAAAAAATCATTTTATTTGGGGCTCATACAACTGTTATCCCAATCCATACACACATCAATTTTGTAAAGCACATTTGTACATCGTTTCTCAAAACATTTTCTCTCCATTTAAACCCCCGACATTAGGTCCTCATTTTTCCCCTCCCTCCC
>NW_022103899.1:21772893-21780611 GCF_000313985.2 Echinops telfairi | reverse complement strand
TACTTTTTGATAGCCGGGCACCATCAGCTTTCTTCACCACATTTGCTTATGCACCCATTTGTCTTCAGTGATCCGTTCGACAACCCGTGATCACACAGGTTGATATGTTGTTCCATGTGGGCTTTGTTGCTTCTGAGCTAGATGGCCGCTTGTGGTAACAATTCTTATTTGCTTGTTTCAGAAATGTGAAAATTAAGGATGACATGTGATCTGTTAACATTATTGATAGATGTGTTTTACGTATATTTATGTGAGAAATTTGCATCAGTAGTATTAAAATATAACTTGTATAAGGTGCCTCTGGATGCTGGCTGGTTTGGTCATTAGTGTGTGCCATGGGGACAATATCTTTAGAAGATGAAAATAGGCTATAGCAAGGAAAACCAGGTGTTTTATAGCCAAGGAATATTTTTTGTTTAGTTTTGCTTTGCATTTTTCGTTGTTGTTGTTTGCCATTGTTAACTCGGTGGATTTCAGAAAATCCTGTTGCGGTCAGGTCAGGGTTCCTGGATCAATCAGTTACTCTCTGATCGAACTTCTCCGAACCTCCGTTTTATCTCAAATGAGGGTTGGCAACCTGTCCTCTTCAGCTTCTGGCCCTGTGGTTAGCACCAAATTAGGTAAGAGTATGATAACAAATTGAAGAAAAACAATAATCATTAAGGTTATAATGACCATAATTCGCATGAATTATTTCTTAGTTTATGATGTTGGGGGCCGATAAAAACTATACAGTTATAAATCCCCGAAAGTTTATAATACACTTAGGGGCCAACAATAACTGTGCAGACTGTAACAAACAATGGGTAACTTTAAGAAGAATGGGAATTCCAGCACTTGATTGTGCTCCTGGGAAACTTGTACATGGACCAATAGGCAGCTGTGCAGACGGAACAGGGGAGCACTGCATGGTTTAAGACCAGGAAGGATGTGCCTCAGGGTTGTGTCCTCTCACCATGCTTATTCAGTCTGCCCGCTGAGCGAACCAGCAGAGAAGCTGGATGATATGAAGAAGAGTGTGGCATCAGGATCGGAGGGAGAAGGCTTATTAACGACTTGTGATATGTGGATGACACAACCTTGCTTGCTGAAAGTGAGGAGGACTTGAGGCCTTTGCTGACGATGATCAAGGATTATAGTCTTCAGCATGGATTACAACTCAATGTAAAGAAGACCAAAATCCTCACCACCAGACCACTAGGTAACATCGTGATAAATGGAGGTTGAAGTTGTCAAGAATTTTATCTTGCTGGAATCCATAAAAAATGTTCATGGAAATAGCCATCAAAAGGTCAAAAGACACATTGTGTTAGGTAAATCTGCTGCACCAGACCTCTTTCGAGTGTTGAAAAGCAGGGAGGTTACTTTGAGGACCAAGGAGCTCCTGACCCAAGCCACGGTATTTTCCATTGCCTCCTGTGCATGTGAAAGTTGGACATTGAGTAGGGGAGACTGGGAAAGAATCGTTGCATTTGAATTCTGGTGCTTGATGAGAATATTGAAAGTGCCGTGGAGTGCTAGAAGGACAAGCAAATCTGTCTTGGGAGAAGTGTGGCCAGAGTGCTCCCTAGAGGCAAGGATGACAAGACTTCATCGTACATACTTTGGATGTATTGTCATGAGAGACCAGTCCCTGGAGAAAGGCACCATGTTTGGTAAGGGGGGTGGGGTGGGGGATAATAAAAAAAATGAAGATCTTCAGCAAGCAGATGGGCACAGTGGCTGCAACAATGGGCTTAGGCATAGGAACAATTGTAAGGATGGAGGAGGTACCTGTGGTATTTTGTTCTGTTGTGCTTATGGTCCTTATGGCTCAGAACAGACTCAAAGATACCCAACAACACTGATATGAATTCTATAAATAAAATAATATGGAACTTGCAGCACACTGAGCCAGAGGAATAGGGTGAATGCTAGTCACCCAGTTATTGCTACTCCCTGTGGGGGGAAGTCAGATACATGCTGCCAGACTGCTGTCTCATCCCACCATGGGGTGGGGGTGGGGGGCCTGCTCCCTGATGCTGGAGCCTAAGGCCATTAGTTTGGTTCCTGTGGGCGGAGTTCACACCCAACTGATAATGGTTCCTATGGAGACCCAAAGTCTAGTTAAGCTGCTACCAGAAATCTAGGATCCGCCCATCTTGCCGCATATACACCCCCAATCCCTCCTTCTGTAGTGCATATGTCCCTAGATCACCTCCTCCCATCACTGTAATACCTGTAGCACAACCCTTTCCTGTGATGTATGTCTTCACCTGTAATGTGGGGGCTTGCACGCCCCCAATGTCCCCAGAGAGTATAAAAGCTTGGGGAGCATTAAAGTTCTTTCTCACTCCCTCCACGTGGATTACCAAGTGGGGCTGAGGTGAGCATGCTACCATAAAATGTGTCTGACTCCATTTATTTCTATATATCTCTTTTATCTCTCATGCTCTCTATAACTTTACTATAATATTTACTTATTATCGCTGTACAATTGCGCCTACCAAACCCGTAGTGATTGTGCTAGGAGCTGGCTTCTTCTGGCAACTCCCTTAATCAAAATTTAGTCAGGTAGACATAAAGACCATAAGGAGTAACAAAAGTTTTAATAATTTCAGGTTTTATGAAAAGGATAAAGATCTGTGGTTAATATCTAAAATCTTAACTCTAGTGGAGTAGGAGCCTTGATGGCGGAGTGGTTGGGCTGCAATCCACAAGGTCAGAAGTTCAAAACCACTAGTAACTCCTTGGGAGGAAGGTGAGGCTTTCTACTCCTGTAAACAATTTGTGGTGGTCCGGGTAGACTAGAGAAACAAATTCATAGACACTCCTATGTGTATGAGAGACTTTTATATAAAGGGTAATTGTACTTTAAGAAAGCATCCCAACCCAGTCCAGTCCAAGTCCCTAAGTCTGATATTAGCTCATATGTCTGATACCAGTCTATAAAGTCCTCTTCAGACTCACGAAACACATGCAGTGATGCCGAATGCAGGAAGATCACAGGCCAGTGGGTGGGAAGTCTTCTGGATCTAGTGACGTTGTAAGCATCTAGCGCTGCAGGGGTCTTATGTGGCTTCTCCAGGTCCATGGTTCCGGCTGCATCAGGGTAAGTCCATGTGGCTTCTCCTCAAGGAGTCAGCCTTGTGTCTTATCAGTACAGCATCTCCAAGGGAGTGAGCAGAGAGAGAGAGAAAATGTCTCCTCTCTCCAAGGAGAAAAATACAGGACTTCCCGGAATTCTCAGGGGAAGGCCATGACCACACAGAGGCCTTATTGGCTCTAACTCGATTGACAGACTAGACTCCACCCCTTCACTTTTAATCCTGTCAAGTCCCAAATTGACACCAGATTATGTAACTACCACATGGTTACAGTCTCGGAAACTGACCGGGGCAGTTCTACTCTGTCCTGTAGGGTCTATGAGTCAGCATCAACTCAATGGCAGTGGAAAGTGCGATTGTAGGATTAATGCCAGGGTCGCCCTGTGCCATGGTGCCCAAGAGAGGGGCTCGGCACAGCAGTTTAACTTTGGGAAGCCTCCACCACTGCATTGTCATCTGCCCTGGAAAGTTTGCTTCTGCCTTGAACCAGAGTTTTTCTTGTTTTTCAATTCAGAGCATTTTTTATTTTTCTGCCTAACTCCTCATCCTGTGGTCTCTAGACGTGATTTGTTCTCTTCGGCTCGGTGGTGGTTGCATTCTGCATCAGCCATGGTTGTGGAAGTTGGATTTTTTAAGTAACTTTAGCAAGGTAGGGAACTCTCTTCTTAGAACTGGTGCTGAAATCAGGTGGACGTATTTGCACTAAACCATGCACTTCTTGCCTCAGCCCATGAAGAGCCCCTCATTTAGATGTTGCTGTTTTGCGCTTCATACCTCTGGTTTGTATTATAGAACATGTGCCATAATTCTGGTATCGAGTCTTGAAGAGTTCAGTGCAGAATGGCTTGTTTCTGACGTGGTGTAGTTGACAAGCTGTCACCACAGTAAAGGTAATATTTGTGTTGAACCTTGACTGATGAGTGGGACTTTGATCAGAAAGAGATTGTGGAGATAGAAAGTACAAGTTGGGGAGTGATAGCACTCACAATAAAGGCGCAGAGGCAGTGAGGTACCGGTGGGTGGATGGGTAGGTTGCTAGGAGGTAGTAGAGCAGCGGTTCTCAACCTGTGGGTTGAGAACGACCCTTTGGGGGTCGAACAACCCTTTCACAGGG
This sequence comes from Echinops telfairi, assembly GCF_000313985.2. Classification (NCBI taxonomy): domain Eukaryota; kingdom Metazoa; phylum Chordata; class Mammalia; order Afrosoricida; family Tenrecidae; genus Echinops; species Echinops telfairi. Next base: position 21,776,411 of record NW_022103899.1, on the reverse strand, counting down.
GTCACTCAATTCATCACAGTAGCAAAATGACAGTGATGAAGTAGCAACAAAAATCCTTTTACGGTTGGGGGTCACCACAACATGAGAAACTCTATGAAAGCGTCGTGGCATTAGGAATGTTGAGAACCACACGTCGTGGGACCGTTCTGAGAGCAGTAAAGCTACCTTGCAGAGGGTTAAGGCTAGGAGACAGAATGACAGAAAAATGACACAGAAGACGTGAGGGTGAGTTGAAAAAGTATTGCCACTAAGGTTCCAGTCCTTACCTGTTTAAACTGGTCTGTGCACCCCGTGGCGTCTGCTGACCAGTTCTCTCAGTAATATATTCATCTCAGTCATGTTCGCACCGCCAGGAGTCAATTCTGATTCACAGGGCACCTCTGGACAGAGGAAACCTGCCCCTTTGGGTTTCCTAGAACGTAACACTTAACGGGGAGTAGAAAGCCTCACTGTTCACTTCTGGAGTGGCTGGGTTCAAACTGCTGACTGGTGGTTAGCAGCCCAGCACCTGATGGGTTAATCGCGTTAGAGTGCCTTATTATTATTTTTAATCAAACAAAGTCCAACCCAAACTGGCTTCTGAGGTGAAACTTAACTAGTAAGTGCTTGGCCAGTTATATTCAAGGCAGAAAGATCAGATCAGAAATGTATGGTGTGTTAGTCTGGGTAGACTAGAGAAACAAATCCAGGGAGACACATATGTGTATATAAGAAAGAGGTTTATATAAAAGAGCAATTGAATATTGAGAAAACATCCCAGCCCAGTCCAGATCAAGTCCATAAGTCCGATGTTAGCATATATGTCCGATCCCAATCTATAAAGCCCTCTTTGGACTCAGGAAACACATACAATGACACTGAATGCAGGAAGATCACAGGCCAGTGGGTGGGAAGTCTTGTGGGCCCAGTGGTGCTGTAAGCATCTCAACTCTCAGCAGGGGTCTCCATGTGACTTCTCTGGCTCCAGAGGTCAACCAGCCTCTCTCCATATGCCTCCTCCACAGGGATGTCTCACAAGGAGTGAGCCAAGAGAGTGTCTCCCACCTCGAAGGAGGAAATACAGGAGTTCCCAGAATCCTCAGGAGAAGGCCATGCCCACACAGAGGCCTCATTGGCTATATCCTGATTGACAGGAAAGACTCCACCCCTACGCTCTTTATCCTCAAATTGACACCAGATTATGTAACTACCACGGCTGGTGACTTTTTTTTTTTTTTTTGCAGTGGTAGGGACAGGGACCCCAAAGTGTTCATCTTGATAGATTTTTCAAAGAACACAGGGAACTCACTGGAGTTTAATACGAGATTTTAAGAAAATGCAAAGCTGAATTGTTGAGGAAAAAATCTCAGAAAGTTGTGACAAGGGGTCTTTTCCTTATGACAATCCTACTGCTCATTCTTTGCGAACAGCCAAGGCTGTCCTTGAGTGCAGATGGGAAACCTTGCCTCCTCCTCACTGTAGTCATTGTCTTGCCTTTTCTGACTTTCATGCTTAGAAAACTCAAAGAATGTTGAAAAGGAATACCGTCAGAGTTCCCCACAGCTTCCCAAACTGCCTTTTGATGTGGTGTAGCTGAACATGCGCAGGATTCTTTGCGGCTGGGTCAGAGAGAGGGAAACACCATGAGGATTGTATAGACCTCACTGAAAGATGTGTTGAGAGACACTGTAACTGTGTGCAGAAGAGCTCTGGGGCCGCTGCTGGGTTAGACAACCGCAGAGTAGGCAGTGCAAACCCTCCAGCTATTCCTCGGGAGGAAGAAGAGGCTTTCTACTGCCATACGATTTTCATCCTTGGAAATACTTGGTTGCAGTATTTTTGTATTTACCCTCTTACTATCTGATAGGCTCTGCTGTTGCATAATATACTTATAGTTTAATTTTTAGCAGTAGTGCTATTTTCATTACTCTACTGTCATGTGATATGTTAAATATAGAATATCCAACTCCTCCTCCACTGCCTCTTCGCTTTGTGTTCACAAGAAGTATTATCCACTTAGGTCCGTTGCCTCAGGTGATTCTACTAAGGTTTAAATCAAAATACTAAGAACCATTGAACTGATAAGTTGCTTTAGAGGTCATGATGTTTTCCAAAAAAAAATGTAAAATTACAATTATATATTTATTTAAAATATGTTCTTTCCCATCATTTCTTATGTCTTTTCTCTGTAAAACTAACATGTTGTAATATCTCAGTCACACAGATGGATTCACAGCCCTTTTGATTTTGTAACTCGAGGTTTGTGACAGTGGGCATCGGAGTGGGATTTTGAGTATGAGATTGACCCACAGGCCCAGTTTTGGTCAGCACAGCAGTTACGGCTCCCAGGGTAGATTTTAGACTAGCACAGAGCTTCTCACGTGTGAGTGACCTCAAACTCTGCCATCAAATAGATGCCGATTCCTTGCCACCCTCGAGGGCAGGGTAGATCTGCCCCATGGGTTTCTGAGACTGTAACTCTATAAGCAGAGCGGAGTAGCTGGTGGTTTAGAACTGCTAACTTTCCAGATTGTAGCCAACTTGTAACCAGTATGCCATCAGGGGTCCACACGCTATCACAAGCTGGACTTACTTAAAGATTTTCCTTTTACTAGACCCCAGTAGCCTCTATCAGTGGTTCAAACTCATCAACTGCTCCAAAGAAGAAAGATGTGACAGTCTGTTCAGTCAAGATTTACAGTCTACTCTGTCCTATAGGGTCGCTATGGAATTGGAATTGATTTAAGGGCAATTGATGATATAGCCTGTGTAAGAAGCCCTGATACTGTAACACTTAAGGGCTCAGCTGCTAACGGCAAGGTTAGTGGTTCAAACCCACCCAGCAATAATGTGGGGAAAATCCCTGGGCACCACCTTCTGGAAGAATGACAGCCAGGAAAGCCCTGGGGAGCAGTTCCACTCTGTCCCACGGGGTCGCAAGGAGTTGCAGTCGTCTGGAAGGCACCTGACTGCAGCTCTGTGACTGCAGAAGTTATTGCAATGATGCCATAAGCCCTCCATTCAGTCCCCACGAGGCTGAGGGCTGCCCGTTACTGGGTCAAGTGCTGTTTATCTCCGTGAGTAAAACCCAACTCATTATTGACTCCCACACCCCAGTTGTTCCCCTGCCCATGGCACAGCCTGCTCACCGGCTGCCCCCACCGCCCTCAGCTCCCAGGTCTCCCTGGGACGATTGGTCCCCGCTGCTCTCTCCTCAGGCATGCCTCCTGTGCCTAGCCTATGTAGGCAGGTACACCAACTATGACATAGCCCAAACTGCTTTAAACAAATGAAAATAGTAAATAAATAAAAAATTTTTAAAAGAAAAGAAATACACAAAAATCTTGGTCTGTTTGCTGGCCTTCATGACTGTCCAGGAGCTGCCCCTCCTGGCCTGGAGCACCCCCTGGGGACTCCCCAGGGGCTTCGTAGCTCTGCCTTACTCCAGCTGCTGATTTTGTATGCTTGCTTCTTGGTTCACTCTGTTTTGGGGGGGTTCAGCGTGCACTTCCGCCCCACGATGTGACTCCAGAAATGCC
>NW_022103899.1:21743116-21772793 GCF_000313985.2 Echinops telfairi | reverse complement strand
GGTTAGAGCAACAGCAAACTAGCTAAGAGGAGGTACCAAGATTTGGAATTAAGGGGAAAGTGGCAGTGGGGCAGGAGGAAGGTAAAAGGAAACAGGAAGGACCAAGGAAGCAGAGCAATGGACAGAGGTATAAACATAGCGGTGCACATATGTAAATCCATCAGTTCACAAAAAGAGAGAGATTGGCCCATGTACATATGTTTATATGGCAATACACTGAGGTAGGAGACGGACTTTGGGCTTCTAGTCATACTTTCCCTCAATACAAGAACATTTTGTTCTAACCAATCAGCAGTCTGAGATGTTCACCCTCCCGACACAATCGCTGAAGACAGAACGAGTGCATTAGCAAATGTGGTGAAGAAAGCAGATGGTGCCCGGCTATTAAAAGATATAGGGTCTGGGGTCATAAAGACTTGAAGTTGCACAAGCCGCCATTCAGCAGTGAAGCAACAAGTCCACATGGAAGAAGCACAGTGCAAGTGCGATCAGGAGGAGTCATAGGGACCTGGTAAGAGGCATCAGCAGACACATAACAAACAAAAACATATTGTTGAGAATGAGGGGGACTGGAGCAGAGATCCAAAGCCCATCCGTAGACAGTGAAACTATCTCCCCCCAGAGGGGCCACAGGGAAGGGATGAGCCACCAGGGTGCAGTAAAGCATCAATGAAACACACTCTATTCCTCTGGTTCTTTGAGGCTTCCTCACCCCCCCCCCCCCGCTATGACCCCAGTGCTGCTTCTCATTCAGACTGGATCAGAACATGTACACAGGTATAGAAAGGGGTGGGAGCCCATGACACACAGAATCCAGGAACAAGAGTAGGAATAGTGATACCAGAAGGGTAGGGAGAAGAGCCGGAGAGGAAGGGAAAAAGGGGGAGCCGATCTCAATGATCGAAACATAACCATACACCCCTCTACAGGGGGAAGAACAACAGAAAACATGGGGGGAGGGAGGCAGAGGTCAGTCGGTGTGAGAGATGAAAATAATAACAATGTTCAATCTATCAGTGGGTTATGAGGGTGGGGGGAGAGGAGGGGAGGAAGAGCTGATACCAAGGGTTCAATAGGAAGTAAATGTCTAGAAAAGAATGAAGGCAACATATGTCCGAACATGCCTGATTCAACTGAAGTACGGATTGTGATAAGAGTTATGCCAGCCCCCAATAAAATGATTTAAAAAAATCCAACTCAAACTTTGAAGGTTGAAGTGAATTTCTGCACCTTTACTTCAATGTTATTAGCCATTCATGTGGAACATTTCTCTAACTACCCTCAAATAACTAATACCTCTTTGGCGTAATTGCTTGGCTTAATCACCTCCAGTTACACACCAAGCTAGGTGGAGATGGGATGAAATTGAACTTTAAATTTATATATAGCACTTTCCCCCCCAGATTGCTTGTACCTTTTGAATGAGTGAATAGAGCAGAGATTCTTTTTATGGGTGAAATTTTGAGTAAAATTCTAGATTTTTGGAATCTCAGAGGATTGTACAAGGATGGAGGTGGATCTTGTCTTTTTACAGTTGTTCTTCTGATTTGGTTTGGGGATATAGATATTTAAACACATGTAAGTAGGCATACATTGTAATACACCTGCTCTTCACTTATCAACATGTCTAGGCCCCTGAGAATTATGGCCCACCCAAGTTCATACAGAGCCTTAGCTACCACTCTCTACCTCACATGTTGGGGTTCAGTACAGTCAAGTATATGCCGACAATGTGTGAAATAGTTGGAGGGGAGAGTTTTCACTGTTGTCATAAATGTCAAATGCCAGATAGCAAGGTGGTTTCTAAGAGAGGAGTGGGTGTATTCATATTTTTATTCATCGAAAGTGGTATTAATATTGTCAGTAGTATTAGTCATATTAGTAAATATTAATATGCTATATTTAAAGTTTAGAGTCATGCCCTTCTACTTTACTCAAAAAGTTTTTATTTGGAAACTTCCATTTTCAATGGTGGTAAATATTTAAAAACTAAGAGGGCTAACTTCTATATGTTAATTTCCATTGTGTAAGTTCTCCTACCATGGATGATTTCAAGTAGTCCTCATCACACCCACTAGCTCACGGAAACCCTAGAAAATCTCACAATCAACTCTCATGAGCTGATGGAAGCATATCACTAGTTCTCCCATTACATTTGTAAACCCTGAAAGTACCACAGTGCTCAGCACATACACTGTCAATCCCTCAGCTGTGTTGGGGGTGTTGTTCTTACAGGCAGCCTCTTACTAGCTGGCTCTAGACCTCCAGCCCAGTTGCCACAGAACGTTGTTTCTCTCCTAGCAATTTTTGATCTATGATCATAGCAATATCCCTCTTTAACCACTTCGTAACTGATGGGGTGGGGCTACTAAATGTTTCATATGAACTAAGTGGTGGAAGACATCGAAGTGACTATTTTTCACTTATTTTTTTAATACTTTTATTGGGGGCTCTTACATCTCTTATCACAATCCATACATTCATCCAGTGTGTCAGGCACATTTGCACAGATGCCGCCATCATCATTTAAAAGCATTCTCTTCTCACTTGAGCCCCTGATATCAGCTCCCCATTTCTTCTACTTTTCTCTTATAATCAATGATGACCTTCAATCATTTTAACTCACATTGGTGACAAAGAATTCTGTCTGGGCCATAGTATGGGGAAAATAATAGTATGTTTATTTCTTATCATGTGGGAAATACTGGGAAGTTGACCAGGACTAAGAAGAGATTTCTGTTTTAGGTAGGAGAGGATGTGTGATTAAAAATCATCTTTACAAAAATGAAGTTATAATGAATTTTTTTTAGCATTTCCAAGACTTTAGGGGCTGAGAAACCAGAAATTTAGAACAGATAACAATATCCAGTACTTCTGTGAGTCCTGAAAAGTTGCTCTTTCCTCCTTCCGTGGTTCTTTAGACAAAGAAAGATTGAGCTGATGCGCTCTCGCTTTGTAGACTTGGTTACAAGTCATCTCTGCGTGGTTGTGGTTGCATGTTCTTTTAATATGAATTCCTGGTTTGGCAAAACATCAGCTGGACAGAGTTTCAAACTTCTGGGACTCAGGTTTGTTGAGCCTGAGGTTGGTGTTTCTTTACAAATATTGATGGCATTTTCTCTCCTTAAAATAATAGAAACTTTATAAAACTTTTTTTAAAGCACGGATTGGGTAAAGCAAGACACGTATTTGGTTTGGCCTGAACCAAAATACCACTTGGCTCCAGACAGTCCGTATTTCCTGCCTGGGTCTGTGCCCCAAAGCAATGAGAGGGGAGACGTTTTCAAAATGAGATTGGAGGTTGTGTATCTGCATTCCGTTCACATCTGACTGTCTTGTTAGTCTTATTTCCGTGCTATGAAGCCTGAGTGAATTTCCTTCATGAAACTGAAGCGTAGGGAGTCTGTGTTGTTCATAATTTGCTAAGAAAAAGAAAAAGGATTTGTTTTTAGATAGAATTTCTTTTTCCCCCCTTTCTTGTTTATTCCCCCTCCCAGACAGTGTTTACAAGTACATGTTAGATGCTTTCATATAGAAGTGCAGGCTATTCAGGAATTGTGACTGACAGAGTGACCCAGATAAAACAACAACAACAACAAAAAGCCCTTGATCAGCTTCCTAGCTGGCTTACTTTCCTTAGGAAAGCCCGTGGGAAAGTGCTCTGCTATCTGGTATGACTTTTAGTAACGTGTGTCACAGTGAGAAGTGGCAAGTCGTGGATTTGTGCTGTGTATTTCTATGCTTTCTCTTCTTGTAAAGGCACACTGCGATCTGAGTGACAGCAAAGCACTGTGGGAACCTGCCTGAGGTCAGACGGGAGGCCCAGAGCAGAGCCAAACACATGCCGAGGAATTGCCACACCGTGCTGCCTGTGGGGAGTGCTCTCAACAGAAAACAAACCCGTTGCCATTGAGTCAGTTCTGACTCATAGTGACACCTGAGGATCGAGGAGAATTGCCTATCGGGTTTATCAGTCTTGCAGCATCTGTCACAGTTTTCTGGTGTGGAGTCGCTGGTGGGTTCAAACCCCCCGCCTTTCAGTCCGCAGCCAAGTGCTTGAACCACTGCACTGATGGGGTTCCTCCGTTGGTTCTCCTCCCAACTGTTTGGCACATTTTCAAAGCATGTGTTCCATTTGACTTTGACACAGAACCCCTGTGATCGACAAATTGTACCTATTCCCGCCCACAACCATGCTTCCAGCAGGTTGGTGCACCCAGCTTGCTCTGGGGAGTCAGAGCAGCCACTTCAGGGTGGACTTGAGGGGGTGGGGGGCACGCTTTGCGAGACACTGTTATCATCAGCCCGCTTCGGCAAATCCATAAATGCTTTTCTCAAATCAAGTACTAGTTGAGGTGCCAGGTGAGTAGAAAGAGGAAGACAGTAGGTGGGAAAAGACGAGGGAGGAGAAAGAGGGTCTTACGACGGCTCATTGCACGCCAGAGTCAGACAGACGGATGGATGGGTTCAAATCCCAACTAGACGTTGCACTGAAACAACAGAACATTGGTCCAATTGTACTAAAAGGTGAACAATCATGATCTCATATAATATACCATATCACAAAAATCCTTATTTATCACTGTGGCTTCTGGCTTAAGTATTTCATGGCTTTGAACTTTAGAGGAAACAATGTTGCCCTCTGCAGCCTGGAAACTTGCACATCAGTTAGAACAAGGAAGGCCCTAAACCAGGCTTCCTATGTTGTTGTTGGGTACCACCCAGGTGGCTCCGACCCATCATGGTCCTATGCACAACGGAAGGAAACCTGGCCGGGTCCTATGCCGTGCTCACCGTTGTTCCTGTGCTTGAGTTGTGGACATTGTGTCAATCCATCTCGCTGAGGGGCTTTTTCTTTTTGGCTCCCCCTCTACTGTACCAAACATGGCGTTCTTCTCCAGGGACCGGTCTCTCCTGACAACATGTACAAAGCGTGTAAACCCCGTCTTTGCCTCGCTGGAGCACTCTGGTTGTACTGCGTCCGAGACAGCTGTGTGCGTCCTTTCGGCAGTCCATGGGGCTTTCTGTGTTCCTCCAGCACCAGAATGGAAATGCACTGATTCGTCTTCAGTCCTCCTTAGTCGAAGCCCAACTTATACATGCACATGAGCGGGGAAGTACCAGGTGCACCTTAGTGCTCCAAGCAGCCTCCCTGAAGGGGTCTGTGCCGCAGATTATTTACTCCATGCTAAGCGTCGTTTGATCTTTTGTTTGTTTGTTTGTTTTTGTTTTATTTTTACATTTTATTAGGGGCTCATACAACTGTTATCCCAATCCATACACACATCAATTGTGTAAAGCACATTTGTACATCGCTTCTCAAAACATTTCCTCTCCACTTAAACCCCCAACATTAGGTCCTCATTTTTCCCCTCCCTCCCCGCTCCCCCCTCCCGCATGAGCCCTTGATAGTTTATAAATGGGTATTTTGTCATATCTTGCCCTGTCCGACGTCTCCCTTCACCCACTTTTTGGTTGTCTGTCCCCCAGGGAGGAGGTCACACACAGTTCCATGTAATCGGTTCCCTCTTTCCTACCCATTCTCCCTTTACCCTCCCTGTTTTGCCACTCACACCACTGGTCCTATAGGGCTCATCCGTCCTGGATTCCCTGTATTTTCAGTTCCTAGTGTCGTTTGATCTTTTGACTGCTGCTTCCATGAAGCATTGACTGTGGATCCAAGCAAGACAGAATCCTGGATAGCTTCAAACTTTTCTTCAAGTATCCTGATGCTACCTATTGGTCCAGTTGTGAGGATTGTAGTTTTCTTTACATTGAGTTGTGATCCATATGGAAGACTGCATTCCTTGATCAGCATGGTTTACTATATGAGAGTTTAGTTAGTGCTTGCTTCGGCGGCACATATACTAAAATTGGAACGATACAGAGAGTTTAGTTCCTGATCATACAAAGCAGTTAGGCATGCGAAGCCCCGGGTGCCTACGTGGTTGGGAGGGACTGCTGGGGGAAGGGCCAGCCCTGGTCAGGAGAGTCACTCAAGGGCCGTGTGACATCTCACTGACGGCTGTGTATGGACTGTTCCGTAGGAAAATGTCTTAGAAAGGAAAATGGTCATGTTCATAATACAGTGCGTTTGACGGGCCACAGCTTCTGTGTTTAAAAGTTTTTATCCTCTCCTTTAACCATACCTTAGTGTGTTATCATTTCCATTTAACACAAAAGGCACTGAGGTTTAACAAGTTAAGTTGTTTACCCAAGGTACATTGCTGGAGTTCCAACCCAGGCTTGTCTTTTTTCCTGATCCGAAATCCTTTTCATTTCTTTTCTTAATCACAAATCTGTCTTCTAGTTCACCAAATTTCTCCTCAGCTATGACTAATTGCCTTTTAAAACATCCACTACATTAAAAAAAAAAATTTGTGGAAACTAACTTTTCGTTAATTAAGTAGGGGATTATGTTTCAGACCATCAGGTTTGTATTCAATGATGTACACAACTTATCAAACATGCCTGTGGCTTGCTCTGTTCTCTCCCGCCCCCTTTTTCTCTTCTCCCTTTTGTTAGGACATTGTCTCTGTGTTCACCCAAGAGAACGCCTAGCTGACTTCTCGCCAATTGCTTATCCTTCCCTCCACGCCCCTCCCACTCCTGGTAACCATCAAAGTCGCTTTCTTTTGGTACGAAAGTCATCATCTTGGTTTTTTTCTGTCCTTGGCCTCATACAAAGGTTGCCCTTTGTGATGGACTCCCTTCACGCAGCAGACAGCGCTCCAAACCCACCCGTCACGAGGATTCCAGTTTCATCTGCTTCCTGAGTGTTGTGCAGTCTTGTGTGCACCCAAGTGTGTTTATCCATTCTCCCGCCGGCGGGCATTTAGGTTGTCAGTCTGAGCTCACTACCCTCATTCTGTCTCTCATTGCCACAGCTTCATATAGGTGCTTTATTCATATCTACAAAAGGGTTTTAATAAACCATCTATCCTATTTTTGGCTTTATAGTTTTTAGCTCTCCATGCTCTTTGAACAAACACACATATACACAGAGAGATTTCATTTATTATTATTTTTAAAATATTGAAATATTTCTGTGTTTGTATTTTTGAAGCATGGATTTTAATAGTTGGTTAGTTAACTGTGAGTTGTCCCTTTGTATTTTTGCCAGGAGACTACATATTAGGATTTTTCTTAATTCGTTATTTCTTTAGCACCTTTTTCTGCAAGACACTGTCCTAAAAGTTTGTTAGTAAGAACCAGCCCTTACCTTCAAGGAAGTCAGAATATAATTCTTTCCGAGATGGCTTTTGTACAAGCCTTTTAGCATCCGATTATACGATGACACTACATGTAAATCACAGTTGACCTAGATATACACACCCATCTGTCCTTATAATTACGAATGCATTATTGTTGCCTCTATATTACCACCCTTCCCTTCAAAACATTCCCAAGAAATTAGCTAGAGTAAATATGCGATTCTATTTTCGTTCTCTTTGTATATTTTGTTGTTCCAGGACAACAAGGCTCACATTATTGTTTTAGTAATAAAAGCTTGTTAATCTTAATTTACCTAAAGAGGAGATGAGGTTGATTATAATCTGTAATGCATATGATTTCAAAGCAGGAGTCAACCATGTCTATTTATAAAAACAATTACTGCCTGTTTTATTTTTTTTCTTCTTCTTTTTTTTATTGCCTGTTTTATTACATTTTACAGGAATAGTGCAAAAACGCCCTGGTGGCAGAAAAAGACGTCCACCCATATGTCTTTGAAGCATATATCAAATGAGTATGTGTGACATTTGGGACCAGAAGCTGTCAATCCCAGTCTGCATGGGATTTATTGTCCATTTTACAAGATGTGAAATATATTTCACCTGATAGGTTAGGGAAACAGAGCATGACCTGGAGATTTGAGGCTGACAAGACCATCTCTCACATATGCTGCCAATCAGATATTGAGAGAGGGGAAAGGGAAGGATTCTTTTTCCACTCATTTCTCTGGTTTTTCCAATACATCTGTTGTTTGATCTTAGGGGGGGATCTACTGCCATCAAGGCATAGGGACCCTATATAGGATTTCCTAAGACCGAAAATCTATATAGAAGCAGATAGTCTCAACTTTCTCTTGCAGAGCTGCTGGTGAGTTTGAACCATCAACACTGTGGTTAAGGGTCCAGTGCTTACCTGACAGTGCCACCAGAGTTTAATATAAATATACATGCACACACGTACATAACACACACTATATGTATACATTACATATATACATACGTGTGTGTGTGTGCCCAGCAAGGGAATATATATATTATACACATATATATGTATATACGTATATGCTGTTTCCCTGTTTTTAAGATACCTACAAATTATACCTCACAATGGGAAGGTGGTTTTTTAACAGACATAAATGTTTTCTTCCCCTGGGATTTGCCAAATATAATCATTCCTAGTCTCTAAGGTACATTATTAGTTGAGTTCTTTCAGTTTCAAACATCCGTTCATTTTTGCTTAGGTTATTTGGCATCTATCATGTGCCCTGACACCTGGATTGATATAGGTAATGATTCTTTTGGATTTCCTAATAGCTCCTTTATCTTTGATGACCCAATGAAATAGTCCCTTTTATCTGATCTGGAAAAACTCACATCTTCTAATATTTCTTAAGATAGTGGAGATGATGAATTTCATTTTACCTTGAATGAATGTGTGAACTTAGACCATTTGCCCCCCCCCCGCTGATAATGATCAACAGTGCTTATGTAGAGCTTTATGGTTAAGTGAAAATTTTTTGTGTGTATTATATTCAATCTTACTTGGAATACCAAGGTAAATAGTTTGTCATCGTTCATGATTTCACACCTATTGAAATTGACAGTAACGGGCCTTTGCTAACTCTGCTCAGAGAATTTAAGTGAACTGGTGAAAATGATTAAGTTTGTATAGAGGTGTGGTAGATGACTAAATTAGAAAGGTGGGTAAGAAGTGGTTGTTTTTTTTTTTTAATGTCTTGAAAAACTGGCCAAAGAATTTGGAATCTTTTCTCTATAGCTATTGGGTAGCCTTTAGAGATTTTGGATTGGTATGGCCATGTAATCAAGGTATTTAGAAAGAATCTTCCTATACTCAAACCCAGGCTGAGTTGCATCTGATTCATCGTGACACTGTAGGGCAGCGTGGAACAGCCCTCTAGGGTTCCCCAGGCTGTAAATCTTTACAGAAGCAGACAACTATATCTTTTTCTCAAGGAGCAGCCGGAGAGTTCTAACCACTGAGCCTTTGGGTGGCACGTTTTCACCAAGGCTCCTTTCTTAGAGGTGCCAGCTCAGTTAATGGTGGTGCCAGAGATGTGCCAACCACCGGGAAGGTACTAGTATTTGTATTTTTTAAAGTTCTGAAATAATGGTATTCTGTCTGGAAGGTGGTAGCCTGGTGGGAAAGTGGGGAGATCCAGGACAATTAACACAGGCGAAAGATGTGGTTGACTGCTCCTGTAAGGATGTACAGTTTCATCAACCCCAAGCGCAGGTCTACTCCTTTTCACTCTATCCTGAGTCCCTGTGGCTCGGAACTGACTGCATGGCAGTGGACTTGAAAGTGTTACAAGAGAGGAAGTCAATGGTGTTGGATGTTTCAGGTGACAAGAAGAAGTTAGCCATGACCAGAGGTAAAAATCACTGCTATTGAGCCGATGCTGACCCTATAAGACAGAACAGACCTGCCCTTGTGAGTTTCTCAGACGGTAGCTCTTCCTGGAAGGAGCCCTGGAGGCGTCATGCTTCCCTGTTGGGTTGCTAATTACAAGGTCACAGGTTCTACCAGGCAGCTCCACGGTAGAAAGATGGGGCTTTCTAGTCTCTTAGAGTGACAGTCCCACAAGAGCGGCTCTACCCTGCCCTGTCGTGCTGCTATGACTGGGCATTGACTCGATGTCAGTGAGTTTGGTTTTGATAACTTTATGGGGGACATGTGAAAAGCCCGGTCTTTCTCCCGCACAGCTGCTGCTGTTTCAAACTGCAACCCAACACATAACCAGCCACAAGGCTGCCAGGGCTCCAAAAGAGCCGCAGGTAAGAGGAGCCAAAGGATCCATTCTAAGGACTTCCTTGAAAGAGCTTTTCTTTGATGGCGACCTCACAGAGTATTTCCTGTAGCCAGGAACCGTGCTCTCTTCCGTAATGGACCCAGTGCTAGTAGGGCATTCTCTATTCCGGTGTGTCCTAAGAAGGTGAGCAGAAATGCCCAGATATTTTAAATTATGAGCACATTAAGCTGATTATTACTCAAAGGATTTTGTTTTGCTTTGTTTCTCATGCATGTGTGATGGTATAAGTCACTAAGACATAATTTCAAATGTAGGTGGTAGGTACTGACCAAGTGGACTGTTCCCTAGGCATTTTTTGTCGACCACAATTCCCGTGCCACCACCTTCATCGACCCTCGGCTCCCCCTACAGAGCAGTAGACCCACAAGCGCGCTCGTTCATCGGCAACACTTGACCAGGCAACGCAGCCACAGTGCAGGCGAGGTGAGTCTCAGGTCGTCAGGACTGTCCTGTGGGCTTACATAAGCTGTGCTGATATGATGACTTGTGGGATTGGATTGCCTTTTTTGTTGGTGCTTGGCTTGTTTGCTTGTTTTGATTTCCCCCAGTTTGGTAGAGCGATTAGCATTGGAAGGCTGAAAAGCTTTGAAATGTTAACAGGCAGTTTCTGGAAATACATACAACTTTAATGACAAATTTCAAATAGGACCTGGAGGAACGATTGAAGATATTAGGGATTTCTCTTAACTTAGAGGAAGGTGAGAGAAATCATAATGTCATGTAAATTGTGTTGAAGAGAGGATGCGGATAAGCCAAGAACAGCTTCTCAGGAAGAAATGAATACAGCTTTTGGTGGGTTAAATTTAACTATATGGCAGAGTTTTCCAAGTGTTGTTGCTGAATTAATTAAAATCTTTTGGCAGGATTATGAGGTTGTAGAATTCTTACTCATTTTCTTTAAAAGCAGGATAAGAGAGTTAATTTACATGCTGTAAACACCAAGAGAAAATAGACTGAATGAAGAATCACTAAAAACTCTACTAAGCAGCCCTGGTTCTGCTCTGGGTTCTTGCTGACTGCGAGGTCGGAGGTTCAAACGTACCAGTTGCCTAGCAGGAGAAAGACGAGGCTTTCTGCTTCCATCAAGCTGTACAGTCTCAGAAACTCGGTATCAGGTGGCTAGGAGTCTTAATCAACTCCATAGCTGTGGATTAAAAGAAAACTCAACTGTGCTTCCCTTTGCCAGTTTGCAGTAGCCCGTGGTAACCACAGGAGGGCTCTGGAATATATATATTCTAACGACAACAATAACAACAAAACTCTTTCCTATTTCACGCTTTCCTTTAAGAGCCTAAAGCAGGGGTCCTCAAGCTTTTTAAACAGGGGGCCAGTTCACTGTCCCTCAGACCCGTTGGAGGGCCGGACTATAGTTTAAAAAAAACTATGAACAAATTCCTATGCACACTGCACATATCTTATTTTAAAGTAAAAAAACAAAAAGGGCAAAAACACCTGGCGGGCCGGATAAATGTCCTCGGTGGGCCACGTGTGGCCCATGGGCCATCGTTTGAGGATGCCTGGCCTAAAGGAATGTTTTAGGTTACTCCGCCCTCCCCCCTCCGTTCCTTAATGTGGGCTTACCCTTTATGTGTCTATCATCATTTTATGTACATTTTCATTAAAAATCCCCTTAGATAAATAGGATTAAAATTCTTCTCGTGCATGCTTTTCCAGTGTCTGCGCGGATCCTGGGTTAGGTGCTCGAGAGGAAGACAAATGTTTGGGGCCTGTATGATAAGGCGCAAAGATTAGGACTGCAACAATCACTGATTGGATTCATCAGAATTCCACTCTTGGAATTTCCCCTCATGATTGTAAAAGTGTTCCAATGAGCCTTGTGTGTTTGCTGGTTGCTAGGGACAGTCATAGAAGACTATGCCTGAGAAGCTCCCATAAAAATGATATAGAAGTCTATTGCAGGATGAGGTATGCAAAACTATGCATGTTTTATGAGTAGCTAATAAATCTCTACCTTGCTGTCCAGGTAAACAATTAGTTCTGGCCGGGATGATGCAGCAGCATTCATCTGCCAGTAGAACAGACCTCTCACCTTTGGACCTGATGGGCGATAGGGAGCATAATTAGTGCCCTGGGGGCTTTATCTCATGCCACTGCACTTTGGCCACTTGCCTTATCTTGACTTAACAGTATAAAGATGGAAGGGCTAGTCAGGAAGATTATATCAGGGAAAACATGAGTGAGATTTACAGCTGTACTTACATTTTCTCTCAACCCCTCCACCTCAAGCATGAGTTACTTTCATGGTCAAGTGGTAGCCGGCTGTGGGAGAGGGACCCTAAGATAAACATTGAAATCCGAATGAGGAAACCTCCTCCCACACATTAATGGAAACAGCTCAGTGGAACAGGGAGAACCCCATCAGGAGTCGGCGGCCAGCTGCAGCACGGTTAGCCCTCGAGGGGAGAGCACTTTTGGACACAGCTGTTGAAATCATGCACACCTGACCTCACCCCTCATACTTAGCCGGGTGCCTATGTCTGCTGGTCGGATTTGAAGAAGTGAGCTCGAAGGAGAAGCTCTTCCAATGTTCGAGGAAGGGACGACGCATTGCAGCACCCTGACAGAAAGATATATGTTGGTGTATTGAACTGATAAGTCCACTGACTGACAAAGGATTAACTAACGTTTGAGCCTCCCCAGAGAGTGATGGTCCTCATTGCTCAAGAGAAGAGAGAAAACTCCCTCTTCCAAACAGAAGTCTTTCCAGGAAGTACTCCAATTAGTAGAAGTTAGGGTGTCGCTTCTATCCAACAAATTAATATTTACCCAGTACCTCTGATGTGAAAAGTCAGGAGCTTCTGGTGGCATCGTGGGTTATGAGTTGGACTGTAAGGTCACAAGACCAAGAGTTCAAATCCACCAGCCCCTCCCCTCAAGAATGATGAAGCATCCCACGTCATAAAGATTTACAAGCTCAGAAAACCAGAGGCAGCTCAACTCTTTCCTTCAGGGTCTCTATGAGTCAGGACCGATTGGATGGCAGTGAGTTTTGAGGGTTTTTTAAGTACAAGGTGAAAACATCCTGGTTAGTAGGAGAGATACAAATAAGTGGAACATATGGAAGTACCCATAATACATGTGAATAAAAATCTAATGAAAAATGTTTGTAACAGTCGTGGCTTTAGAAATACACACCAAGGGCTGTAGGAGTTTATTGGATGTCGCCTTTAACTCCAGCTTGAAGGAAAGGAGCGAGTTCACCGAGGAGCTACTATCTGAGCCAAGCTTTGAAGAAGAGTGGGAGCCTTTGGAAGGATACACAGGTGGTACAGGGTGAGGCTGTTTCCAGTTCTAGGACCTGTAGACTAATCCTAAGTGACACTAGTACAGGGTGAGACTGTTTCTGGTTTTAGGACCTTTAGACGAATCCTAAGTGAAGAGCTGCGATGCAGTGGCGACGAAGGATCCAGTGAGCCGGAGGAGAAACTCCATTTTGTATGTTATTCTTATTTTAAGTTTTTAGCGTACTATTTTGACTTTGATTCTCTTCCAAGACTGATTTTTTTACACCACTCTTTTACTCTTGTCTTAAGAGATTTCTGTAATATGGAGGAAAGAAAAACTAAAACAGAAGCAAAAACAATGTTAGATTTTTCTAATGAGAATATCGGGTAATTTTGGTTGTCTCTGTATGTACGAGGTTCTAAATCTACAATAGATGCAATAAATAAATAAATAAATAAATCAGGTTTACGTACTTAACTCCTCCACCTGCTGCTATGAGCTCTCTGGCGTGGGAGGGTCAAACCAGAAAGAGCTGTAGTACCTGGTGCTCTAATAGCACCCATAAATACTTCTGAGGACAGACTGCCCTAACCGAGAAACCCACACGGAGCCTGCTCTCCTTCCACACGTCCTATGCGGAGGCTGGGGATTCCCTGGCCTGCCAGGCCTGAAAGAAGGGCTGCCCCAGCGCTGCTCACTCCCTGCCGCCCATGGCCCCAGTTCTCCCCTTTGATGATGTTATTGCAGATTTGTATTCTGCCCATGCAGAAGTTATTCCTGATGAACAGGTCTGCTCGATAGCTGATGGCTGTTACAATGCTAGTAATTGCAAACCTAGAGAACTACTTCTGCACCACTTGATAAATAGCCACTACCCTGGCCCCTCCACTGAGCTCAACAACTAAAGCAGTGCTGCCCAGAGAACTTTTTTCCGCTCCACAGGTGGTGTCTGCCCTGCTAGGTTGGTACTTGCCATGCGCATTGTTAAGTACTTTCAACTACTTGGTTGGAGGTGCAGACACAGAGCCTTCCGAGTTCTGGCTGCAGAGCATAACTGATGCTTGTATTTGCAGGTAGGAGAAGACTCCCGGCACGCAGGACCACCGGTTCTTCCCAGGCCGTCGAGTACGTTCAACACAGTCAGTAGGCCACAGTACCAGGACATGGTTCCCGTGGGTATGTCACCTCCTTCCAGGAATTCTTGCTCTTTGCTGGTCATGTCAATGTATCCTTGCATACTATGCCACCTTCCTGTTGTCAGCCTGTGACTTTTTGCCCTCTATTTTAAAACTGGCATCCTTTAAAAAAATTTGGAACAACATTTTGGAAACTCAAATCTCAAGGCTTATGATTAGCCAGCATTTTCTCGACTACCTTTCATGAGTAGAGGTAGGAGATTGTTGAAGTCGAGGAAGAATCATTCTTGAAAATATTTTCATCATGTGTGTGATCGTTATAAATTAAGCTTTTGAACAAGCATGTCTTTAATGAGACAGAATTGAAATGGCGTGTGAGTCGACAAGGGAGGATGGCAGTCTTAAGGGAATTTGTTACAAAAGAGGGCATCAAGAGCCTCAAAAACAGTGGAATGGACAACCATGGGAAGATGGGCCCAAAGAAGAATTTGAGTAGTGACTAGAATGATCAAGCCAAAGGTGATCAATCGTTTTCACCCTGGAGCCCTTGGGCAGGGAGAGTAGACAGATCAGCCGGGGAGAGTGCTTGTTCTGGAGCTGCAGAACTTTCCATTTATCGATTTTGTTTTGAAATTTTTACTTAAAAACAAGACAAAAAACTGGTAGGTCCATGAGCTGTAATGTCAGGTCTGTAGCTTGATGACATTGAAAAACCACTAGATAAAGACATTTCTAGGGTTGAAGTCTAACCATCTATATTTAATTATACCACTAATAATAAGATACTAGGTATTGCACAGAGAATTTTAAAGCACTATAAAAATCCTTGCTTAAGGACTTATCCAGTCTCTGCTCTTGGATGAAAATAACCCCATTAACAAGATTTCAGTTATAAACATGTTTTCATTACTCACTTTAGCAAGATGGAGTGTGATTTGGGTTACATTTGAGTTTCCAATGAGAATCTGTGCTAACAGAAGGTTTCTTTTGTTGGTTTGAAAGAATATTTTGTTCAATATCTAACTAAAATGTATGTATATATAAATAGCATAGAACAACTGAAAATTGGAACTGGTAACTATCTATGGCATTTTATTTGTTTGATCATTTGTTAAGGTGCCCTAGTGGTGCAACCATTAAGCACCCACCTGCTAATTGAAAGTCAGCAGTCAAACCAACCCAGGGGCTTTGTGGGAGAAAGGGCCAGCCATCCACTCCCGTAAAGATTACGGCTTGGAACACTCTGTGGGACATCTCTCATATGGGGTCTGTATGAGTTAAAGTTCACTTTGACTTGACCGCACCTAACAACGATTATTTTTTAATTCAAGAAGACATGGATCTTGATAACATGCACTCATAAATGCAGAAGTGCTGACTAGACTAATCTCCCTGAAATGTGAGCATCCAGACACTTAGTCTTACATTTTCACGGATGTCCCATTATAAGGATGTTCCTAGTGGGGTATACATTCACCATGAGCCAATAGCAGTGAGCTTGGAGTGTGGAGTGGGGTGATGGGTTGTGCATTGTGCTGCTAACCACAAGGTCAGCAGTTTGAAACCACCAGCCGTTCCTCAGGAGAAAGACCAGTCAAGATTTACGGTCTCAGAAACCCCCACGGGCAGTTCTGCGCTGCTCTGTAGGCTCACTATGAGTCGGAATCCGCTCAATAGCCCTGAGTGCTGACGGTTTATGATTGATGAATAATGCCATCAAAAATGAATCACCTTAAGGGAGAAAATTTGTTTTCTTGGCAAAAGATGTGTTAGTAAGACCGTAACAAATTTTAATCACCTGGTTTAACATTTTAAGAGACACTAGCCATTATTGACTAGAACATAAATTTTTTTAGACATAAATTGTGCATAGTTGGTGATACAGATTATAATCGATGGCAGCTATTGGTCTAATCGGTTTGGTGAAGAACTCTGCATAGCTTGTGTTTGTTATTGTGGCCAGGTGACATGGGGTCTGCTCTCAGACTCACAGCAGCCCTGGCCCAACAACAGTCACTGTTGCCCAGTTCCCACCATCTACATAGTCATGCTAGACTTGAGCTCATTGCTACAGCCACTGCATCACACTAGCTCGTGGAAAGTCTGCCTCTTTATTACTAACGCTGTGCTTTACAAAGCATGATGTCCTTCAGGAGCTGGCCCTCCTGATAATATGAATGGCTTCCACATAGAATTTGAAATGGGTTATCCTCTATTTTGGCGATAGTAGTTGATGGCAATTATTGCATTTGGTGACTCTGGCTTTATTACTTTACCTCTCTGGCTGACTGACATTTGGTCAAAAGATAATTTCCCATTTTTGGTAATTGCTTGTGAAGTTAATTTTTGATAAGCAGTTGCTGACCATGATCAATATTGAGAATCTTGTTGGTGCTTTCATATTGCAATTAATAATATATTTGGCTCATCGAGTCTAGACAAAATACTTATGTAAGAGACATGTAGCAGATCTAAGTTTTAAAAAAAATCACATAACTAACTAGACACATTGAAATTTAACGATTGATATGCAGAAGAAGCCCGGGCAGTATAGTTGCTTACACATTGAGGTGTTAACCACAGGTCTGCAGTTCAAACCCACCAGCTGCTCCTCAGGAGAAAGATGAGGCTACCTGCTCCCATCAGTGTTGCAGCCCGGGAATCCAGAGGAACAAATCTACTATATTTGATTCGGGTCACTACAAGCCTGCATCAACGTGATGGTTGTGGGTATAGTGGGTTTAAACTGTGTCTCGGAGTACAAGACATGTTAACCAGGAAAATGGTATTTGTTACATATAACAAATATAGTCCTGTACATAATACTAATAATGGATTTTTTTAATTTTCTAAATATATTATTCTCTGGTTGACATTTTCAGCTTACAATGACAAGATTGTTGCATTTCTACGTCAACCCAATATCTTTGAAATTCTACAGGAGCGTCAACCTGATCTTACCAGGAACCACTCACTCAGGTAACCCTCATATTGGTATTTAGTTCAAGTTGCATTCGCCCAAACATTAAATCTTCAGTAACACTGCTAATCGTCTTGGAAACTCATCCTTTCTCTCTGGGATTACATATGAAAGCATCTTGTGCATAAATGTCTTATGTCATCCACACCAGATCATCTTAGTCCTGGCTTCTCTTTATTAAGTGTGAGAGTTAAATAAGATCAGCTATGCATCCAAACTATACAACCTCCTTCCAAAGAGAATTACGAAGAAGAAACAGAAGTTTACAGCCAAGAATGTGTCCCAGCAGTGCAGATTCTGATGAAAGGGGTAAGACACTAAGCTTTGTGAGGGTAGCTTAAAGAAATGAAAATAACATTGAGTTTAGTGAGTTGGAATTTCTAAAATCCTAGACTTGATGCTGACTTTTTTTCCATAATAAAGACCTCATGGAACCCAAGGAGGGAATGTGACCCTCTTCACAGTCTGGCATTGCCTCGAGTGAACCTTCTCTTCTAAACAGTTTCCAATGTGTCCTGCTTTGAACCCAGTTTGACTTAACCAACTACATGCTGTTCCTCTTTGGCAAACTTTTCCAAATCTGGCAAGAGAAATCTTCTTTAAAACCCGGAGGCAGACTCCTCTTCCTTGATTGATGCCTTTCAACAGCATCAGTTTCTTTCTCTCTCGTGATCTAGGACAATAGTTCTCAGTCCCCATGTGCTGGTCATCAGCAGTGATGGAAAATTTGAAGATGCCCCTGGAAAACATACATAGTCCATTCGGTCCCCTTTGCTACCAAGCATATGTTTGTCCCAGGGTGCCGTTCTGGTCCACAGCAGTGATGTCAAACACGGATCCGCTCTGCTGCATTAAGGGAGGTTTTATCGGCGTTGCCAAGGAGATTAATAAAATCTCCAGGTCTGGCCTCTCTGCTCTCTTCAATCTCTGGACTTGCACCCACATCATGTGGAATAAGTATGGTTATTCAAAAATGCCAACAAGGGCATCCTTTAACTCTGTGAACAGGTCTGCTCGGTCCCATGGGGCCACTGTGGGTAGGGGACTGACGTGACAGCCCCCAAGAACAGCAGCTAAGGCTAAAGCTGTACAGAATGTTCAAGAGTGTCACAGGTGCTGCAAGTATTACTCAAACCAAGTCCCAGCTCCGCCAGCTTCCCACCTACCACCATCTCAGCGCGGTCTCCAACACAGGCATGCTGCGGTCATTTTAACCTGGGGCGTCCACTCAGAAACCCACAGTCCCCCAAAGA
Organism: Echinops telfairi; assembly: GCF_000313985.2. Lineage (NCBI taxonomy): Eukaryota > Metazoa > Chordata > Mammalia > Afrosoricida > Tenrecidae > Echinops > Echinops telfairi. The sequence goes on along the minus strand of NW_022103899.1, from coordinate 21,754,115 downwards.
ACCTCAAGTCCGAAGTTAATAAAGCTACGTAAAAGAGGGGCTGGGGAAAAAAGAAAAGGGAAAAAAAGCTACAGAAAAGAGGAGTCTCAGAGACCCTGGGCCGCCGAGTAAAATGAAGACACACAAAGCTCTCCTGTTTTGCTAAATCACAAAATAAGGAGAATTCCATGTTCTCCTTCTTCTGCCAATTCCACTCCCAATACAACCAAACCAAAAGACAGAAAAGAAAATTAACTGACCAGTGATTCAGTTCTGACTCAGAGCAACCCTATCGGGCAGAGTAGGATTGCATCTTTGAATTTTTGAGGCTGTAAATCTTTACTGGAATTCAAGTCAATGTTTGTTCTTCTACACACACACACACACACACACACACACACACACACACAACCAAAAAACCAAACAGAACAAAGGGAAGACAATTTTTCTACTTCTTGTCTGCACTCTGTTGTAACTTAAACCAGTGAGCCTGTCTTCAAGTCTCCACCATCAGAGGTAAGAGCAGAGCATATGCAAGATCATTCGTCAGTGTCTTCACAGAACCTTTATAGACCCTAACAGGGGAGAAAGTTACAGACCACCATCGGGGTCTTGTCATTTGTTTCCCTTCCCTTCCCTTCTCTCTCTCATCGGTCAAGTCTCTGGTTTAAATATTGGTGAAGATGGTACTTTTTAGTGAAGCCCATGGTCCCTGGTTAAGCACAATCTCCCTTATAACATGGCTGTCTCATGGTGATCTTTAGCTAATCAATGATTTTATAGGCTTTGAAATGTATTTCTGTCTACTTATACCTTAACAGTTGACAGAATTTGGCCGCAGAAAGCGTAGGCGGCAACGACAACTAAGGGAAGCAGGAACTTAAATCAGTGAGATAATGCTGTTCCTTTTACCCAGAATGTATGTCACAGAGCGCTCTTTCTCCAGTCTTGGGTAGTTATGCATTTTGCTTACCATAACAACGTGAAAGGGAAGTTCATAATTCTAAGAGAACATTCTGTTTCACAGAGTTAAAAACTGCATTGTCAGGAGCATTCCCACAAGCTCAGAGATGGGGAATCAGCTGGGGTTCTTTAATCTCAGGTTTCAGTGGGTTTTTTTATAGCAAATTTATTTATGCATAGAACAGAGCCACTGAGTAATTTGTATATCAGAGGTGATCGTGGACTTTCTCTTGCTCTCTGGAGTAAGGGTTCTCAATACCAGTGTACTTCCTACACATTCTGCTTTACCCATGGCTCAGCTACTGAGGAGAAATACCCCTTCTTGTTTTGTCTCGGATATAATGATGAAGTAAGTGGTAGCCCTTGGAAGATTCGAGTAGGTTAAATCTTTGCTTTGTATGTTGCTTGTGATTCTTCCTTAACCCACATTGGGATCTCTACTTGAGTCTGTCTCTTCCTGTAGAATGCACGCGATGTGCCATGCCGTGGGTATGGCTTTACTTCCGCTCACTCCGTGTGCCCACAAACTCTTTCTTTTGTTGTTGCTGTTGTTTAATCTCTGAGGCAACCCATTTCCTCAGTGGGGAGAATCAGTATCTGAGTCAGTACACCCTCCGTCAAAGCAGTGACAGCCTCATTTGCATCGCAGTGCCCTCCTTCTGCTTCTTGCCGAAATACAGCCCTCAGACGAAGGCACGAAGCGAGACCGCTGTGGCACTGAAATGACAGATAAACCGAATGCCCCGTGTTTCATCCAGGCAAAGGCAAATACATTGATCACATGCAACCGTTCACGAATACTTTATTAGTGAGAGTAAAGCATACAAATGCAACAGGATTTTTAGTATCGGTTTTATACAGCACTGTATTTTTTAAAAAGATCGAAGAAAAACTAAGAGACATTTGTGTGATTAAGTCCAACCAGTAAATCTCTTCCCTCACCTAACCTAGCTCTCCCTGGTATCCCAAACCAAACCCCAAACCCACTGCTTATCAAATCAATTCCAATGTTAGGGACCTTGTAGGACAGAACAGAATTACCCCTTTGGGTTTCTGAGTCTGTGGATCTCTAAGGTAGCAGAAAGCCTGCTCTTTCTCCTGCAGAGCTAGTGGTGGATTTGAACTGCTGACCTGACAGTTATCAGCCCCCAGACCTCCTCGTGCCAGTGATCCTTACTTAGGACATCCTACTCTTTCCACCCTGAGTGATCCCCATACAAATTTCCTCCCCATGTAGATAGGATCTGGGCAAATCAAGCCATTCTAAGTTTCATAGGATCAGTAAATCAGTAACTTGGAAATAAACTCTAAGTCACAAAGGCAGATCTGTGTCTCAGGATTCACCAGAACAGAAGTACATGCAGACTCTGGCCTTTTATGTTATTTCATTAATTCTTCATATTGTCCTATTCAAAGAGCCCAGGGCTTTGTTATTGTTTAATATTACTCTTATATTTTGATATTTTAAAAGTAATACTTGCTTACTGTGCAGTGATCAAACAATATAGAAGCTTATGAAGTGGAAAGTTAAAGTTTCCAAATGCTGACCTTCATAAAACAAATCTCACTGTCTAAAATTGATAACTCACCTGTTTTTTATTCAGCATGCTAGCCAGGCTGGAAACATTATCAGTCCACATCTAAGTGACTTGGTCAGAATTACAAAGCATTTACCTCTGCTTGTGCCTTTTCCTGTTCAGGCTTGCCTGGCTCTCCCCTCTGCCTCTCCTATGTTGTTTACTGCATATTCAGTAAGCTCCTCACACGGCTGGAGCCAAAATGTCAAACTTAGGTTTTTTATTGTGCCAAACTTAAATAACAGATACTCTGGTCCAGGATAATTGTTTTCCTATAAACCGTTTATATAGCTGTAATTATTCAATTCCTTAAGCCAGCTGATTAAAATGGCTATTGCCACCACCTAATAAGGGCCACCTAATCAGGGTCAACACACTAGCAGTGAGGTTTTTGAAAGCTAGAGCATAGATCTTACGCATTTGGGTTTGGAGTCAGGCAGAGCGAGGTGTGAATTCTGACCCTGCAGTTTACTCTCCAGGTGACTTTGAGGGAGACACTTAACCTCTCCAAGTCATGATTCTCACCTCTAGATAGTAGGGAGAGGAATTTTTAACTGGAAGCCTCCTTTTTATGAGTAAACAAATGTGTGCTTAAAGTCTTTGGCACCGTTCTGGCTTGGTAACCATGTTTTGTTGTTAGCTGCCTTCAGGTTGACCCCTGACAGAGTGACCCCATGGCACAATGGGGCGCAACACTGCTGCCTATGCCCACCCCCACCCCCGTGATCCACTAAAAACCAGAACATTGTGATCTACAGGGATTTCACTGGCTGATTTCAGAAGTAAATCACTAAGTCTTTCTGACCAGATCATCTTTGTCTGGAACCTGCTCTAAATGTGTCTATCACAAGTGGTAGCTGGGCATGAGCAACATTGGCCAGGAATCGAGCCTGGCTCTCCTGCAAGGAAAGCAAGAATTCTACCACAGAGCATGGTCACCAGACAGTAATTCAAATGAATTTATTAGTGGTCTGACCTTCACTTCTCTGTTATATCACAAGCATGCAGTCTGAAGTAATTTACCCCTAGGGCCCTCAAGAAGAAATTCCATAGCCAAAATTAGATGGGCCCTTTTTGTGTGTGTCATCCTATGTAGGTGTTTTTTCTTACTGATGTAGTTTCCTGATTTAACTGTGAGAGAGTCTTTAACTTTTTAAGATGTTCATCCACTGAGTATGTCTCTAAGACATTTTACTTTCTTGCTAACAAATGCTTCGGCCAGTACATTCACACTGTTTCCCACATGAGGAACACTCATGTTTTAGTCAGTATCTGCTATGTTCTGCTGCATTGACTAAGAGAGTAAAATGTCCTTCATCAGGCTTGGGCTGATCAAGGATCGAAGCAAATGATCAGTACTGGATCTGGCCTCGCTGCCTGCTCTAAATATAAAAGAACGAGATAGTCTTTTTTTTTTTCATTGTAGAGCACAATGAATTTTCATTTATGACAGTACACATGCTTCGAATGAAACCTGCTTTCTAAAATCTCTTTAGACAAATTTCTAAGTCATTAAAAAATTGGAATCATTTCAAATAAAGTCAACGAAATAAACATTCCTTCTGTATTAATAATGCATTTTTTCTTTTTATCTCTACCAATGGATTTAACTAGTAGTGGAAATTGGTTTTAGAAAAAGTTATATGGTATCACCATTGCTAAAACTAACCTCAATTTATTTTATGCACACTCCTTCATGCAACTAGACCTGTTATATAACCTGCGTTACTCAGCCCCGTTTCTTGAAGGATTTCAGGAAAAAACACCCTGGAGACGCTATGCCTGACTTTTATATTTAACAATAGACATGGCATAAGAAGCCCTGATAGTGCAGTAGTTACATCCTTGGCTGCCAGCAGGGAGATTGGCATTTTGAACCCACCAACCAGCCACCCCACCAGAGAAAAATGTGGCAGTCTGCTTCCGTGACCATGACCGTGTTGGAAACCCTGTGAAACACTGTCCTGTCGGGTACCTATGGATCAGAACCAACTTGACAATAATGATGTTTGTTTGTTTGCTTGGACACTGAAAATATTTCCACATATCTTACATTTGGCTACTATATTTATTGTTATATATTTATATTCCAAATAGAGTGTTTGCTATATGAAGTTTGGGTCTATATCTTATTCACATTTTAAATTCCCATAGGCCTTCCCATCTTAAATTGTAAAGAGTGGGTATTGGATAAATATTTGTAAAACCAGTCACTTAATAGACAATATATTTTGGAAGTAATGTTAACACTTGAAACTATTTATCCAAGCTGACATTTCCAATACACAGAAGGACATATGTAATACAGCAATTTCTATAGCTTTGAACATTTCAATGGGTCATTTTGTTTGTAAATGGTTTTGGATGTAATTCAAATATTCAGTTCTTCCTACTCCATAATTATGTTTTACTCCTATTCAGTCTTTTCATTTCTTATAATAAAATTTATTTTAATAACATTTGTTTTCTTTACGTGGGAAATAAAAATTACCTGTCTAGGTTTTCCCTAAGTATTTTGTATTTGTTTATTTTTTTATCTTGTAAACTTTTTTATCTTCTAAACTATAGCTACCAAATAGAGAAAGCTACTAGGTTTTGTAGTACTAGTTTTTGGAAGTTGCTTGTTTTGGGGTTTTTTGACATTTTGTATCGCATATTGGAAAATATTCGTTATCTTTACTTATCCCTTTATGCACTATTAACTAGCTTGTTTATTCTAATTGCTTTACAGTAACTAATCTCTTTTTTGGTATATATATTTAAAAATAAGACTTCAGGAAGATATCACATGGTTTCAGTTCCTGGATGTATTTTCAGTTAAACCTCCTGGTAACAAATGCATAATTAAGTATTCTAACTGATAACAAAATGCAAACATTTAAAACTACTCATAAACCAAATGCTAGTTATATATTTCAGTCTGTCCTAGATATCATTTCTTCAGCATAATGATGGGCTTTGGGTGAAGCTCTAAAATGCCTTAAGTAAGGTGTCTTAAAACAAGATATTTTTGTGTGTAAAACCTAAATTCTTTCTTTAAAGTCCAAAATGGATGTACTTTATAGAGAAATTTTCTTTATTGAGATTCATGTTTCTCTTTATTAATTCATAGGCAAATAAAACTCTATACATGAATTATCTCTTGGGTACTCAAAGCACTATTCAGCTTTATGCTGTTTTATCTAGTGTATATCACAGGATAGCTATAAATACTTGTACAGCAAAACAAGTTATACATTATTAAATAACAACATATCTGCAACCAATACAAAAACAGAAAGTAGAATCTGCCACGAGACACCTCATTTGACTCTATTATCAGTGGCTCACACTGTTTATTGAAAAGGGGAATACATATCTTTAAGGCTTTAGGGGCATAAGAGTTAAATGCTTGGCAGCTCCCTGAAAGACGGCCAGGGCAGACCTGCTCGGTGGCACCATGTAGGAAAGGCCTGGCTCTCTTCTTCTGTAAAGACTCTTACAGTTAGGTGTCCTGGAGCCACTTGTAACCCACAGCAACGCCCTGTAGAACAGAATGTAAGTAACAATGCCCAGGCCTGTGCCGTCATCAGAATCATTGTGATGTTCGATCCCATTGTTGCAGTCATTGTGTCCGGTCATCTCGCTTGAGGGTCTTCCTTAATCCCTCTGACCTTCTGCTTTGGAATTCCCTCCCCCTCTGTTTTACTGAGCAGGATGCCCTTCTCCAAGGAGGAGCCCTTCTCCAAGGAGGAGCCCTTCTCCAAGGAGGAGCCCTTGATGACACCTCACACCACATGCAGTGTAATCTCACCACCCTCACTTCTAGCAAGCATCCTGCCTCTGCTGTCCACGGTACAGTCACTGTTCTTTACCAGCACCATCTTTCAAAGGCATCATCTCTTCTTGAGACTTCCTTATTCATTGTTCAGCCTTCACGGCCCTTCGGAGGGGATCAGTGTTGCCAGGGCGTGGCCGAAGAAACCCTCGAACTCCAGAGCTTCTGCTCTGTCACACGAGATTGCTCAGTGGGAATCAGTGACCACAGCATGGAATAATATGCTCCCTAGCTAAGATTAGGGAGTACTTCCTACATAATAATCTCCATGCTAAGTTTTTATTTGAATTCTTTCATTTAATCCTTCCCACAGCTCTGGAGGTAGAACTGTGCTTACTTCCAAGCTGAGAAAATAGACAAGGAGAGTTACGTCACTCTCTCAGTTCCTCTGCCATCTTCTCCATGTTCTCCCATGCGAGGAGACGAGTCTTTCTCTGTGGGCACGGAAATGTGGTGTGGTCTTTAGTCAGCCTGGCTGAGATACGCCTCATTCAAGGCACTTCTGCATTTCAGAAAAATCACCTGACCTGAAGTGACCTACACTTCCAACTCTGAACTACAAAGAGAGAAAGGTCAGCTTTTCCCTGTTCAGCTCTATTTGAAGTCAGACCATGGCTCCTGACTGCAATGATGGCGAATGATCACTGCCAATTGTGCTTTCTTGACATGTTGCCAATAGAGAAGGCTATTTCAAGTCTATTTCTCTACAACTGTCCTAAAGCTGTTCTTTGAGGGGAAAAATCAAACTGAAAAGCCTTGAAGCATGTGTGAAGGTGCTACTGAACGGTGGAGGCAGCGCTGTGTGTATGTCAGTCTGCCATCCAGCGAGTCTTGTGGTTTCGAGGCTGCTGCTTCTCCTTTGTTTCTTTAACTTCAACACAATCTCCGTTGGTCTCGGCGAGAGTGTTTTTCCGTGGGAATTCTGGTCTGAGACTTTGTGCATTGTCCTCAAATGATCTTCTGCTGGAGCTGATCTTGGGGGATTCTCCATGCTGGAGGAAGTGGTAGCAACTTTTCCCTACAGTTATTGCTGTACTATTTAGCATTTTGTTGCAAAAGCTTGGGTGGTGTAATGGTTACAAGTTGGGATACAATCTGCATGGTCAGCAGTCCGAGACCATCAGCAGCTCTGCGGAAAAAAGACTGGGCTTTCCGCTCTGGTACAGTCACGGTTTTGGAAACCCACAGGGGGTCACTAGGAGACAGCATTGACCTGAAGGCCGGGAGTTGTGTTTTTACTTTGTTGGGGTTTTTTGCAGTCGTGTTGAGTTTACTTATTAAGAGATTGCCTCTCCGCCTGTCTGCACTTTCCTCAGTAGATACCTGTTGTAGCAAACAAGCCGATTTCACATTTCAGCTTCTCTTTTTATTTCTGGGCCACAAAAAGAAGCGATGGCAAGATTGTTTATTCCACGCACTACTGAACGGACTCCTGTGAAGATTGGTTAGCTGTCAAATTTGTTCGTTTGGCCTTACCTGGTCATGCACCTGGTGTATATTTTATGAAATGTGCGTTGTACACACAGCACAACCTACATACTTGGGAACAAAAAGGGAAAGGTAAATTCATATTTCAGAAGGGATTGCATTCCCAAGTGACTTTGTTGGAAGGTGCAAATGTAGGCATTTTAGACCTACTCTATGGGCGAGAACCCATGCACATATAAGAAATGCGATTTGAACATAGCCATCTCCATTGTCCTCATTGCTCTCGGATTGATTCATGGTGACCGTATAAGACAGGGTGCAGCTGTCTCCTGGGGGCTCCAAGGCTGGCATCCTGATGGAAGTGGCCTGCCACATCTTTTTTTGTGGCCCGGCTGGTGGTTTGGGGCGATGGACCTGTTTGCGAGCAGTTACTGCTTTAACTGCCACACGCAGTGCTCCTAATCTTCACGGTAAGAAGCTGAAATGGCGTGAAATTTCTTCACTCAGGAGAAGGAAATAGGGAAGGGATTTAAGGGTCTGCTGCAGAGTTTTGTCTTCCTTGATTTGACTCGACTCATTTGATTTGCATCGAGTAGCCCTTCCCGTACGTTTTTGGCATTATTATTTTTATTTTTAAAAAATACTAGATTTTGGTTCAGTCGGGTCCCGGCAGCAGCTGCAGCGGCTCCAATCTTCTCAGCCTCTCTTTGCCATACTCTTCTCTCTTCCGGAAACATGGCCTCTGGTGTGGCTGTCTCCGATGGTGTCATCAAGATGTTCAATGACATGAAGGTGCGCAAATCCTCGACACCGGAGGAGGTCAAGAAGCGCAAGAAGGCTGTGCTTTTCTGCCTGAGCGAGGACAAGAAGAACATCATCCTCGAGGAGGGCAAGGCGATCCTGGTTGGGGATGTGGGCCAGACTGTGGACAACCCCTACGCCACCTTTGTCAAGATGCTGCCTGACAAGGACTGCCGCTATGCTCTGTATGATGCCACCTACGAGACCAAGGAGAGCAAGGAGGAGGACCTGGCGTTCATCTTCTGGGCCCCCGAGTGTGCACCCCTTAAGAGCAAAATGATCTACGCCAGCTCCAGGGATGCCATCAAGAAGAAGCTGACGGGAATCAAACACGAATTACAAGCAAACTGCTACAAGGAGGTTAAGGACCACTGAACCCTGGCCGAGAAGCTGGGGGGCAGCGCCGTCATCTCCCTGGAGGGCAAGCCCTTGTGAGCCCCCTCCACCCCTGCCAGGAGCATTCGGCAGCCCCAGACCTGCCCGCGGGGGCTGCAGGCTGCCCCATTCCTGCCAGACCGGAGAGACTGGGGGGACCCCAGCAGGGGGAGGGCAATCCCTTCACCCCCAGTTGCCAAACAGACCCCCACCCCACCCCCTGGACCAACCCACCTCCCTTCTGACGGCTTTGGCCTTCCCAAATGGCTTCTGATCTTTGATTCCTCTGTTGAAACAGACCAAGTCCCCACCCCCCCCCCCAAGAACCATAGTTGGGGAAGGGGGCTGTATTTTTTTAAACGACCACTCCCCACCCCCCTTTTTTCCAGGCTGCCAACTTCTAACTGCAGTAGTGAGTCTGTGCTTGTTTATTTAGTACTGTGTGTTAAGGGGAAAATTAAGACGACCCTCCCTGTTCCAGGCCCCCCCCCCCACACAGACAGCCACTTGTTTGGGCCTACAAGGAACCTTCAATTAAAAAAAAAAAGAAGAAAATTTTAAAAATACTAGATTTTTACCTATGGCTTTATTGTTTTTGATGAGACAATTTGTTTAATAAAAACCAAATCAATTCTGACTCAGAGTGACCTATAAGACATATAAGCCATAGGGTTTCCAAGACTATAGATCTTTACTGAAGCACGCTAACACGCCTTTCTGTAGAAGCAGTCGGTGAGTTCAAACCACCCGCCTTTTGATGATCAGTCAAGCGATTTTACCACTGCACCAAGTCTTCTTAATTATTTAATAATGCACCCCTAAATAGAATAATGAGGAAAATAAATACCATTGAATGCATCCTGTAATAGTGAATTTTATCACATTTTCTCTCTTCAAGCTATTCTAAAACCTTTGTTCCTAGAATAAGCCATGATATTATTTACCCTTTGCCTATTTTTTCTCTCTTTTGCTGATGGCAGCTTACATGATGCATTGCCCACCCACCCCCATCCTCATTTTTGTGATGTGAACCAAGACTGTAAACAGGTTTTATCTTCGTAGTTGGTAAGAGAGTCATGCATTAGTGGCAGACGGGCTGTGTTCAGATATTTAACATCAGGGCGCTGCTCCTAACTTACTTCCCCGCACTTTCAAAGGTCCTCTCTGGCCACTTTGGCGCCACTGGCCGTTGAAATGTAATCATGGAGTGAAGTCACAAGGCAGTAAGCCATCATCTTTGTTAATCCAGATTGTCCAAAATGTGCTTATATCATGTATGAGTATTCCTATCCCCCAAATGAAAATGTGAAATGTAAAACTTCTCTCAGCATGGGAGATTATGTCTGCTGGCTCCTAAGAGAAACGACCACCAGTTTGAGAAACGCCAACCTTTAAAATATTGGACAAACACTTGGTAACCAAGAAGCACTTTCTGTTGTATGGTTTTCTTAGAAAAGATGGGTGACACTTCTAGAGATGCCTGTTCACCTAAACCTGGATCTGCTCTCTTGGCAGTCAATAAACCAATGGCCTAAACATAATCCAGTTAAATGAACAAATCAATTGAAATCATTTCATGTATTTCTAACAGTTTGTGTTGTCTTCCTTTGTTTCCACCATACCCTGAGCTCCTGGATTGAGGGGCTGTGCCTTGTTCCCCGTGTGTGTGGCATTCTGCCTGGCACACTGTAGGTGCTTAGGAAATGTTGGCTGTGAGAATGAATGGATATCAGTATAAGAAAGTACTTTATGATGTTTGATGGATGCTGGATGACCTGCTCCAGTGTCTGACTCCTAGAAACACATGCCTTGTCACCTGACACTGTGCTAATGAATAGGCTGGCCTGGTAGAGAAGTGGGTCTAGCCTGACTCCAGTGCATTGTTACCTGCGGAACCAAACCAGTTGTGTTATTCTGGGAAGTTTAGAGAAACAAATCCACAGAAACTCATGTATAAGAGAGAGTTTCATATAAAGGTTAAGTGCACATCAGGAAAACATCCCAACCCAGTGCTGCCCAAGCCCACAAGTCCAACATTAACCCATATGTCTGACACTGT
>NW_022103899.1:21597940-21739130 GCF_000313985.2 Echinops telfairi | reverse complement strand
TTGCAGGAAGTGAGCCTTGTCAGTTGAAGCAGGGAACTGGCTAAGGCAGCTGCACCCTGGTCTGACCATCACAAAGCAAGAGACCCAAGAACTAGAAAGACAAGGCTCACCAAGCCATTTATCTCTCTGCCCTTCAGTTAACCCCACATGTGTTTATCGGCCAGGTTGGCACAATAAACTTTAACTAACTCACCAGTTACTATTTGGAAAGTGATGGAAAGTTAGCCAGTTGGCACATTTCCCTGGTGCCTTCCTCCTTTCTTACCCGTCATCCTTGTAACTCAGGAAGCTGTGATGTTTGTCTGATTCACAGGAAGCCTGCCGACCATGGCCCGCTGCAGGATATCTTTATAATCATTCAACCACTCCCTTTAAGGAAGCTGGGGAGAGGCTCCGCTTACTTGTTCTTTGGTTTTGTTCTCTTTGCCTGGGCTCTTAGAGAAGATAGCCTAGGGCGATAGACTGTATGTTTGTTGGAGATTGCCCTTGATTCTTCAAGATCAAAGCATATTGTTACTGACCCTTAAGAGAGGACTTCTTTGGTTGAGTTACTGCTCATTTTCTCCAAGATAATTTGTCTCTAGTTTAGTTTTTCTTAAGCCAACTTTTATATCTTATCAAAATAGCGTTCGCCAGATGATCGGCCCTGGTTTCCATCACGTGCTTCAGATAGATCATTGTAACGCTGGAGGGAAATGGTCTGCCTGGTTTAGTCCTGCATCCTAAAATAGCCCCGGGCCAAGAGGCTTTCTGTGCACGTTTTCTACGTACATATCTGCAGTTCATTTCTTAGCAATCTTTTTTCATACGTCTAGTACTAAACCACTGACCATACAGAATACAAAAGAGTATTTGAAACTCTGAAAGCTTAGATGATTTCCAAATTAGCCTATTATCTAAAGTGGATCTAGCCAGAAGAAGCCAAGGACTGAATTCTATCTGTCATTCTTACCAGGCAGTATGGCTGAGGGCAAATACATTTTTTTTTTGGCTTGGTGCTTCCAGCTCTTGGATTCAACTCCATTCAACTGGTATTTCCCCCTTTAATGTTATTGAATCATATGGCTCAATAATTCAGTCATATCAAGAAGGGTTGTGCAGTCATCGCCACAATCAACTCCGGAAACTTTTCTTCTTTTTAATTAATGCTGACTCCCCTTTTTCCCCATCCTCCCCTTCTGGGCCCCTAGGCAATCATCAATCCATCTACTGTTTTCATACTTCAACCCTATCCCTATATAGATAAACATACAAAACATACTTGCCTTCAAGTCTGTAAGAAATCTTAAGATAATTCAGAATTTGGAATTTTAGCATGCAACAAACTTTGTGAAAACATCAAATGGAACTATGAAATGTCCTATAGATATTGCTAACCCTCAATGCTCACACCATAGATGGGCATTGTATTTCATAGTTCAGGAGTCAGGAGAGAGTGTACTCTCGTCCACACTCAGAACAAAATTGCCTATCTCTGCTGTTCCCTACGTTCCAGCCAAACGTAATGTTTTCAGGACCAATAGATAGGGGTTTTCTTAATTCATCATATGAAAATTAAATGGTGGGCTGTGAAATTAATTATATGAAAGAAATGAGGGAAAGCAACTAGGAAAAATATTCTTAAAATTGTATTCCTTGAACGAATTAAAAGTAGTAACATGAAGATGACCAGGAAGAAAAAGATGATGGTACCACATCTGTCTATAAAGAGGAATAAAATAAGCCATATTGTTGTATCTGACATGTACACACATTTAAACACGTGTAAGCACAGTCTATTGCACTGTCTGTAGTAACAGGAAAAAAGAACTGTATGGTTTCAATGAAATATATTATTTAAAGACAATCTGCTTCCAAGTAGGAATGAGCTCATCACACACAACTGAAAGGTATGTCCTCAGGAATATAAATAACTATCTTCATATAGAGAACTAGCTACACAAAATCTCTTACGAACAGCAAGATCAGCTGAATGCTCTACAGCCTAGATGGTTTCTTAGATGTCAGACCCACCACAGACTTTAACTCCAACAAGTGATGGAGTTTTTGTAGCTGAATGGTACTGTCATTCCCAGTAGCATTTGGAGAGCAGAAGGATGAGGGTCATATGAACAACAAACTTCTTTCTCCAACATAGCTGGGCAGTAGATGCTCACCGAGTCTTCCTGGATGTGTACAGTCCTAGGGGCTACCTGGCCCGTCATAGGCACTCAAACAAGGTTGTTATTGGGTTGTCGTGGTGGTTGTTTTATGGCAACTAAAGTACTGAATTATATCCCTAAGTCCACCCAATAAATATATTTGGGTTGTTTCCTTGCTTGAATAGGGAGAAGATTCAATTTATCCGAACAGAAGGAACCCCAGGTTTGGTGCGCCTCTCAAGCGATGCGGACCTCGTTATGTTGCTGAGGTGAGTTGTCAAGCAGAGGTTCCCCTCTCCGCAGACACGATGGAGCATTTCAGGAGGTGATATGCCAGCACCGACCACCTGAAAGTGCCGCCTTTATTCTTGAGGACGCACGGAAGCACTGATGTTGGCGATGCAGACTTCTCGTGTCATGATTCATCTCAGATGGCACTTCTGATCACTGCTTGAAACATTGTTTGACTCTGCCGAGAAAGAAGATGCTTTCCAACTAGGGAAAGGTTACAGAGGCCGATCGACAGGATTTCCCAATCACAAAGTAGAATAGAAGCAAGCATGTCTGAATAAAGTACACCTGGCATACCTCTGTAGAGTAGAATGCCAAAATCAAAGCCAAATTCACTGCCATCAAGTAGATGCCGACTCTTCGTGACTCTGTAGGACAGGGTAGAACTGCCCCTGTGAGTTTCTGAGCCTGTAACTCTTTACAGGAGTAGAAAGCCCAGTCTTTTTCCCAAGGAGTAGCTGGTGGTTTCGAACTGCTGACCTTGCAGTTAGCAGCCCAACTGGTAACCACTGTGCTACCAAGGCTCCTTGCAGAGTCGAATAGAGATCATTTATTATTTTCTGTCAATTTTTTTCTTACATGTGCTTTATTCCTTTTTGCTGATTCTAAATATTATTGATTTACTTTATGATTTTAATTTGATCCGTTTACTCACTGTCAACTAGATTAAAATAAACACTTCAGACCAAATTCACTGCCATCAAGTCGATTCCGACTCATAGCAACCCTTCAGAACAGAGGAGAACTGCCCCTGTGGGTACCGGGGGCTGTCAATCTCCATGCAAGCGGAAAGCCTCGTCTTTCTTAAGTGGGTTTCTAAGACTGTATAGCCCTTTATAAAACCATCTGAATTTTGGTTTTTTCCCTGAAGGTCCTCGTGGTGCTAGTGATTGCGCCCTGGGCTGCTGACCACAAAGTCGAGGTTCAAGTCCACTGCCAAAGAAAGACAGGACTTTCTGCTCCCATACGAGTGGCAGCTTCGAGAGCTCACAGGGGCAGCTCTCTATCATCCGGGGCTGCTATGAGTGGGATCTGACTTGATGGCAGTGAGCTTAGTTTATTTCTGGATGGATAGATCAACTTTGGTTTTGAAATATAAAGTAGGATCTAAGAGAAACGCTACATTTTCAAAAGATTTTCTCATGTTAAATATTATTCCTTGAATGCAAACAGGCCAGAGTGAAATAGCAGTTTGTTTTTCCCGGGGTTGGGTCACCCACCACTGCAATGCCGTAACACCAAAGGGGATACGTGCTAAGCCACTCAGGGAACCAGTATGTGCTTGTCTTGTTCCTATTTTTCCGGTGACCTTGATCCTGATCATTTCTGCGGCTCACTGTACTTGCTGTTCGTGTAAAACTAAAGTCAAATGTTCTTTTCCTTCACTGTGTCGTCCGAACAGAATTAAAAGGGATGTGTTCGTTTTCTGAAGGAGCTCTGGTGGCTGAAATCCACAGCTGCTCCCTGTGCTGCAGAGGTGACCTTGGCTTTCATCAAGGTCAACACCTTGGAAGCCTGTGGGGCGGCCCTGCTCTGTCCAATCAGGTGGCTAGGAGCCAGAATTGATTTGATGACAATGGGTTAGCCACTTTCTGTGGATATTTCACTTGATTCTGGACAAGACCTTGGGGGGAGAGATCATCGCTCAATTTAGAAGGTGTTCCCTAGAAAAACAGGATACAAAGTGTAATATTTTTCCCATACAGTTTAGTTGGTAATAAAATAGCAAGCTATGTTACAAAATGGTGGCTAGACCATTACTCTTTTAAAAAAAATAATTTTATTGGGGGCTCTTACAGCTCTTATAACATTCCATACATTAATTTTATCAAGCACACTTGTACATATGTTGCCATCATCGTTTCCAAAGTATTTTCTACTTGAGCCTTTGGTATAAGCTCCTCTTTTCTCCCCTCCCGCCCCCCACCTTCCCACCCTCGTGAATCCTTGATCAATTATATATTATTATTATTTTATATCTTAGACTGCCCTTTGTCTCCCTTCACCCACATTTCTGTTACTCGGCCCCTTCAGTGGGGCATGACTCTTTCACGTCATTCTAGAAATGTAAGGGTTTTAATTTTTATTTTTCCCCGAAACCTTTACAAATTCTCTCAGAATTTTTGTAAAGATTACAAAACAGAATTCTTCATTTGTTTAATGATCCTCTAATTTAAATATTTCATTCTAGATACTTTAAGTTACAACATAACAAATTATTTGCCCTTTGATAAATACCAAAGTGCACAAGAAAGTACTGTCTATTGTGTTTGAATCTTATTTCCAGATCCAAAAACTTGGTTACCGTTTTCAGACACACACTTAAGCTCAAACCTACATGTTAAAGTGGTAAAATAGAAGTTATTTCCAAAGTTGGTAGGAAAACCAGCACATAATCACAGGGTTTACAAAAGTGATGACACCTTAGCCCGTTGGTCTCCAGGAAAAGGATCAGATGCTCCTTCTGGGGATGTGAGCGTGGCCATGGATGGGTTGGGTCAGAGGGAGAGATCAAAGGTCCTACTCGTTGTGGAAACAAGACTCCCCCAAACCTTTGTCTAAGGCATACTTTTGTTTCTTGTCTTTCCCAGTTTGTTTGAGGAAGAGATCATGTCATATGTGCCTCCACATGCCTTACTCCACCCCAGCTACTGCCAGTCCCCACGTGGCTCCCCTGTGTCCTCTCCTCAGAACTCTCCAGGTGAGTCCCTGGGCTCGTTGCAGTGAACTCCTGAGAGAAGGAGCCCTCCCGTGGGGCTGTCTCTCCTTAATGATGGGAACACTGGACATTTGGATAGTGTTCCCACAGGTGAGGCTGTGGATGTCATTTAGGATAAATGTTAGTACTGGGACACATTCAGATGGAGACTTGACTCTTTTTGAAGTTACAGTGTGCCTGATGATGCATCTTGGAAAATACATGTGCACAAAATACTGTGTTAGCTTTGTGGATTTAAGAAGTTCTAATTGGAGACCAATTTAAAGGATATTAATTTTTTTCAAGAAACAATATAGAATTAATGGATATTTTAAGACTTTAAGGAAATAATACAGAATGAAAGTTAGTCAATTTAAGGGACTTGGATATTTTCCCCGGAAAGATTCACCACTTTCTTTGGAAGGACTAGCAGAGTCCCATAATAGGTACAATATACTAACAGGTGAGACCCAAATAGGCACAAGAGTTGCCATCATGAAGATTGAAATCATAGCAACCCTACAGGACAGGGGAGAACTACTCCGCAGGGTGTCCACGGCTGCAGAGTGGCTGATGGATTTCTTCTGGTAACCTTTCGGTTAGTAGTCAAGCACTTTAACCACTGTGCCACCAGGGCTTGCTTGACATGAAACAACATGGGTCTTTTGTACATTCAACCTCTTTTTGGAAGAGATACAATGAATGATGGCTCAGAGGAGTGAATGAATGATAGAAAATGTAGCCTAACTTATGTTTGTTTTTTTTAAGCACACTTATCAGGACACTAACAGAGATCAGTTATTATAAATGGTGGATTGTTCACACTCTTAACAGCTATCAGAAGTTAAAGCTATTTCAACAGAGATCCAAGCTCCATGTGTGTCACTAAAACCTGCTGTGTGCTCTTTGATACCGAACATATGTTCTCACAAACTGCTACGACAATAAAGCCTAATTGAATACCACAGACAGGAAAAGCTCTATTAATGTGTTCACTTAACTCAGATTTATTGAGCATCCAACTATGATCCAAGCAGTGAATTAGACTCTGGTGCAACAAAGATGAATAACACCGTCCCTGCCTTTGAAGGACTCGTGGTGGATCAGTGCAAGCGAGTGAGTCAGCAAGTGGCTCCGTGAGGCTCTGTGGTTGGTTAGTGCTGTAACGAAGAGGTGTGTGGGAACACCGATGTGAGAACAATGATTCCTTCAGATATTTGGGGAAAGATAAAGACAACAGGTATGAAGTGGGACCTTCAGAGATGATACTAGGAATTTACCAGATGGACCAAAAAGGAGGAGGACATTCTAGGCCAAGGGGCAGCATAAGCTAAACCTTGGGAACACGAAAGTAGTGGCGAGCAAATTAATGAAGTCCACATGAAGGAAGTTCTCAAAAATCAGAGAAGTTCTCAAAACTTAGGCTTGGACTAGCTGGCCATGCAAGCCTTTCTCTGTCATGCATGTGGAGCCTCAGGAGGTATGTAACCAGAGGGATCCCAATAATAGATGTGTTGTACAAACTTCACGTTGGTGGTAATAAGGACGACTGATCACAGGACAAGAGACTGGCGACAGAGAACCCATTGAAAGGCTATTGTGTCCACCCAGGTGGTCTGAAGAGCTAGATTACTCACGGACACCGGTGACAGAGACAAGGGGACGAATCCAATGGAGTCATCAGGACTTTGCATGTTGTCAGGCTGTGAAAGCTGAAGAAACCATGCAGACTCTCCACCACCACCTCCCCTCCCCACAACTACCATACCGGTAGTTGCCCCATTCGCCAAGAAAAGAAAAATATTGGGCTGGAGAGGAGAGGTTAGATGTGTTTGCTTTGGGACATGGTTTATTGAAAACTATGTGAATTGCTTAATTGGAGAAATCCAAAGATAATTGGAAAAGACAGTCAATCATGGAGCTCAAGAGATGTGGCAGGTAGGAATATAGGGCTGCTGGTGGCAGTTAAGGTCCAGAGTGGCAGTCAGAGGAATGAAGGAAGACACGTCTGTGAAAGGGGAGAAATTAGGGGGTCACACGGGTGACCCTAGTATGTAAGGGATGTGTACAGGTATAGGAGCGAGTGAGAGGACAGCCACCAACAGATTTTGGAAGAGAGCTAGGAAAGCCTTTCCATGGGAGGAGGTAGTGATCAATAGTATCAAATGCTCAAATGTTAAGGAAGGGCGCAGTATGAAAAGAAGCTGTTGGATTTGAAAATCATGGCTTTGGCCCCAGCCGTGTCCATGAAGGAATAGCTCGTAAACTGGACTGTGACCAGTGAAGGAATGGTACAGGATATAAAACAGAAGCTAGGAGTCTAGAATATGATTTTCCTAAGGTAAAGAGGTGAAAAGAAAGCACAGTGGGCCAATAGTTGCAAGGGCAGGCAGAGTTAAGAGAGAGGTTTAGGATGGGAAAATTGAGCATGTGTATGTGGATAGATCAAATGGTTGGCAGTGGGGTTGGGGTTTGGGTTGAGGTTACGGGGATGCAGGAAAGAGGTCATTTGCCAAATGGGGTAAAGACCAAAAGCCACCAGCGCACAAGCCATAGAAAGGCAGGACATCAGAATAAAAAGCACAGATCAAGTTTGGAACAAAGTAGGAACACCTATTTTGAATGATACCTGATGCATGGAACTAAGTATATGATCTTACAAGTAAGTTTACAGGTGTAGAGAAGGAAATTAATGAAATTCACAGCTCAATCACTTACCAACTGTGTTCATCTGGGTAGACTAGAGAAATAAATTCATAGACACTCGTGTATAAGAAAGAGCTTTATATACAAGAGCAATTGAATATTGAGAAAATATCCCAGCCCCATCCAGATCAAGTCCCTAAGTCCAATATTAGCCCATATGTCCAATACCAATCTATAAAGTCCTCTTCAGACTCACAAAACACATGAATAACACCGAGTGAAGAATGATCACAGGCCAGTGGGTGGAAAGTCTTGAGGATCGAGTGGCGGTATAAGCATCTCAGTACTGGTGTGCGTCTCCACGTGGCTCCTCCGGCTCTAGAGCTCTGGCTGCATCAGCATAGGTGCATCATGCTCGTAGTCAGTAATGTCTCACAGGGAGTGAGCACGTGTCCTGCCTCCAGCGATCTATTTATCTCCTTAGTGCCTCCAAATGAGATCATCAAGCTGCGACCTGATTGACAGGCTAAACCCCACCCCTTCACTGTTAAGTCTCACATGGACAACAGATTATGTAACTATCACACTAACTGTGGACAGTTTTGGACAATTACTGCCCTCCCTGCACTGGAATGTATTTTTCCGTAAAGTAGGCACAATGGTAATCTCCCCTGGTGATTCTTGCTGGGAAGAGTTTTTAGTCTGGTACCTGATCCATAACAACCATCCCATTGAAGTTTACTTATCCCCTTATCTTTCTTTCTGGAACTCTGATTTTTTTTTTTGGAACTCTGATTTTGAAACAAAAAGGTTGTCGATATATGAACCGTGAGTAAGTGGAATGTATGAATCTGTTTCTCCCCGGTAGCAGAACTAGATACAGAATCATTCTGAATAGCTTTTAACTTTGCAAGAGCCTATGCTGAAGCTTAAAAGCGATTGAGCCTTGTCCTCGTGCATGATGGGTAAAGGAGCTGTGTGCAGTGTGTTCATGGCATTGAGACGCTCCTTTTCAGGCCTCAGCGCTGGCCTCATCTGCCCCAAGACAGAAGCAGATCCGCAGATTCTGCCCCTGCTGCTCACGGCTGGCTGACGTGTCTCTGCAGGAGATTCTCAGTGGTAGCCAAGTGCAGCACCACAGCTGCACGGGACTGCCCCGTGGTGGCCATAGAAGGCCTTCTGGAATCTCAGTTTTAACGTTAAACATGTTCCAAAGACACAGATAACCCAGGTATTTCCCACTTGCCCGCAGTGCTTGTGGTTACAGCTTTCCGGAAGAGTGACCTCCCTCTTCGGGGCCTGCTCCGTTTCAGTGGGCTCTGTTTGAGCTTTGCGCTTGGGATGAACTGCCTGCTATCAGTTGAAGAAACGTTAACTAATCCCGCATGCCACAAGGGCCGCAATAACTTCACCCCACTTGTCCTGTGGAACAATCTCAGTTTCCTTTGAGGAAATTAGCCTCTCCTTTCTTGAGTATTCCCCAGGTTTTTGTGAAAACCGCATGTCCCACGCATTTTTTCCCTGATGTAATCTGCTTCTCCTTCTTGTCACTAGAATGTCACCATGTTTTATGACATGAGACTGATATTGGGGGATTGTGGCAATCATAAATTTTAATGATCTTCCTTCTGAACTCCTAGGAAGCTAGTACATGTTCCACTTGTGTCCTCATTCCAAGCACATTTACATGTCTTCTTAAATAGCAGGGTGGGGGTGCCGGAGGTAGGGAAGGGTTGGAAACTTTGACTCACTGCTTTTTGCAGCTGTTAGAGTGCTCACCTAAAATTGGTCAAAATTTTGGAATGTGAAGGTTTGTTTTTCTGGGACCATTATAATGTCAACTGTGACCTCAGTTCTGCCAGAAGGAAAAGATCTTTCCCCACACCGTGGGGTTTATTGTGCCAAATATGGGACCCGACAGTTTATCTAAGGATCTTTTGCAGAAGCACATTTCTAGGAATTTAAATAGAATAACACCTAATTTATCTAATATTCTTGGAGATATGCTCACTTCTGTGAATTTTCCAGGCAATTGGAGCTGTAACCTTTGAAGTGCCAGAAACTATTTGCTTAACATGCCATTGGCTGAGACCCTTTTTTTCCTAATCATTTTATTAGGGGCTCATACAACTCTTATCACAATCCATACACACATCAATTGTGTAAAGTGCATTTGTACATTCATTGCCCTCATCGTTCTCAAAATATTTCCTCTCCACTTATGCCCCCTAGCATTAGGTCCTCATTTTGCCTCTCCCTCCCCGCTCCCCCCTCCCTCATGAGCCCTTGATAATTTATAAATTATTATTTTGTCATATCTTGCCCTGTCCGACGTCTTCCTTCACCCACTTTTCGGTTGTCCGTCCCCCAGGGAGGAGGTCACATATAGTTCCCTGTAATCGGTTCCCTCTTTCCTACCCACTCTCCCTCTACCCTCCCAGTATCGCCACTCACACCACTGGTCCTGTAGGGATCATCTGCCCAGGATTCCCTGTATTTCCAGTTCCTATCTGTACCAGTGTATGGCTGAGATCCTTTTTACAAAAAAATCGATGACCGCATCCTGGCTTTCCTTTGCACAGCCCACTGAGGATCTGCAGGACTATTCTGAATTCCTGTGACGACCAGCTATGGTGCAGAGCTGTTACTGGGCTAGATAGAGTGGGATTGCCCAGAAGCGAGGACCAGCACTGGGTCACAAAAGACAGCAGCTAAGTGAACTGCTGTCTTGAAGACACGGGAGAGGAAATCACTTCTGACAGATTTGTGTGACTCCCCGTGAAACCTCTTTTCCTGTGTCTTCCTCCCCAACATCTTAGCATCTTAGCACTTGCTCATCTCCTCACCTGCCCTGGAAAAAGAAATCTCTTCCTTTATGCCCCACAGCCCCCACCTTTCCCACAGTCCCTGAAGTCCCTTCCACACGTTTCTGTAAAGAACAGTCTTTCCTTTCTCTTTACTCAGCCCTACACAGATGATGCAGGGTCCAAACGGCACAAAGAAGGGATGCTCCCAGGGCAGGCGGGATGGAGTCCAGAGACTCAAGGAAAGTGGCAGATCCTGTCCTTGGGATAAGACAGAGGCATTTTGTTTCCAGTTTTCAGGGGGCCCAACCCTTGTGCATCAGAGTCTGCACTCGTTGGCATGCCCTTCAGCTTTTCCCCTTTTAATTAGTTGCATCTAACTTGCCGAGGTCTGAGAAATCAAATTATCAAGATTTTCTGTTTAATTTTGATTTTGATAAATGAGGTGTAAATGAGAGCATCAGCAAATTCAAAACAGTGACCGGAGGGCCTTTCACTGCTTTAAAAAAAAAAAAAGGAAAGAAAAAAAATCACATCCAAGTTACTGCCCTCGAGATCGAGTTAGGTTTGGTCACCTAGTGACCCGATAGGACAGGGTAGAAGTACTCTCAGTGAGGAAGCAACTTCGCCAGGACCTCAGTGGTACTTGTGCTTCGTCCCATTTATTTGGGGTTTTGGATTTTGTTTACTTTGGGCTTTTGCTTTTGTGTGTGTGTGTGTGTGTGTTTACTTTTGTTTTTAAGTTCCAGTGTTCTTCCATGCAGAAGATGGAGTCTGCCAGATAGTATATTGCTCAAGGGTTTGCTGTTCTCATTTGCAAACAGGGATTGTGTTAAAAAAACAAACATCATAGAGCTTTTCGTTGGAAGGTGAACCGAGAAAGAACCGGGCTTCTGAGCCTGGAGCAGTCCCCGAGCAGGCCGGTTCTACCCCCACTTGTTGCTGCTCACGAGTAATCAAAGCAGGCTGAGTTTCACTCTGCATACCCGAAGCAAAAAGTTCCCAAGGTTTTTCAAGGGTCCCCTGAATTGTTTTGTCACATGGAATTCTTAATTTGTATATAACAAAGCAGTCTTATAGCAGTAGATTGAATAGTCGAACCCTTCATATAGGAAGGTAGATTTTCTGCTCCCATAAAGAGTTACAGCCACAGAAACTTGGGGCAGTTCCTCCCTGTCTCATAGGGTCTCTACGAGCCAGCATCAACTTGATGGTAGTGAGTTGGTTTGGTTTGATTTGGTAGAGAAGTTCTCTGAGTCCCCTGAGGACCGATAAGGAGTCTGTGCCTGGTGCTAATGGTTAACATGCTGGGCTGACCAATCCGTTGTGGGTTTAAGCCAAAGACAAGGTGAATTTCAAAGTGGTGATACTTTCTAAAACAAGCCATAGAAAACCCCATGCTGTCCCCATGAGTTGAAATTGACTGCTGGCAACTGTAAGGAATAGTAGAGAGAAAAACCCTAATACCTTTTACTGAGTTTCTTTCCTGTGAATAATTGTCATCGTGCTGATTATCCAAGCCAGTCCTTCATTTGATCATTGATCTTTTTATATCTAGCATCCTGTTTAAGACTACAATGACCATACAATTATTCTTTGTATAGAGTATTAGACCATAGAACGTCACTCGCAGACATGATACCTCTATAATCCTATTTGCTCAATCATTCAAGAGCACTTTTGAGTAGAAGCAATATTATTCCTGCCCTGGGATTTCTTGGCGGTTGCACCTGACTTGCAGTAAGAATTTGACGGGGGCCAACAGCATAATTTACCGTAATTTTTAAACCATGAGTAATGTGTGAATATGTTTTCTTTTCATGATAGAATTATTAGCAAAATAATTTTTGTGCTTCATGATTCCTATCTCGAGTCTCCATACTTGAATTCCTTTATGTAGAGTAAAAATAGACTCAGAGCTAATTTTTATCAAGAGCCTGAACAGATATTGATGGAATTCATGATGGCATTTCCCACATCCTTTTAGGCATCTCAGATTATCCAGCAGTAGTACATGTGTTGTTTTTCAAAGCAATCAACTCTTAAAGAATCATGTTTCTTTTGAGTTCCGAAAGCTTTTCATTCAGCCCTCTGTCCATTTTCCTCTTCCCTCTCAATGAGCATGCTCCAGAAAGTGGATTCAGTGAAGCTGCTCTCGGGACGGCCTGGGTTTCCCAGTCTGCAGTTTTTCAGACTTGCTCCTTGACAGGTTTATTCTGCCCGCCCTGCGTGGTCTTGTGCTGTGCTGTCTGCGCGCTGCATTCAGGAGAGCAGCCTGTTTCATGGAGAAAGCGCTGCCCTCCTTCCTGTTGCAAATGACGCCTCTCCAACACACAGCAAGTCTTCACCTTCTCTGTCTCTGGATGCTACCCAGGCCTTTCATTGGCTGCACTGGACCTGTGGGGAAACCTGTTTTTGGCCAAGGACCCTTTGGGTATTTATAACATCATTCGAGGGCCATACAAATGATCAACTTACAAATCAGCCTGCTGTGGTTGGTCAAACATTTGATGAGCTCACTCCTAATGGGACGGCTGGAACGGCTTCTCTCTGGTGAGGCATGCGATGATAGTTGGTATTGATGATTTCTTGGGCCTTATATAGTGTGAAGGCCAGAGGCTCCCCTACAGAATGAAGGTCCTCAACCTTGGTTGCGCATGGGAGTCCTCTGGAGAGCTCTGAGAAACACTGACGTTTGAGCCCCACTCCGGACATTGGTGTCATGTGTTATGAGGATGGCCCAATGGCTGTTATTTTTTAAACACTTACTACGTGATTTTGTGCGTGTTGGTGGCTCAGTGGTGGGATTCTCACTTTCCATGTGGAAGACTCCCAGTGGAGGCGTTCATGTTGCTACAACACTGAGTAGGTTTCTGCAGGGCTTCCGGGCAATCATGATGTAGACGAGAGAGAAAGGCCTGGCCACCGATTTCTGCAAATGAGCCAATGGCAACCCTATGCTTCTCCACCTTAACCACTAGAAGGGGGAAAAAATAGATGGTGCTTGCCTACCGCTTCTTAATGTTCTGATCAGGGCCCAGTAGATGAATCCTAATTAAAAGGGAAGAAAATGTGAAACAAAACTTCAAACTCTTACAGAGTTCAAGCCTCCTGGATTTATTGAGGCTGGAGATGTCCCCGAGACGGCGGGCCTGAGTTGTTCTTCAAGTGGTGAATTGAAGCTGGACCTTGGAATTGCTTTTAAACTCCTTTACAGTTGAGCCTGAAGAGTCAGATTCCCACCTGTGGACCTATCTTTTAAAAATTATGAAGAATAACAACCTCATGGAAGACTGGAAGGTCCACAGTGACCGTAGCGCACGCACAGGTGAGAAGTTTAGTGAAACGACTAGAGCAGACATCATGGGAAGATTGACACCATGGGAAGATTGCAAAACTGACAAATGGGAATAGACTTTGCGCTGTATTCTTTCACAAAAATAAAATTTTAAATAAGGAAAGGGAATAAAGAAAAAAAGAAAGCCCCGTGGCTCGCAGTAGTGTGCTCCGCACGCAGTGGCGGGCAGCGTTTCCTTCCTTTGCGCAGGAGGTCTTCCCAAGACAGCAGCTGACAGCAGCGAGTCCCTCGTTCAGTCGAGATTGGGAAGGATGCCTAGAAGTCTCCGCTGCTACCTCCCGAAGCTTTCATCCAGAGAAGCCAGACTCCCTGCCACGAGTCGATTCCACCCCGGCGACCCTGGAGGCCGACGAGGGTTTCTGAGACTGTCCGCTCTTTCCAGGAACTGCGGACGTTGCAGTTGGCAGCCCAATGAGTAGCCGCTGTGCCGCCGGGGCTCCTTAAACTGCTTCTGGACACTTGAAAATACCGCACTTGACTATAAAAACCTATGTTTCACTGTGAAAGCTTATATATCTTATTTATTAGTTGACCAACCTTTTTAGGTCAAAGATTTGTCTACACACAGACCTCTGCACAGATAATTGACTAATAGCAAACCTTCATTCCTAAAATCCTAACACATTTTTCCATGTCTTTCTTAGACTCCTCTGTTTCAGGTCCTCGCAGTCACAGCTCACACTAATAATGGCCCTGCTCTCGGTACTGTGCGACACACCCTAACTCACTTAATCCACACTTGTGACCCTGGTCTCTCACCTGAACTCTGGCGCTATATTTTCAAGTGTGCATAGAGCAGTGAAGAAGCCTTGGGGGTGCAGTGGGTTAGGCTTTAGGCCCAACTGGAAGGTCAGCAGTTCAAGCCCACTGGCCGCTTGGGAGAAAGATGAGGTGGTCTGTTCCCGTAAAGAAAGATTTACAGCCTCAGAAACCCTGCTTAAGGTGGTGCTGAGTCAGCATTGACTTGATGGAAGTTGGTTTTATGGGTCAGAAATGGTTCGATGGGAGAGGGCTTGTAGCACAGAGCAGTTGCCCATCTGAACAGCTGTTGCCTCCAGTTGACTATATGTCAAACTTCCACGTCCTTATCTGCCAGAATCATTTCCCACGCTGCTTTTCGCATCAGATAGACCCGGCAACAGCCCCAAATCTGTTTACAGCCGCATAATCAGCTACAGGATGCTGCATCTACAGTTTCCTTCATGCAGATTGGAGGTGATGGTTCTAATACTAAATACTTGCTTCGTAGCCTTGTCCTGAGAACCTCCCAAGGGATTCTCTGCTTCCTCCTTCACACACAGCAAGCTCTTGGGCAGGGAGTGTCTGTTGTGGTTGTCGTTTAGAAACCGAACAAAGCACTCTCTCCTCATCAGAGCTCCCTGTTCCTCCTGCTTACTGGTCAACTCTGTGGCCAACTCTCAGTTCTCCCTGTCGCTCTGAGTTGCCCTGTCACACTCCAGTCAGTGCCTCATCTCCTCAGGCCTCCATTGCTGCCTCTGCTCCCTCCAGTCTCCTTTCCGTCAACCCCCCAGCCTCTGTTCAACACAATATAAAAATGATCTCCTACCCACAACACTTTAAGTTATTCCTTTGCTCTGGAACCTACAAAAGCCTCTCACGGCCCACTATCTCATGCTCCGATTCCTCAGCTAGATTTATAAAATTCTTCTCATAATTTGCTTCCAACCTTTCTGCTCAGTCTTCCCTCCCATTGACTCCCCAGCATTCTCGTTTCACTCCAGGTTGGCTGGTGTCCTCGCCGTCTTGAGAGCA
This sequence comes from Echinops telfairi, assembly GCF_000313985.2. Lineage (NCBI taxonomy): Eukaryota > Metazoa > Chordata > Mammalia > Afrosoricida > Tenrecidae > Echinops > Echinops telfairi. The sequence goes on along the minus strand of NW_022103899.1, from coordinate 21,723,419 downwards.
CATGTGCAGTGCTCATCCCTAACTCTCTGGAGCCCCACCTCCGGGCTCACCTTGTTACAGAGATCATGTAGAATGCATAGAGTTTCCTTTCCGGGATGCTCCTTTGCAAGCCCTCCTTTCAATACAGTCTCGTACCTAGGGCCTCTTCTAAGTTGTCCTCTACTTACTGTTGACTCACTAGTACTTTTATGTAACATTTATCTCAGACACAAGGAGCCCTGATGGGGTAGTGGTTATGCATTGGGCTGCTAACCACAAGGTCAGCTGTTCGAAACCACCAGCCGCTCCATGATAAAACTTTCTATTCTACTCCCGTAGAGTTTGGGCCTCAGAAACTCCCAGGGCCATTTCTGCCTGGTGGGGTTGAGATGAGTCAGAAGGGATTTGATGGCAGTAAGTTGTTTTTGTTTTCACCTCAGACACAGTATCGAGGGGGCCAGTGTCATGTGCTGTGCCCATGAGGGGCTGCAGCCCCATGTAGAGTGGTGACCACCTGCAGGAGCCAGCTTCTGCTCCGGTCAACTGCTGTCAGATTTCCCAAACAGTTTTCAAGAGAAAAATATCGATTGTTTCTTACTTGACATTTTCTAATTTTAGAATATTGGCAACTAATTTAAAATCTTTATTAAATGTTGTGAGAGAAATAAAATAGATCTCTATGGCTAGATAGAGCCCTGGGACTGTTAGTGTGTCTCTTCAGCTTTGTAGTTTTTATTAATTGAAGACAGAGACATTTTCTGATTGTTTCTGGGTTTCGTTTCTGTCTCTCTAACCAAGTTATCAACTCCAGGGACCTCCCCTTACTCATTGTAGGCACCATGGAGGAACCTAAGATAGAACCACTTAGAATCACGTTGTTGGAATATTTACAATAAAAAACACAGCAATGCTGCTGTAGCTGCTTGTGTGCAAACACCTCATGCTATTTAGTTGCTTAGTTGGCAGTTTAGAGGTCATGGTTGCGTGGGACATCCTAGCTAATGGGCTTCATCGTGTGTTTAGGGCTCCTGGTCTACCTCTGAGTTTGTTGCAAGTGAGCCTCCGTGGGACAGCAGGTGTTCTTTCTCACCTGAAAAGCAGACAAACCAGAGGAAAGAGGAGAGCCAGGAATGCGGGGAGGCTGTGGAATGTGGGGTTCACTGCCTCTGTGAACAACTGTCTCCTTTGCTGCGCTGGGACCAGAGAGGGACGGGTCCTGGATACCATGACTGAATATTGTGGACACAGCTTTCCGAACAGAATCCTGGTGACAGAATAGAATCTCAAGTTCTCCTGGTTCTGACTTCCTGCAGTATGGAGGGTGGGTGACACCCTTGAACTCTTGTTCTGAGGTCATCTTTACAACGTAAATCAAAACTGTCCCCTGAAGCCATCCTAAAACCAAACAGTAGTTTTGCTTAACTAGGCAAAACAGGTCTGCCTTAAGCAGTATGCTCTTTTCAGAAATGTAAGGACAGGATCAGATTTGACAGCAGCACCTGGGAAGATTAGACAGCGAGTTTTTGTTAATGAGGAAGGAGTAGCTCGGAAAAGGAGGCTGCGAAGGCTGTGCACCTGAAAGCGTAACCGGTGTCCTGTATTGTACATGTGGAAACTGTGGAAATGGCACATGCTTTCCTGTCTGCGGGAAATGTCTTCCAAATGTCCCTATAAATGTTTCATGATCACTTTCAATGTTCATTATGTTTAATCCATTTTCCCACACTTTTCCTCGTCCCTGGTGTATTATTCTCAACAGCAACAAAATACAATTAGGAAGGGGGCAAAAATCACCTTGTAGATTCATTTATTCAAGACATTTTAAGGGGCTTATAGTTATGTGACATGCATAACATTTCATGATTGTTATTTTCTGGCCTCTTTCTCTCAATTGGGAAATCTGCAGTGGACATACTCAGTGTGTCTGCCATGCCTGAGTCTGACCCCTCTATTCATCATCAGTTTTATGTCCCGGCTGGCTTGTTGGTTAGTCACTATGTGGCACAGAGCTGGATTTTTCCGTGGCAAGAGGAACAGACTGGGTTACTTTTACATTTCACGATGAATTTGCCACTAAGTAACATATGATATCATTGGCTAACATAGTAGATGATCATAGTATTTGCCACTTAATAAGCAGACAACAAATATTAGTTGTGGTTTTTTTTTCCCTTTGCCCACTCCTCGATGCATGCCTTCTGCAATAAGGACTGAATTCTGGTTTTGTGCCAAGATGAGCTGACGTATGAGTGAAATATTCATTACAAAATATATGTAATTATGTGTCTAGATTCATCTTAAACCCATCACGCTTTATAAAGGACATTTTGTAGTGAGGAATTTAGAATGAATAATTGAAAGATCTTCACTCTCCTTCTTTAACATACCACACACTTACATGTCGGACTTCCTGTCTGGTTGCCATGATATCATCTCAACAACGCGTCATGATACTTCACCCTGAACAGTTAGCATTAGACACAGGCGACTCTGTTTGACTCATCTTCATTTGGACTGAAAAGGGGAACATGTTTGATCAACACCTGGGCACTCATAACTATTGAAACCGGATTGTTAATCTCAATCAAAAGGCCTCAAAGAAGACATCGCTTAAAAGCCTTACTAATAAACTGTTATTTCTTTCGACTTGGAAAGGTTACAAAAGTACGAGAAGGGAAGCTAGCAATCTCCTGGTAACTGTCAACTATTGTCTCATACCCCCTGTAATGTTTTTTCTGAGGGAGTTACACAAACGCGGCTGTACTTTTTCTGTGGTTTGCTGCAGGTACTCAGCGTGCCAATGCCCGAGCTCCAGCACCTTACAAGCGGGATTTTGAAGCCAAACTAAGGAACTTCTACAGGAAGTTAGAGACTAAAGGATATGGACAAGGCCCAGGAAAATTAAAGTAAGTCAGCATGATGTACACCATATGACTTAGAGATGATGAAACGCTGCCTGGGAATTTAGGAAATTGATTGTGATTTGGGATAGCCAGCATTTGGGGGTGGGGAGGGTCAGCATCATTATTTTGAATTTGTAAGCTACAGGATCGTATAAAACATAGCCCCGGAATTAAGTGTGATTACAGAAAAATTGAGGTTCTCAAACAAACCATAAAGAGATTACTGCGTTTCTGGTAGAATGATAGGCAAAATTAAAAGATGATCTTCTTTTCCTCTTGAGAAGTTACCACTTTGTGGGCCCTTATATATTCGTTAGAAGGCTGTCACCGTAACCCACCTGCCCTTCTACTGTCTCTGGGTTAACCTGTACAGAGGAATCCTGGCCCCCGCTGCTTGGTTCTCTGAAGCAAACTGAGCTTGTTCAAGAGAATCGCTCATGAATGTCATTTCTGCCTTTCTGTAGCCACTTCCCTATAAATGAGGAAACTAAAACATAATCGCACTGGCCTGGAGTTACATTTCTTTCCCGTTCACCCCAACTGCCCCCTGATCCCCACCTCCACTCCTGCCCCCTGCACTACCTACCAGCATGCCACTGTGGCACCTGAGAAAGGATGGAGGAGGGAGCGTCTCCAGTGCGCCCCAGCCCTGGAGCTGTGGGCCAAAGGCCAGCTCCACAGCCGCACTGCACCGGAAGGTGTGCTTCTCATTCACCTTGCCCTGAAAGAGCGCCTGGAGCACACATGTGCTACTGAGCTCTACCTTTCCCACGGCTTCGCTGAGGAAGGTCTTCAGCATCAAGTGTCCTGTGTTTGGCCTCCTCTTTATCGGCCTTTCATTCAAGGGCAAAGTGATATCTGTTTAAGAGTAGTTTTAATTGTATCCATCAAAAAAATGGAATAATTCATTACAGGCACTCTTCATTTGTATCTGTCCCTTAGAAAATCTCAAGATTCACTTAGTCCAGAAATTAAGTATAATTGTAAACTCCCCTGCTTTGCAGGGCACTGGTCTCCCCCGCTCACCCCCCCACCTCGCCCCCCCCAACACCCCGCCCCCACTTGATCTTCCCCTCCCCCTTGGTCTCACAGTCATCGCCCAGGGCCTGCGGGCACTTAGTAACTGAATTCCTTGTGCATTCAGGCTTAGAACATGACCTCATAAGCTTATTCTTCTTTTACTGAGCTAAGGTTTTGTATGTGTTGCTGTATAAGCATTTTCTTACTGGGATAAAATGATTTGACCAATTAGACTGAACTCCCAAGTTTATTATCACCCATCCTAGGGGGGATGCTCTAATTACCAGTTACTCTCTCTTACATAACGTTGGTTAATGCTATGAACAGTTAAACGTAAATGTGTGCTTTATCATAGGCAGCAAGGATATTCAGTACAGCCAACTCTCACCTCATTTGTTGTGGTAGATTGAAATTAAATGACAAATGTCAAACCCAAGAAAGCTAAGAACTAGGGAATAACCTGTGTTTTTCCCACACTGTCTCTACTGAACAGGCTAATCATCAGAAGAGATCACTTACTAGAAGATGCTTTTAATCAGATTATGGGCTACTCCCGAAAAGACCTGCAGAGAAATAAGCTGTATGTCACATTTGTCGGAGAGGAAGGGTGAGTAGAACAGAGAAGTGGCCTGTGGAATGCAGGCTGCTACCACAAGGCCGGATGTTTCACCACATCGATGTGGTTTGCCTGAAGCAGGAAATCCTTCTGGCAGGAAATGCTGTTCTCGTATACTTCAACCTTTCGGTTGCTTATTTGTTGTGTGTGTGTGTGTGTGTGTGTGTGTGTGTGTGTGTGTGTTTCTCTGTTTGTTTGTTTTTTCCTACAACTTCCTCTGGTTTTTCCATCATTTGACATAGAAATTATTTTGTAAATCACATGGCTGTAGATGACTTCATGAGTTGGAGGTTGGCTTGGTTTCTTCTCTATGCAGCTCTCTTCTCTGAAAGAGAAGAAGCAGGATCTGTACGGAGGAGAGGGGGAGGGAATTGCGTTCGAACGTCTGTGATCTTGTTGTCTGCACTGCAGGGTCAGTTAGAACACGCTTCCCTGGTTTTATATGCTCAGTCCCAGTACCTGAGTAGGAGCCTGTGGTACTTCCCAGAGGCCTCCAGAGCAGTGATTCCTGGGCCTTGTTCTTATTTCTCCACCCCGTTTTCCTCTTCCCTTGGGAGGGCAGGACACCCACCAAAATAACTACCTGCTGTAAACAAGCATGCCCCGCCTTCCGTGACTCTGCCGTGTGCATGCTCACACAGATAAGAATTAGGAAATAGAGGTGTGAAGACGCCCACACAGTTGTCTGTTGTATCCCAATAAGCCTAACAGTTGCTATGCTCCTCAGAAGGTAACACCATTCATCCTTCCCACAACTTTTCCTCTTTTGTCATTCCAGTCTCTGACCTACCGTGTAACCTAGTTGCCTTCAGGAAAAATTGGGAAAAATACCACCTGCGTGTCTGAGCTCTGATTGGCTCTTCCTTGATTGTGTTGGTCTGAATCCTTTGCAGGCAAGCCCTCTCCATCATGCTGCGGAATACAGTGCACTAGATCATGGAATCCTAGAAGTACTGTCTAACAAAGTGAGCTGTTCAATACACAGTGTGTAAAGCGAAGGCTCCGTAAACTCAGATAACTGATGGAGTTAGGATTCAAACCCAGGCCTTTTGTCTTTTATCTGCTCTCCCCGACTCACCCGGCACTGAGACACAGTGAACATTCCATGTTTCCTATCCCTGGAGCCTTATATCTTTCCAGCTAGCCACTGACAACCTTACTCTTGGCACACGCGCTACTGTCGAGTCTTCCCTATCACTAGATTAAAGACAGATAGTATGTGGGAGTTCACAATCCTATAAACCAAGTTTGGGTACAGTGTGGCCAACATTTGAGCCCTTCCATGTTCATGTGCAAAATGAACTACCAGCTGTGCTAGAGAGCTTGAAGATGCAGGTGCACGTTAGGGAAAGGAGGAAGCTGTCTTCAGTCGTATCGCAAGCATGCAATGGATTCCAAGTATTTCCTCACATAACCCGTCTGCTTTGGATAAGAACACTTTTCCTCCCCCAGAACTCCAGCCGCCTTCCTTCTTTGTTGGACAGTGGTTTGCTGAGGTCTCGAGAGATTCAGTGAAGAGTCTTTTGAAGCCATTGTACTTAAGCTCAAATAGAGTACATGCTCATACAGTCTTCCAAAGCAATCCTCCTGCAAGCTGGACAGGTGACATGAACTCCAAAGGAACAGGGCTAGGTACAGGGCTGATTCATTTATAGTTAGTTGACATTGGGATCCAAACACTTTCTGCTGTCATCACCTGTCTCCTTTCCGTAACCCCCAGAGGTAAAACAAGAGGTAGCATATTTTGATGCAGGATGTCAATCACCAAGGAACAAACAGTCTCTTAATCTGTCTCTTTTGTTGTAGATGATTCATTAATGCAGGAATTGATGTCTTTTAACTTTTGCAATCTTTCCGAGTACATTGGCTCTATCCCAACATAGTAAAAGATTTTAAAATTTCTTGCTGCCTTATAATAAAAACCCAAACTGAAAAGCTCGTGGGCAGAGCCTGTGGCTGTTACAAATGATTAACTCATCCAGTGTCTAGTCAACAAGTTCTCACCAACCAGAAGTGCCTTCAAAGAAAGGCCTAGTGATCACCCTCTAAAATATACGCCGCTGACTGAGTGCGAATCTGATTAGTACGGGGGCAGAAGAGATTCAAGATGAACCTTAGGAAGCATTGCTTCCTGCCAGAGAGTAAGAGAATGTTCAACCTTCTACAATTATGGGAAGAGCTCCCAATGGCCAAAACTGGAGAAATTTGAGCAACAAAATAAATAAGGCAGTATTAGAGTATAACCCAATCTATAATATAAATATCCATGAGTGTGTGTGTGTGTGTGTGTGTGTGTGTGTGTGTGTGTGTGTAAATGGAGAGATACTGGGATATGTCACTAAAGGACTTTTCTTATTTTCATGTTCTCTGCTTTACTGCCACCACAATAAATGTTGGTACGTGTATAGCTTCATCTATATACTCAGGGATAATAAAGTAGAAATATATCATATATAAAATTTTTAAAAGAATAAACTATTTACTGTTTTATGTTGCTGATGTCAGCCTTACATTATTTATGAAATAATAATAGTTTGTAATTCTTATTAATCTGTCTCTCTGGTTGTATTATTATACTGCCACTATCAGGCTCTGAGCTTACCTCTAGAAGCACTGAAATGTTCTGGAATTCCCATTCCTCATAATGTTGTCCATAATTTGTTAGTCTCCACATAGGTGAATGCTTTTGCATAGTCAATAAAATACCTCATAGTCAATGAGCTCAAGTATAACAACCGTTGAGATGGACAGCACTCAGTAGAGGGACACAGGGGGACAGGAGCATCAGTTAAGAACGGGAAGATCTCAGCAGCTACCAGTGAGGTGCCCCCAGGAGGGGTCAGATATCCTGCACTTGCTGGCAGTGGGAAAACCAACTTAAAGGCTAAGTGGATTCAAGTTTCTTTAAGTTAGAGGCAGCAATGCCTGCCAACCGACTCCCTTTTACCATTGACCCAGAGGCATGAGCGGTGGCAGTGAACCCTGCCCCTCTCTGGCATAGACCATTTTTCCTGGTCCCTGAGGCAACCCAGCAGCCAAACCTCTTAGCCCACTGGCCTCTGGGACTATGCGTATACAGTAAACTATGCACGTAACTTGGCGCAGATATTCTCGGCACCCACAGCATAGTTTTTGCCATTTTCCCCCTTCCTCCTTATCTCCTGCTTACTTGTTTGGTGCTGCCCCACCTCCCCTGTACAGCACATGCATGCACATGTGACACTTAAAGGAGCAGCCACACTCCTGAGAATAATCTAGACGAAATGGACAAATGCCTAGAAATACACCAGCTACACAAATTAACACAGAAAGATGTAGAAAATCTGATCAGACTCATAACAAAAAAAATTGAAAAGTTCATTAATGGACTTCCAACCAACAAAAGCCCAGGACTGGATGGTTCCACGGGGGTGGGGTGGGGTGGGGTTGTACTTGGTATTCAGACCAAGTCTACAGATTATTCAAAAATGTAGATGCAAAAATTCTAAACAAAATTCTGGCCAATAGCATCTAACAACATATCAAAAAAAAAAAAAAAATCCACTCACCATGTCCAAGTGAGAGTTATACCAGAGATGCAAGGATAGTTCAACATTTGAAAATCAATCATTGTAATCCACCGCAATAAAGAAGACAAAGAATAAGACCACAAGATCATGTCAGCAGTTGCAGAAAAAGCATTTGACAATATCCATGACTTATTTCTGATGAAAAGCACTCAATAAAATAGGAGTAGAGGGACATTCCTCAACATCATAAAGGCCATATGTGATATCCGATGGTCAGCATCATACTCATTAGGGAAACATGGAAAACATTTCCCCTGAAAATAGGAACTAATAAAGGTGCCCCTTATACAACTCTTACTCAACATCATGCTGGAAGCCATTAGACAGTAGAAAGAAATCCAGGGAGTGCAACTGAGCAAAGAGAAGTGAAACTCTTGCTGTTTTCAGTTGATCTGATTTCATAGGGTTAGACCCTCAAGGGCTCCACAGAAAGACTCTTGGAAACAATGGGGGGAGGGTTGGTAAAGTAGTAGGATATAAGAGTAGCAAGCAGAAATCAACCAGATTCTTATATACCAGTGAAGAGAGCTCCAAAAAGACACCAGGAAAACAATACCATTTACAATAACTACATAAAAGATACTAGGAATAAACCTAACCAAAGAAACAAAAGACCTATACCAAGAATATTATAGAACATTCTTACAAGAAACCAATAGAGACCTACACAAATGGGAAAATATTCCATGTTCATGGATAAGAAGACTTCAAGTACTCTACAAATATTACACAACTCCAATTTAAACCCAGCTTCATTCTTTAAAGAAATGCAGAAACAAATTACTAACTTCAGGTGGAGAAGAAAGTGACCCAGGATAAGCAGAGAACTTCTCAAAAAGGAGAACGAAGGAGGAGCCATTGTACCACCTGACCGCAATCCTGCATAGCAACAGTAGGCAATGCAGCCTGGTACTGGGACCAGCTACATAGACCAATGGAATGCAAGCATCCACCTACACGCAATTGGTTTTTTTAACAAAGAACCAAGAAACATCAAAGGGGAAACAAATATACAGAGAAGATGCTTTATTTTGAAGAATGACACATCTGCTTGCTTCTCAAAAGATGTGAATTAGCAGCTTCTGAGGGAGATTTCCACTGTGCCCTAAGTAATTTCTTTGCATAGGTCTAAAGCATGATCTAAATTGTTCCTGAAATGAAAGATTGAGTCTAAAGAAATGAAGAGAAAATTCATCATTCAGAATGTATAGAATGATGACAAATTCTATGTGACATGGAATTAATTCCAGAATGTTAGAGTTTGACACCCCCTCCCCCAAACAAGAGTACAAAAGTAATTCGAGAGTCTGAAGATGCAATTTGAGAGCCTCCAGATGAATGCCAATGCATTAGTTGACATTTAACTGAATGCTAATTCTTAACTGCAGTTTCAAATTATGTTAACTTATGAAATTTAGAGGATTTCAAGGGTAGTTGCAATGATTTTATTTGCTTATGGGTGAGGGTTGGTTTTTTTGGGGGTTTTTTTTGCACATTGACATTTCCACTCAACATAATTTGGTTATCTGCTCTTGCAAAGTGGAGGGAAGCTACCGGCAGCGGCTGGGAACTGAGTCATTTGGACGATCTAGCAGGAAATGGCAAGCTGTGGTTGTCTGCTTCTGTGGTGAGGTTTCTTTCTTTTTAGCAGTAGCTTCTCAGGAGCCGGGTCATGAAATGCAGCATAGCCCCCATCGTTTTATTTCCTTCTGCATTGAAAAGCCCAACAACTAATGCTTCTGTGGTGTGAAAAGCCAGTCAGATAGACTATTGTGTTCAGGTTAGGCAGTGTGAGCTCTTAACTCCTTAGTACCCCAACAGTAAAGCAATAATGGCTTACATAAAGAGAGGATGTTTACACTGCTACAGCCTGCCTCTTTTTTTCTCCTATGGCCAGCCCTGTAAAAGCCTCCTTTCTTTAGGAAAGAATGAGTTCATTATGCGCAAGGTGCCATCAGGATGGCTTCAGTCATCCGTCTTGCAAAGCCACGCTTAGCCTAGGGAGGGGATGTGTGCAAACAGTTTTAGTTCAGGGGTTTAAGAAGAGATGAGCTTTTGGGGGTGGTGAGGGGGGGGGGGTTGGGTTAGTATTTTGCCTGTACCATGCAAAGGAAAGCAACTAAGGAGGATGAGATTTGAAGTAATTTTCTCCTTTCTGTGTTCTTGCTCTCTTTTTTCCCCCAACAACTGACCACATCCTCTCTAAAAGTTGTTTGGTGTTCTGGGCCTGTCGAATGACACATTTCCCCAGAAATCTACAGCGTCTCCTGTGTGCGTTGTGGTGCTGTTGATGTTCTTGCTGCAAGAGACTTCGGCAGCATAACCCAGGTACCCCAGACGTTACTGAAGAAGGCGGCTTTCAGCACTGCTCCTCGGCTTGTTGGTGCCAAGTCAACCTTTATCCTATGAGTGGCTCACTTGATGCCTTACTCAGTCGCCAGCCTTTAAACGACCCAAGAAGCATTGCCTTGTTTCTATAAATATCTGAGGGTGAATCAGAGGATGTGCAGGCCAGGTCTGCCTGCACGGGCTTGTAAGAAAGCAACGCTTTCTGTCTTCATGAACACTTGGAGGAAGTGATAGTGAGGCACTGCCGTCATCATCTTTCATTTGGCAATCGACTGCCAAGTCTGTGGCTAGCCTTCAGCCCTTCATAGCAGAAAACTAAAGCACAGGAGGCTAGAATTCTTTATTTTGATCATTGCTGGATGCCATCACTCAATTCGGGGAGAGTCCGTTCGCCCTAGAAATGTGATGGTTTTTAAACATGCTTCATCAGCATTTCTTGGGGTTCAAAATGACAGGGCCACCCCAGAGACATCTGTGTGCTTATTCAGAAATGCCCTCAGACGCAGCTGCTATGTGGCTACACACCCGTTGTCCAGAGTTTCTGTATTTCCGTGCCAAGCCTCTAGCTGTGGAACCAACCTAACTGGCAAAACAGGAATGCAACAAATGATCCTGTGATATGAGTCATATTAACTATTTCCTTGGAAGAGGTGGCTAAAACATAACAGAAAATCCATGCAGTTGTGGGTACCCTGCTGTGACATCTCCTATTACATCCAGTAGACTTCTCTCTTCTAGCTGTAATCCACAACCTGCTCTCAGGTGTGCGGTGCTCAGTTTGGGATTATGATCTGATCAAAGTGTACAGATTTGGTCTTGGACCAAGACCTCGAACTGGGTTCGTTTCAGTTTGACAGCCTCCCCCTGTGGTGAATTCTGCTGGGAATTTGGCATTTCCACCAAATTCAGTAGATTGATTCAGTACTTCTCGGGTGGAGATGGGTCAGGCTGGACTGGGTGGATTTGAATCCTTGGTCTGAGCTGTAGAGTGATTTCATCAGAGCTTCTATAGAGAGAAAAGCCCGATAGGTTGAAGAAGCTACATTTCCTTTTAGAAGAACTACTAGATTTGTTTATCTGGGCAAAAAAAAATTGTTAAATTTTAGTGTAACTCTTCAGTAAACACCCTTCTCATCTTCAGCCAGATCCAGCTATCACCATGAAAAAGGAACGAATCACTGATCTCCACCTTTGTTATTTTAACTGCCATTCCCCAGACTATATTACACCTAAAAATAATACACCAAGCTTTCAAAGCATAATTCATTCATGTAACGCTGACAGCCATCTTCAAGCTGAATTGTCCTTCACGGACTCACATAATCTATTAATGTCTTCAAATCAATACACTCCCTGAAGGCAAACTCATGCAAATGTCCTCTCTCAGCTAGGAGTCACATATGTAAATAAGGGTGATTTGCTTTAGAGAGACATGGTGAGTCCTACTGTGGATTCAGTAATGTGTGTCTAGTCTCTACTTGGAATAGAAAAATTAGTAAAACATGCTGTTGCCAAGGAGTTGATTCTGATCCATAGCAACCCTATTGGACAGGGAAGAATGGGCCTGTAGGGTTTTCAAGCCATATCTTTCTCCCTTGGAGCCACTGGTGGCTCAAACCATCAGCCTTTCAGTTGACAGCCAAGCGCTTTAACCACTGCACCACCAGGGCTCCTTAAGGAAGACAGCCCCTGCCTTTAGGATGTGTGCTTTGGGAAGGTGAACACATAAGCAGATTGTTTTTATCTACTCTGGGATTAAAACACTGAAAGGATTAAAACAGATTAAAATTTGACGTTAGTAAATGATTGCTACTGTTTAATTGTAAGCAACTAAAGAGCCCGTTTTCTGGTTCCAGTCTTCTCTTTATAAGAAAACCGATTCAAGGTATTTTCATTAGATTTCCACTGTCTGAACCCAGTGAGCCAGGAAGCACATACAAAACCCACGGGAAACCATCCCTGTAGATTAATAAGTCCACACAAGTCAACCTGTGCTTACCTAATGGTGCTTGAAAAGACAAGAGGCAGGGTGTGCTATTGGTGGTTTGATACGTATTTTAAAACTGTGGAATACAAAATTGATGATCTGAAATGCAACCCCACCACCCCACCCACTTATCTCGCAATAAAAATATATTCTGAAAACAAAGAAGCGCTGATTCTTAGGGAAGAGTCCTGGTTTCAGAGCAGGTGACACATGGGGCTGCTGCACACAAGGTGGGCGATGGAAACTCCGAGTTGCTCCCTGGGAGAGAGATGAGGCGTTCTGCTCCCATAAAAATGCTCAGTCTTGGAAACCAACCTCCAGGGGCAGTTCTTCTCGATCCTACAGGGTTGTGGTGAGCCGGAATGGCTTGATGCCGGGGTGTGAGTGACTCTGGAGGGAGACAGAGACCGGGGAGACTGAGAAACAGGATCTGTGATTCGGTGAAATAACGTGACATTGTGCCCTACAGATTGGTAAGTGTGCACCGGTGAGCCCATGCTTGCCTTGCTTATTGTGCAGTCGACGCTCTCTCACCTTTCTGTAGGGCTTGGTTGTAGAAGAAGTTCCCACAGAGTGGGGCTGTCACCAGGGCTCACTCGGTGGGTCCCCCTTCATACACCCTGGAATATGATTTGTACACATTTCAGATTTCCTTGAAGCAAAAGGAATGGCAGGGACGGCACCTGCCCTTGGTGCCACTTGAAAGCGGGCACCACCGAGCCATTTCTGTTAACCATCACAGTTCCGTTGTCAGCTGTGAGCAAGGTAATAATCCACGGGGATTCCAAAAAGGTTGGGGAGAAATTAAACAGTCTTTTTAACATCCTTTTCCCACAAACTTTTTGAAGCCCCTTGGACTTTCGTAGTTGAGAGCCTCCATGGGCCACGGTAGGCTGTGTGATCGATCTCCTTCTGCTGAGTGTGGAAAGAGAAGTCGGTCAGTGAAAACACGGGTGCTGCTCCACAGGAGGACGCCACCGTCTACTTCTGGAAAGATCTGCAGTCTCTGAGACCCACAGCGGCAGCTCTACTCTGTCTTGTAGGGTTGCTAGGAGAATAAAGAGGGGAAGTTGAAACAAAAGATTATTTTGAGTACATTGTAGACCAGTCTTCATCAAATAAAGCAAGAAGGCACCGTTGTCATTTTCAAGCCGTGCCGTAATATGTTATGTCAAAGATCAATGGGCTTGGTATGTGTTATTGACATGATATTATGATAAAGTTACTAAAAAGGTAGTAAATATTTAAGGCTAAAAGGCCATACGGTCTCTTTTGACCAGTCAACTCCGCCTTTGTAGCATGAACCAGAAAATCCCTGAAATGGGTGAGTGCAACTGTGTTCCGCTAGAACTTTATTTACAAAAACAAGTGGACAACAATTGACCGTAGGCCATCCTCTGCTGACTCATGTTCTCTAAGTCACATGCTTTAGTCTAGATTAGCATTTCAGTCTTACTAAAGAGCGAGCTGTAAAGAGTAACGAGCTCTAAACTTGCGGTCAGAAACCTACGTTCACGGTTACAGGTGATGCATGTCCGTGAGCTTCCTCCAGCCTCAGTCTTCCTGCTAAAATGGAGAGACCGGACAAAATTTCTAAAATGCTTTTCTCCACTGATAGACTGTTTCTGGGAACTGGGATAGCTGCTGATGAAGTTCTCCACTCACAGGACACCTTCGATGTTTCGCAAGCAGAGGGCTCAGAGTGGGTTAGAATCATGGGCGAACTCTCACAAGGTGAACTTTAGCAGAAACAAGTAGAAAGTCCCTTATCTTAAGTCTTAAATAATGCAGCGACATGAAGCCAGGAAGGAAGAGCCCCAGGTTAAAGGAGCACAGGTGAAAGGTGTAGCCTTTGGTGATGATTAGCTCATTATGAGTCAACAAAGTGGCTGCCCCAACAGGCAGAGTCCTTTGGAACCATGAGTGGAGAAAAGTCTCCCAGAAGGCCAGAGTCCTGTCTAAACTCTCTGGTGATAAGGCCACACCTTGAATATTGTGACCAGTCTTAGGTGCCACACCTTCTCAGACTTTGATACCCTGGGTTGCCCAGAGCGCAGTGATCTGGGTAATGAGGGAATGCAAAACTCGGCCGTGAGAGCTTGAAGGATGTGGCCAAGGCCACGAGAGGGGTAGCGGTCAGCAGGGCCAGAAGCCAGGAAGGTGAAAACTGCTCTGTGCAGAATTCCTGGAGAAAATGGCTTTTTCTGTTTTGATATTTTTCACTTCTAGTTTAATGTCCTAAACTAAGGCCACCAGATGTCCCGCTTTTGGCGGGACAGTTCTGATTTTTGGAAAGAATGCATGACAAGCTAGGGAACGGTCTATTTAGTCCATATAGACCAAAGTTTTAATCAAGAACCCCCACCCCCACCCCCATCCCCTCCCCCCTCCCGTCAATGGTGTCCCGCTTTAAATCTGGTCACCTTATATTAACACATACCCCGAATCAACCACGCCTGCTGCTGTGGAGGGGATTCCGCCTCATGACGCCCCTGTAGGACAGAGACATCTGCCCCACAGAGTGTCCAAGGCTGTAACTATTTACTGAAACAGACTCGCACATCTCCCACCCTCCCATGGTGTGACTAGTGGGCTCAAACCACCAACCTTTCAGTGAGCAGCCACGTACTTAACCCCTGCACCACCAGAACACCCTCCCAAAACCACAATAGACTTAACTATTTGTTGGAGAAAACCTCGGCATGAAGAATGGTTGAGTGGGCTGTATTTGTCCTTGTTCTGGGTGATGTCAGAGGTCAGAACTAAGTCAGTGGAAGGTAGCCACGCAAGTAGGCTGCTGTCCCCTCGGCATGAGGAGAGGCAGTCTGTTCATCATTCCATCGGAGGCAGCAAGAGTGATGCTTTGGGGGCTCCTGGTAACCTGAGGTTGGTCCTACAGATGCTGGTGACCACCTGGTAGCTGTACCATGTAGTATTCCGCTGCCTTACAGAGCAGTTACATCATGTCGTCTTAAAGCCCTGTCGGCTCTGGGAGTCTGTGCTATTGGAATTTTCAACACATAGGCTTCCTGTCAGATTATTTAAGTCTCTGAAAGTGTACTGTGGATATGGGTATGTGGTACTCTTGATGCATAATTGGAGCTGTTAGTGAAGGAGCTGTTAGTGGTGGCAAGGTGGCTATGCATTGGGCTGCTCACTGCAAGGTCAGCAGTTCAAAACCAGCAGCTTAAGAGAAAGATGAGGCTTTCTGCTCCCATAAAGATTCACAGTCTCTCAAACCTGAAAGGGTGGTTCTGTGCCCTATCAGGTTCCTATGGGCTCAAATTGACTTGATTGTGAAGGCTAAATTGAAATTATTTAATAATTTATGCATTTTAAAATTGTGTATTAGAAAAGTTTTAACTAGTACATCTCATTTTGTTAGACAAGGCTATATTTAAAAAGCAAGTAAATTTAAAGTTTATTAATGAAAATATTGTGTAAATCAGTACAGATATGTCAGACATCAGGAAATTACTATGTGTATTCTGTGTCTTATATCATTCTTTTACATTCACAACTGAGACATACGGGAACCATTTTATTTCTTTACTGAAACTCACTGCCCTCGAGCCAAGTCTGTTCTGACTCATAGAGACCTTGTACGGGGTGTTCAAGACTATATTTATGGGAGTAGGTGGCCTCATCTTTCGCCCATGGAGCAGCTCGTGGATTTGAACTGCTGAGCATGGATTATCAGTCCAGCACTTAACCAACGGAGCCACCAGATCTCCTTATTTTCTTTATCAATATTCCAGTTTTCTATTCTGCCTATAATAGGACTTATGCAATCATCTTTGGTATATAAAACAATCTACCGACAGACAAGAATCAGATGATTTCTTCTTCATTAGAAGAAAAACTGCAATGCAATAATGTCCATAAAGGAAATTTTAAAAGAGGAAATTTTCATTTAAGCGATAGGGGAAGAAGCAAAAAGGTCAAAAGGTCTTCCATAATCCTACCACCCTGTTTATCAGTTATGTTCCTTTCTCCTTGATTGCTTTCAGTCTTAGAAACCATTGTGTGTATTGTTCTCAGATGTATTTTGCATACTAAATGCTTTTCTGCAAGCTGCCTTTTAACTGCAAATTTTGATCTCAGGGCTGTGAGTCACTTGTCATCCCTCACACTGACCATAATCTTTTCCTGCCCTTCCCTCTGGCTCTGATGCTGTCTTTGTAAGTAGCATGGCATTTACACTGTCATGTAAATCAGGAGCTGGAGTTCCCGCTGCTGCTCCAAATCCCCCCTTAAGGAAACTTGAGGCACCCTCATTTTCCTGGTTTGTACTTTCCCCTGGTGTTTTAGAATTTAAAGTTTTCACATGCACCCTACCGTGGCCTGTTTCTGCCTTGATTTCCACAGGGAGCCTTGCACCTATACAGTTGTCTCTCTCATTCACGAATGTTCGTTCTCCCTCCATTTAGAAATATTTCCCAAGTCCTGGAGGATTCCATGTCCCTTGAATAGAGATGACTGCGGACCTTTGGTTTATTTAAATGAATACCCTAGAGTAGGTGCCTACTGGGGGGACACAGTGGAACTCCCCCACAGGGTTTCTAAAGCTGTAGTCTGCCCAGCAGCAGATTGCCACTCTTTCTCCTGTCAAATGGCTAACAGGTGTGAACTATCGAGATTTCAAGTGCTTAACCACCGAGCTGAAGTGTATCCCACCTGAAGCTGGGGATAATGTCTAGAATAAATCTGACTCAGCAAGCACAGGTGGCTGAAGACAGACAATAGTGGGACGGCACCAAGGACATCCTACATAGAGGACAGAGTTTAAAGTCATTAAAAGTCTGGAAAGAAAGCAAATACCAAAATGGATGCAGAAGAGCTTCTGAGAGTTGCTTCTAAACATGGAGTAGCTGAAACAAATAAGAGAAATGATCAAGTGAAACAGCTGAAGAGAAAATTTCCCAGGGTGGCTCTGGAAGACAAAGAAAGTATTGTAATGAAATGTGCAAAGTCACAGGGTTAGAATATCAAAGGGGAAGAGCATTTCACCAGCTGAAAGAGATGGAAAAGCAAAATGAAGCCTCAAGTGGAAATACTGAAGGATTCTATGGACAAAATGCTGAATGATGCAGGAAGTACCAAAAGAGTATTGAAGGAATATTCATAAACAGGGTCACTGCACCAAAAAGAATTTGTTGATATTCATACGTTTCAGAAGGTAGTACACAATCAAGAACTGATGGTCTTGAAAGAAGAAGTCAAAGCAGCACTGAAGTCACTGGTGAAAAACAACAAGGCTTCTGGAATTGACAAAATATCAATTGACATCAATAAGTGGATCCATCACTGGAGCACTGACAGTTCTGTGTCAAGGAGTTTGGAAGGCAGCTACATGGCCCACTGACTGGAAGGGATCTGTATCTATGGCCATTCTAAGAAAAGATGATCCAACAGAATGCAGAAATTACCCAACAATACCAATATCACATGCAAATAAACTTTTGTTGAAGATAATTCAAAAATATTTGTAGCACTACGTCAGTAAGGAGCAAGTGGCATAGTGGACATCATTGCCACATCAGGTGGATCGTGGCTAAAAGCAGAGAATACCAGAAAAATGTTTGTGTTTTATTGACTATGTTAAGGCATCGGACCATGTGGATCATAATAACTTATGATTATCCCTGGGAAGAATAAGAATTCCAGAACACTTACTTGTCTTCATACAGAACCTGTATATGGACCCCAGAGGCAGTCATTGGCACAAGGAAATACTCCAAACCAAATCAAACTCACTGCCGTCAAGTCAATTCTGACCCAGAGCTACCCTACATGACCAGATCGAACTGCCCCCATGGGTTTCTGAGGCTGTAACTCTTCATGGGAGCAGAAAGCTTAGTTTTTCTCCCACTGAGAGGCTGGTGATTTCAAACTGCTGACCTTGTAGTTAGCAGCCCAGGGGAATAAATACTCTCACTGCCATCGCATCGATGCTGACTCATAGTGACCCCCGTAGGTTTCTGAGACTGTAACTATTTACAGGAGTAGAAAGCCCAGTCTTTCTCTTGCAGAGATGCCAGTGGTTTCGAACTGCTGACCATGTGGATTGCAACCACAACACTACATGGTTAAAATCAGGAAGGGTGTGTGCCAGGGTTGCATCCTTTCACCATACTTCTTCAGTCTATATGCGAAGCATATATTCCAAGAAGAAAGACTATGAAGAAGAAGATGCTGGAGGAAGAGTCATTAACAATCTGAGACATGAAAAATGCACCATTTTGCTTGCTCTCGAAAGTAAAAAGGACTTGAAGCACTTGCTGATGATGTTTAAAGAATACAGCCTTCAGTAAGGATTACACCTCAAAAACATTCACTACTAGATCAATAAGCAACATCCTAATAAATGGAGAAAAGATTGAAATTATGAAGAATTTAATTTTACTTGGCTTGACAATCAATGCGCCCGGAAGGAACAGTCACAAAATCAAATGACATGTATTGGACAAATCTGCTGCAAGAGACCTCTTTGAAGTTTAAAAAAAAAGTCACTTTGAGAAATAAGGTACCCTTTATCCAAGCCTTGGTATTTTTAATGGCCTCATATGTATGCGGAAATTAGATAATGAGTATAGAAGAGCAAGGAAGAATGAATGTGCTTGAATCGGAGTGTCAGCAAAGAACATTCAATGTCTCCTGGACTGGCCGGGGAACCAACAGACCTCTATCGAAATAAGAACAGGCAGAATGTTCCGTAGGACGGAGGGAGAGACTTCATCTCAGGTACGCTGGTCCTGCTGTCAGGAGAGACCAGTCCTTAGAGAAGGGCATCACGCCTGGAAAAGCAGAGGGCCTGTAGAGAAAGAGTCAGACCTTCAATGAGATGGGCTGCTGCAGTGGGCCGCAGCATGGCGGCAATTTCAAGGACGGTGCAGGTGCAGGTGCAGGGCAGGATCAGCCAGTGTTTCTTTGTGTCCTACCGAGGGGAGCTGTGAGTCGGTACCAACTCCACCTAACGACAGTTTCCTTTGGAATATGACTTAGAGACACGGCCATTTCACGATTGTGGGTCAGGACTGTGGTTCAGGAGCCATGAGTATTCACATTGTCTTAGCTGCGGTATGTGGAAAAGTAAACTTCTAATGAGTACTTTATAGCATATTGAATACTGTAGAGAATGGGCCCCATATAGACAGAGGGGGAAAAAAACTGTTCTTTTTATGGGTCTTTTTTTTTTTTTTAAAGGCTGGATTACAGCGGACCTTCCAGAGAATTTTTCTTCCTGGTATCCAGAGAACTTTTTAACCCTTACTATGGCTTATTTGAATATTCAGCCAATGACACATACACAGTACAAATCAGCCCCATGTCTGCTTTTGTGGACAATCATCATGAGTGGTAAGTTGGCTTTGTTTCACTTGATTTGCTAGGATACTAATTTTTAGGTGAATCCGTGTTGAAAATGGTTTTGTTCTTGGGCAAAAACGTATTTCAGTTAAATACCTCCGTTGAGTCTTGCCTTTGCTTTCAAATTGCAATGCGCAGGCATCTCTAAACTGGTCATAGATTTTGTCCCAGAAGGTCAAGTTTATGAGAAGTGGGATGAAAAAAGTTCTTCCAGGACAAACAGAGCTGCGGATGATGTTGGGCTGCCAACGAGGTTCTTGAATCGTCAGCACGTCTGGGCATCTGTGAAGTGGGCTGGGGTGGGCTTCATAGAGGAAGGTTGTGGCGGGGAAGCCAAACAGCTTTGTACAGGAGTCCTGGAAGAAGGAGCTAACACTCGGGGGCGCAGAGCAGAGAACAGCTGGGTGAAGTGCGGCTGTAGCAGCCCGTGGTGATACCCTATAGCAGACGGGGCATGGGCGAGGGGTCTGGGCGTCCCTCGCTGTAATTAGAGAGTGTCTCTTCTCTACTTTCTCCTATCAATTATCAAGAAAAACTGATACTGGAATCCTACCTGGGATTATTGCTTCTGAAAATCCCAAAACATATTCTTTCAAAAAGCCCTTAATTCCCCTCCCCCCTCTAAAACTCTACATTTATAGACTTTGGCTACTTCCTATAATCCCTAATGATTTATTCCTATTTATAGCCACTGATAGTAACCAAAGAGCAGGACTCATGGAAAATTCCTCCTGGAGCCACGATTTAGCCATGAAGTTACTGTTGGTGGGTGGAGGGTGTTAACTTTGAGGACCCATTCTTCAAATTAAGTTCCAGTTCGCTGCTGCGCCTTCAGCGGCAAGTGGCTGCCCCAGACACAATGACAGCCCGACGGTGTGGCCCCCTCCGTGTGGAGTGTACACTTTTGGAAGGCATCAGACTTCCAAGTAGCTAGGAATTTAATACTTTTGAACGAGCAAGGAAGTGTACATTTCAGTCAGCAAATCCAGTCATAACAGATAGACGTAATAAAGTTTCCAGAGTGATTCAGAACTGAATCGAGCCATGACGTTTTAGAGAACAGAATGTCCCATGAGAAAACTTCCCCAAATATCCACGTGCATAATTTTGAGATGGTGACAGTGACCATCAGGAGGGTGATTTGAGACAGAAGAGGGTTAGGATCTGAGATTGGGCTTTTCCTCAAAAGGGAAATGCTACTGAACCTGCATTTGGGAACCCCTTCCATAGCTCTGCAAGCAAGCCAGAAGGGGAAGGGCGTGCTCGTCATTAGCGCAGGCTCATTTGTTCAACAGCTCCTGGAAGTGCCTTGGGGAATTGCACCATAACGCTTAAGGGAGGGCAGGTGGGCAACCGAGGGTACTACGTGGTGGCCGTTATTGACACAGGGCGAAACTAGAGCCTGGTTTCTCTCAAGCTCAGAGAGAAATATTTCTCTGTGAAGTAGATATGGATGGTTGGCCTAGCAAAGGTACCCTGAGGTACACACAAATGCTCATGGACCTCTGAGGCAAGAATCCTGGACAAACAGATGCTGAGTGCTGGAAGCCGTGTCAGAAGCATCTCGGAGCCCCTAGAAATGGCTCCACGCATGACTGTGGTCTCATCCCTTCCCTTCGCAGGTTCCGGTTCAGCGGTCGGATCCTTGGTCTGGCGCTGATCCACCAGTATTTGCTGGATGCCTTCTTCACACGGCCGTTTTATAAGGCGCTGCTCAGGATGTAAGAGTATTTTTATTGCTGGCATAATTAGCATGCAAAAACACAGTATTTCTTTTCTGGGAAAAAAATGTCTTTTGTCAGAGCCATTGCTTATCTGTCCACTATCTCAAATCTGTTATTCAACTTAGTAGTGGTTTGCATTTCTGAAATGACTGAGTTCAAATGTTTTCTGTGTTTTTCCTGCTTGTGACCCTCTCTTCCGATCTGGCTCCTGAAAGTCTCCAAATAACTTATCCTCATTTGTTGCAACACATGCTTTTTTTTCAGACCAATTACTCTTCAAATACAGCATTGAAATTCTTGTGGGATTAATGCCGATTATTAATGAAATAGCTGTGGGTTAGGTTGGGTGACTCACAGCCCCATGCTCTTTATTAGAGGGGTGTTATATTTTGCTTTATGGAAACTTTCAACTGCTTACTCTTGATTCAGTCTCCATTCTCTTTGTTTCCACTCTTGTTTTATCTGGTTTTGTTTGTTAGGAGAGGGCTGTGTCCATGGGCCTTTCAATGAATTGTTATCACAGTGAAAGATTGTGATCTTTGTAAAGTGTGAGGCAAACCATTGCTGTATTATAATCAGTGAGCAGAAGAAAGCAACTAGATATCTGTTGGGCAGTAGCTCAAATCTGCAGTGAGAAAGCACAGAGTATTGCTTGGTTCTGTCCAACCTATATTCCCCAGCCTAGGCCAAGTACCTCATGCCCACGTATCTTCAGCAAAATGGAAGCCTAAACCTCCAGTGTAGGAGTGTTAAGCAAACAAACCATTGTCCTGGGTCTGGTTACATTTGCCTTCTGCCCTTCAGTGTTGGTGCACCTGAAGCACTGGGCAACAAAGGTCATTTCAGGCCTCGCTGGTGCCCGGTGGGATACTTTTCTTCTTTTCACGCATTACTTTTCTCTCATCTTCTAAGTTAAGCTTCCTAGAAAAGCAATACATAGTCGCTATCTGTGTACTTCCCAAATCAAATGTATCCCCTCTCAACCCACTGTAGGAGCCCTGGTTGCATAGTGGTTACACATTGGGCTACTAGCTGCAAAGTCAGCAGTTCGGAACCACCAAT
Source organism: Echinops telfairi (assembly GCF_000313985.2). Taxonomy (NCBI): domain Eukaryota; kingdom Metazoa; phylum Chordata; class Mammalia; order Afrosoricida; family Tenrecidae; genus Echinops; species Echinops telfairi. Next base: position 21,700,842 of record NW_022103899.1, on the reverse strand, counting down.
AAGCAGCTCCGTTAAGATGAGGCTTTCTGTTTCCATAAAGAGCTACCATCTCGGAAACCCACAGGGGCAGTTCTACCCTGTCCTTTAAGGTAGCCAGGAGTCCGCATCGACTTGATGGCAATGAGAATTTTTTAGTTCAACACACTGTAGCCTACCTTTCTTCCCACACGTAACCAAAGGATGTTTTGAAAGAATATGGCCCTTATCTCTGAGGGTCTTTTAGAAACCAGTCTGCTGATTTGGGTCTTTTTGATCATCCGCACCCTGCCACCATACTCTCCCCAGGACATCTGTTATTCTTCTCTCTCCTTTGTGACTTTCTCCTCAGCGTCAACTTTAAACCTTGGTGTTCCTGAAGCGTCCATTCCTGGGGCTCTGCCATTCTCTCCGTACTTGCTGGTCTCGGAACATCTCCTCACCCTGTTGCATCTCCCATGATTCACAAGTCTATCCCACCAGCCCTCATCTCGCTTCCATTGCACATTCCACTGGTCAGCAGTCCACTTAATAGCGCCATCTGGATGTCCATTATAGCTATAGGTATTCTATGGCTTGCTGTTTATAAAACCACAGGAAAAAACAATAGCTAGGAAGGAGAAAGTGAACAGTTTGTGATATTTATCACAGAATCCAGTCTTTAGAAAAAAATTATAGTATTGAAAAAAAGAAGAACCCATTGCCATCAAGTCAATTCTGACTCAGTGATCCTATATAGGGAATATTCCTTTATTCTTATATCAGGAATATTGTTACGGGGTAGATAACCTCATCTTTCTCCCTATGTGCAGCTGGCAGGTTTGAACGGTCAACCTTACAGTTAGCAGTACAGTGCTTATGTGATGGCACCACCAGGGCTTCTAAAGCACAGTATAAAACATACATAATTTCAAATTAGGAGAAGAGTATTTAAGATAGTATGTGCCTGTAAAACAGGTAGGGTCTTGGAAACCCACAGGCGGTTGCTGTAGGTCAACAGTGGCTCAATGGCAGTGAGTTTGTTTTTCAGTTTTTATAATAACCCCAACTTGTTGACTCATCTCCCCATTCCTGCTCTGGCATTAATTTGGGGTAACCATACAAATGGCTCCTGTTCTCTGAACCTCCACTTCTGTGACTGTAAAAGAAGGGGCTGAGAGTGATTCCTAAGACATCTTATCTAGTCGGGATTTTCTAATGAGGCATATGCCAAGCTTCCGAATGATTTCACTAGTTTGATTATCGATCTCCACTAGACAGATTCCAGGAAGCTGTGCCTGTTAAGTGAATCAGAAACGTGACTGTAAATCGTACGTTCTTCTCTCGTGACTCTTGAGTAGTCAGGCCTGCATATCTGCTTCTGTCTGTCATCGTAGCCTGTGTGACCTGAGTGATCTAGAGTATCTTGATGAAGAGTTCCACCAGAGCCTGCAGTGGATGAAGGACAATGACATCCACGACATCCTGGACCTCACGTTCACTGTGAATGAAGAAGTTTTTGGGCAGGTCTGTGATTGGGTACTTCAATGGCTGAGTGTGCTAATTGAATGCTATTGGTTGGGAAATAATTTAATTAAGGGCTAAGACCCAGACACTCATCTGTGACCTGGTTGGTGATTTAGACCCAAGTTCACATGCAGTTGTAATAATAGTCATTGTAATCATTAATATAAGCTGCAGGATAAGATGTTCTAACTTATGACCTTTTTTTGAGTGTTATAATCGATACTATTTTTATTTCCAGTTAAGATCAGAATAGAGATCAGGATGTGCCTTGTGTAGAATAAAGGTTTTAAATGAAAGGAACTGAATGAAATAGGTTGTGTTGAATTGGAGGACAAGTAATGACACGTTGTTGAAGGTTTAAAAGCAGGTGTGTGAAAGCTTTGTTCTATTCGACGTTAGTAGAAGAGTATATTTTTAAAACTACCTGCAGAAATAATATACTAGGCTATAAGAAAGATTCTTAATTAGACATAATTGTTTGGCTGGTCTGAATCTCATGCATTTTCAAAAATAATGTCTCAATTTAACATTCACTTGAACCCAATTCTGCTTCCTTAAAATCCCTCTTAAATATTGGCCTTCTGTAGATAGCCTAGTCCAAGTTTTTGAATTGGGAGTTTTTGAAAATGTGTTTTTCTCAAGCATTCAAAAAATGGGGAACCAGTTCCTGGAGCCAGTCCATCTTTATTTAAAAGACTTGAGCTTCTTAGTCGGGACTCAAGCTTACCATTCAGTTCTTGCGATGCATTTTTCTTTTTCAACTATGGAGGCTTTTGCCATTTGCTCACTCCTAGTTTTTATGGAATGTTGCCCAGTGTGTGCTTCAGCACCAGGCCAAATGTGTTCTGTGCCAGGTGGGTGCTCGTGGGACCTGCTGGGGACAGAGATGGGTAGCTGCTTGATTTCTGCTCATTGAAGCAGCCCATTCTTAGAACATCAGGATTACTGCTTCATACTCAGTCCTTTTGTTTTTTAACTGCAGATTACCGAACGGGAACTGAAGCCCGGGGGTGCCAACATCCCAGTCACAGAGAAGAACAAGAAGGAATACATCGAGAGGATGGTGAAGTGGAGGATTGAGAGGGGTGTGGTGCAACAAACAGAGAGCTTAGTGCGTGGCTTCTATGAGGTAAAGAGGACTAGCAGAAGTGGGCTTTTGTAGTCAGATAGCAGTGATGATATCTCTCTCTTACTGTAGCCTATCTCTATGGGATATTTCGATTTTCTCTCTTGCTATATTTGTGGGTGCTAGTTCAATTTTTAAGAACTCTAAGATATTTTCCCTATGTTTCAAGAGGATAAAAAAGCTTCAGTCACTTTACAAGAGATTGTTGAAAAATGTTGAGACTTGATTTCAAATTGGATTCAATGATTTAATGACCACTTATATCATTTAAGTCATGCATTTTACCCGTGCTTCTATACAGGTAATCCAATCCCATGCTTGAGCTGAAATGACGGTGTCTGAGGGCCGAGTGAGTTAGGACATGCGTTCCGCGTGACTTTTTCTCTAAACGTTTCATTATGCACTAGGTGATTAACAGTTCACATACATGAGTTCAACTCCTCCCTTGCAGTCCCCTCAGTGAATCATCACTGGTCCCACTTCTTCCATGTTTTGTTGGGTTTTAATTTTCCTACCTCCTTCCTACTGGCCCACTGCCCTTTTGCCTTTGAGCACATGCGGCACATTTGATTAACATGGTTGCTTCCAACAAGAGGGTGAGTTCTGGTCCAGGCTTGACAGGTGACGAAGGAACAGTCATGGGAACAAAATCTCGGTGACTCTTATGAGTACTAGATCATGTCCAAAAGCGGACCAGGGCCACTTATAAGTCAGAAATCCTGTTGAAGTCCATCTATCGAAGTTATACTAAAATATATTTGGAGAAACTGTTGAATAGGTGTCTGTGCTCCTGTGTGTTCTCAACAGTAAACATAAGTAAAAGTTTAATAAATTACATATACCATCGAGAATTTTTCAGCCTATAAAGTGCCTACTACATAAATTTTTGTGTTCTCGTGTTCTGATCGACTTAATTATAGCAAAGATTTCCCTGAGTTACTGAGCCGCGGCTTCTACGATGTCTGTTCCGCAGGTGGTGGATGCCAGACTGGTGTCTGTCTTCGATGCAAGAGAATTGGAACTGGTCATTGCAGGCACTGCAGAAATCGACTTAAGTGACTGGAGAAACAACACAGAATATAGAGGAGGTGAAATCAGTTTTACAGATGGATTTTTAAGTTCCCAATTAGAGGGAAACAAACGGTTCCGCTTTGCTGCGCTGAACGCAGGGCGAGCAAAGACACGTGCACTCTAATCGTTGGCCTGAGACCCTCTCCTCTGAGACCCTGGGCAAGGACCCTTCCCTTCTCTTCTTTAGAAGTTACCTCAGCTGTCTGGGGGTGGGGGGAGGACTGTTTACACGCCATGGAAGGATGTCCTAACTTTTTAATTGTTGATGAGGAAATGGGTCCTTGGGAGCACTAATTAATTGCTTCATGGTGTTGTGTATAGACCGGCAGGAGCTAATATGCAGCTGCTCAGACCCCACCTATTTCACCTGCATCCGAATACTTAAAGAGACACACCCCTTGCACTTCCTAATGAGCAGCACAGGTTTTCTGTATTTCATTTAACCAGTTGCCAGATGTAGTTCACAGCTGAAACAGGTGAATAGAAAACCACATGAGTCTCAAAATCCAAAATGTTTATTGATGAAGCCTTTCTTTATCCAAGCTTTAAGTTCAGTTGAAGAGAAAACTATTGTTATCTGCCATTTCAGTACAGATCTCTGTAAATCAGTACAACGTTCCCATTAGTTCCCAATGACCAAAGTCACTGAAATCCAATCGTCAAATCAGCCAGCCATCAAATCAGCCATCCGCATGAGATGTTAGATTTTTTATTTGTTTCATTGCTTTTAAGCAAAGACATTTCCCGAGAGCCACTGCAACGTTAGACCATCTTCCCACTGCCGTGACAGAGCCTGTGTTTTGGTTTGGTTCTAATTAAAGGTGTAAGCGGTTAGCCAAATCCTGAACTTGGAGAATGGAAAAAAGACAAATTTTGATTCAATGAATGAGTCACTTACTGAAATAGACTTAGGACCGGAGCCGTTCTCAGTGAAACAGAGAAAGAAAGGAAGGTTTAAGGTTTGGAATAAAAGGTGAGGCTTTCTGTTTCCATGATGATTTATACCCTTGGAAACCCTGCCTTATTGGGAACCTTCTAAGGTCTGCTTCTGTAGAGATGTGCAGACTGGGAAACTGGGGAATTCTGCTCTGCCCCACAGGGTCACAGTGAGGCAGGACATAAGCAACAGCAGCAGTCCCTTGGAGAAGCCCCTGTGTGTCAGAATGGCCTCCGCAGCAGGAGGTTTGGGTGGTGGTTAGGGTTAGGTGCCCTTGAGTCAGTCCACTTTGCTCAGTGGACTCTGTTTGGGTTTCTGATGGGCTCTTCCAGGGTGCCAGTGCTGCTGAAACCTGGCCTTGCTTTCCCATTCTCTCGGGTCCCGTTCCACGCCCTTCGGGTTCCGTCGCATTACAACCCAACAGGGCAGAGTAGAACTCCTCCCGAGTTTCTGAGGCTGGAAATGCTTGCAGAAGAAAGCCTCATCTTGTCCCGCAGAGAAGCTGGGGGACTCCAACGGGAGGTGCTAATGAGTTAGGGCTTTGAACCAGTTCTTCGGGGCTCAGTCATGGTCAATGGAGTGAAACCAGAATGGACTTGGATTTGTAAACTGTGGGTGTACCACTGTGATAAACAGAATGGAAAAAATTACCAGCCCACTCTCTGCTAGAAACATAATCTTAGAAAACAAGGGCAACATGCACATCACATAGCAAAATACTGGTGCCCATTTCATCAAAGACAGCAGCCAGTACACTGCTATGCATTTGTGTTGCCCTGTGCTGTCCTGACAATAATCCAATATCCGATCCACCTCCTGAAAGCGCTCACTGCACCTCTTCCAAGTTTCCCATTCCTGCGCTTCAGCCCATAATTTTTGCTGTTCTGCTGATCATCCCACACACCCACAAAATTAGGCCTGTCCTAATTGTGCTGCATCCACCATGTCCGAACTGGTTCAAACTGGTTTGCAGCCCTGTATTAAATTGCAGTTTCCACTTCTGCTGTCTCTTTAAGTCCGATTGGTGTCATAAGTCATTTCCGATTGACCCAAGTATAGCTTCAGCTAATATAACTTTCTAACCAAATGACTTTTAATAATGACCATTTCCCTCTATATGCTAGAAATTTTACTTTGTTCCAGAAGTATTATAGCTCATTCCTAAGCACAATGCACTGCATCAAATCAGTCATTTTTACGTGTACATTTTCTACCTTTTCATTCATTGTATATTGCTAATCATGTACTGATTTCTAAGTTCATTGTCCATCTTATCAAGCATAATTCTTGGGAGGAGAGTGTTGAATTGGGTGGTGACGGGAAAAGGGTGAGCTACTCAGCTGCCATTGTTGCTGCCCCCGCTGGTTGGCACTGAACGACGAAGCTGCTGTTCGACCACTTGCCGTCTGTACACACAGCAGCTGTCGGTAGAGAATACAGTGAGACGCGTTTGCTTCTCCTCCAAAATGTTTGGCACAAGCAACAGCGCAGAAGAAAAAAGAGGGCTGATTCATAAAGTCCAAAATCTTGAAAGCTGTGAGGCCCGGTGCTCTCAGTGTATAGGCGAGAACAGTATCTGCTCGAAACGAAAAAGCTGGTCTCTGCACAGGTCAGACATGACCCCCTGCATCCGTCCATTGTTCACATGGGTCCCTTTCTTCTCCAAACGGGGCCTCTCCTTCACTGACCAAATGGGAAACAAGTCAAAATTCTTCCAAATTCTGCAACCATTCAGAAATGTGAGGAAAATTTCAGATTAAAATAGTTTGTGCTGCTGCCTCCATCTCTTTTCTAATGATGTCTGCTGTCAAAGAACCAGAGTCGCTTTTGTTATATTGGAGCTTGTCCTTAACTGGTTGGAATCCCTGTTGGCACCTTATTCCTTGTCAGCTTTCTCTCTGAACTTGATTTCAGTTCACTAAAAGGAATCCACAAGCACTGCCCCAATCCAGCCTGTGGGAATTAAATTCCTTTACAGTATGAAATAGAAGTCACGTTTAAGTTGATGATGATTTGCTATATATTAAGTGGAGACATCAGTCTCCACGTTTTTCCTTTTCACTTGTGATCAGTGTGAAAGCAGCGTAATTGTGAAATGTGAACCTGTACACAGCATGTCAAACAGCTGGCCGCCTGTGCCTATGGTGCCATGATCAGATTGGCCCTTGCCTCTCTCACCTGGACTGGACTAGACCGCTGGGAAGGCCTGTTTTCTTGGCCATTGTACCTACAAGCTTTAGTACAGTGCTTGGCACATAGTGGATCTCAAAAATTATGTCTTCTCCTTTTTTTAATAGTTCTATTGGAATGTCATTCACATACAATTTTTAGCAGTTCAAGCATATTAAGAAAAGTTGTGCAGTTCACCACACTCAATTTCATTCTTTCTCGCGCTTGTTGTTAGCTCCCCAGTTATCTGCTCTCTCCCCTGCCATGCCCCTAGGTAATTATTCATCCAGTGATAGATTTACCTGTCCTGGATGTCAGATACAGAAAATCACACAAAACACAAACAACAACAAAAAAACACAGCAACAATGACAAGAAACAACAACAAAACAGAAAAACCCCAACCAAAAAGAAAGAAAAATTTAAAAAACGGAAACAACTTTAAAATGGGTCAAAGGGGAGAACAAATGATGCAGTGTTAACAATTTAACCTAACTACATCATCCATAACATTGACTCTGCAGTGCTCTGTCTGGTAGAAAGGCTGTTCGCATCCCTGGACCATGGTAAGAGGGAATTCACTGGAGGCTTAATACATCTGGGGACTCTGAAAGTGGAGTTTGGGCTTCCACTGTCATCCATAGCTTTCTGCAAACCAAGTGTTCAGAACTGGAGCTCTGATACTATTCTTTTCTCTGAATTTGGATTGTAGTGTTTACAATACTTAGATCACACAGACTGGTCTACTTCTTCCATGTGGACTTAGTTAATGGCTCCTTTAAGAGGCGGCTTGTTTTAAGACAATCCTTTCAGACCCCCAGCTGCTAGTCTCTCTGACAGCCAGGCACCGTCTGATTTCTTCACCACACTTTGCTACAGCACCCATAGCTTCAGTGATCTCGTCATGAGGGCAGGTATCGAGTAAGGCCATGTCATAAGAACTAACTGCTTTCACATTGGGACTAGAATTAAGCCTCAAATCCGTTCTTGTATTTGTGGTTTATATGTGTCTCTGGTTCACTTTAGAGACATCAGTATCATTTTATGATAGAAAACACCATAAATCACCCTCCGGAGACATACAGTAATTCTGTTGATAGTGCTATTGACTTAGCCAATGATATAAAATCTAAAACACTGTGTTCTTCTCTCAACAGTGTTTTAAAAATGATTTCTTAAATAAATAACAGCACACGGGTGAAGCATTTTCAGTAACAGTAATTACGTTGTTCAGAATTGATGGGGTTTTAAAGAGAATCATTTGTTGTTCTCGCCACTAGTTTAACTTCGTGGCCACTAAATGAAAACAGACTTCTTGGTTTCATTTAGTGGATTCAGATTTCCTTTTTTTTTGCTTCACTTTTGGCACTCATATGGTCACATTTACAGAATTATTCTTTAATCTTAAAATACAGACAATCTTTAAAGAATCCAAGATAATGATTTATGTGTGGAGGTCATTTGTCATGTTTACCTGGACAAATATGGAAGGCTAAATATGAAAGAGTTAAAGTAATATGATCTTTTGTGATTGATTTACTAGGATACCATGACAATCATATTGTAATTCGGTGGTTCTGGGCTGCAGTGGAAAGATTCAACAATGAACAACGACTAAGGTTGTTACAGGTAGGATGTCATTGGCTAACGTTTTTTTCTTGCATCGATACAATTATTGTTGAATTGCATTTTAAAATAATTGTTATGTCTACTCGATACATGCAGACCATGTTGACCTGGATGTATATAACCTACCATCTGTTCTAACTGCATTTGTGACTCCATCACCGTGCAGAATCTCCCCAGCCAAGTGAACGAATTTGATAGAGTTGTAAGAACCACAGGAGTGACATCTGCCTTCAGGGCAGCTTGGCCCCTTCGGCTAAAAACCCCAGAGTGCTCTGCAGGCCAGGCCCTGCCCCCCTTCCCCTCCCCACTTAGCAGAAAGAGAGGATCTTCATTCCTTCAAGACGTGGCCTCAATCTGTGATAAACTGCCCTTTCTTTTATGTCTCCCCACAATTTTCAGGGAACAGTGAAGTTCAATGAAAATGTCAGGGGAAAGAAATCATTATTGCCTGTTGGTGTTTACAATTGCCCACGTCATTGTGGAAGAAATGCCCAGCTGTGGCAAGCCCTGGGCATTCGCAGTCGGAGTATGACGAGTGGCCTGGGCTTTGGCTCTTTAGGATGGGCTCTGGCCCTCCAATTTGCAAGTCCAGAAGCGATTTTATTGGCCTTTAGTTGATCAGCGACTGATACTTCTTAAGTAATCACTGCTGTCAGTATGATTCTGAATCACAGAGACCCCATAGAGGGTTTCATAGACTATAAATCTTTATAGAAGAGCCTCCTTTGTCTCCTGAAAAGTAGCTGATGGGTTGGAACTGCCAGTCCTGCAGTTGGCAGCACAAGACCCAACCCCGAGTGCCACCAGCGCTCCTTGCTTCTTAGAGTCTGGGATTAGCTGATGCAGTCAATTGGTTCGTCTGTAATGGGGTACGGGACTGGCTTAAAGTTCTGAGGTGGTCAGCTACACAGTACTTGCTCTTCTATTACCTCTTCCCCTTCCCCTTTCCCTGGAGAACGCACTACCCATGCTTAGTGTTCTTCTCTGTTTGCTGCTTGCCACGGTCCGTCTGTCCTGGCTGTAACGTTTCACCTCCCACCCTTCTCCCTCGGGGAGCGGTGCCCTGCTCTAGCGCAGCCAGCGTAGGGCACCTGGTGGGGTGCTGGCCTCTGACCGGGCCTTTTCTGTTTTCTTGGCTTGATAGTTTGTCACGGGCACATCCAGCATTCCCTACGAAGGATTTGCTTCTCTCCGAGGGAGCAACGGCCCAAGAAGGTTCTGTGTGGAGAAATGGGGGAAAATCACCGCGCTTCCCAGGTAAAAAAGAAGAAACACTATCTATTTACGGTTCATGACAGTGCTGTTCTAGGGCAGAGCCCATGTCTATACGAGAGGGCTTCAAAGAATTCCTGGGACAAGCCCATTACCTTTTCATTCCATTTTCCTCTACCTGTTTGAAGTCCCCCTCGCATATTCTTATTGTTTTATGCTGAAAGTTCTGGAGGGAAAGAAACTCTTTTAAAATGACTTTATCTCTGATTTAAATTTTTTTTTCTTAAAAAAATGTGATGAAACATTCCCCCTGGCCACATTTGTTATTGTCTCTCTATTCCAAATGTATCTCCAAACACACACTGCGTTTGCAAAGCCCTTCGTTCCTCATACTCATAATGTCTCTGATTGGTTGTTTCCCAAAAGTTCTCATTTTGACTCGATATTAATAGGGATTTAGAAGGTCTACACTAAAATTTGCCGTTGCGATTTCTAAAGAACACGCCATCACATGAATGTGCTTTTTCTGTCTGAATCTTACATGTCTTATCCCTATGTTAATCTCTCTGCGTTTTATTCTTACGCATGATCAGATCATGCGTTTCCTTGGAATAGAAAAACAAACCACATTAGTGCTGTTACTAATAATTGTGAGATACCGGTAAGCCAGTCTGAGAGGACTTCAAAGTTTCATAGAAAAATAGAGCTAGAAGTTCATGACATTGTTCCCAGGAACTTTTTTTTTTTTTTGGCGTCCCTGGGTGGGCATGAACCCAGGAACTTTTTAAATCCCCACCATATGCATGAAGAGACGCGCCGACGGCTGACTGGAGACCATGGGAGCTGGAGCAAAAGGAAAGGCAGGAGCAAAGGACCAGCAGTGAAACATGGGATTTTGTAGATAAAAGGGGGCCTCTGAGTAGAGGAGCCCTAGTGGTGTAGTGGTTACACTTGGGGCTGGTAACCACAAGGTCAGCAGGTTGAAACCACCAGCATGCAACAGGAGAAAGGGGCTTTCTACTCCAGGCAAGGGACCACAGGCTGCTCTCATCTTGTGATGCAGATGCAATCTGGGCAAGTTCGTGATCTGCCCGTGAACAGCAGATACCGCCAAGGTATCATCCGAAATTTAAGTCCAACTGTAACCCAGTCTTCTGAACATTTGAAAGAGGTCAATTCTGCAGGTCTTGTTCTTCCCGTCAGGATATGACAGGGGAATCAGGGACTGAGGCTGTAAACACAGACGGCAGAGTCGGTGCCAGCTCAGGGGCTAGCCTGAACCTCTTCAACATTTATCACAAACTGTGACAGGAGGCTCTCCCTCCCCTCACCAAAGGCGTCCCTGGTGACTCTCATTTCATGATCTGATAAATCTGTTTATTTATTTACTGCACTTACTTGTTATTTTATACATGGCTGTTTGCATCTCCAAAACGGATTTTGATTAAATAAGGCCTTTCACCTCCTAGAGGGAACCTCTCCAGGATTAGCATTGAGATCGTAAGTATTAGCAGGCGAACGGCGTCACCTGCTTTGGATCATGTTTCTGTAGCGTCACTTTTGGAATACACTGTAACAATACCCACCCATGCCGGCTGCCCCTGTCTCGTTGCTGCCGTTTTCACCAAGTGTGCTGAGCAGGGAGAGACAACTGTGGACGACAGTGCACTGGCTGCACAGAGACTTGGACTCAAGCCCAGCTCTGCTGCAGTGGGGCCTTGAAGACGTTGTGTCATTTCTTTGAGCTTCTGTTTCCTCATCTGCTGTGTAGATTTTTTTTTTCTGGGGATTATATGAAAACATTCCATTGCAAAACACTCCAACCCGACCTCAAGTGAGGCTCTAGTAAGTGATGCCTGCTATTCTGACTTCTAGCTCTGTCATCTGTCCTACGTGTTAGACCGGCAGCAGGGCGCTACCAGGAGCACAGAGTGGGAGCTCAAAGACCAGTGTTTGAATTCTTCCACCAGCCAACTCGGTGACCGTGGAGGTCGCTTGACCTCTGGGCCTCAGTTTCTTCATCTGCAAATGCCCTGGGGGATCAGGGGTACATTACGGTTGCTTGAGCGGGAAGCAATGCTGGCAGGATAATGAAGTACCTTGGGGTGGGGGTCAAACTCAACTCTCACTTACACTTCCGCCTGGGAGCTCTAAGAAGTGTGGACTCATTGCCAATGGTGGTTTTCTTCAGTGTCCTTGCACATACGCGGTTGGGTAACAGGCATTGCCGTTTCTTCTTCTCTTGGTTGCGACCTGGATGGCTGGTTTTACCCAAACTATAACATAAACTAGCACAAAATAAATACAGGATGCATCATACAAGTAAGCCTCTTTTCATACCCTTGTTCCAACATCCCCCACTTTTCGGGTTGATGAGAAGCAAAAGACATTTGACGGTCCCACCTCTGGTTGCAGCCAAGTTGCACAACCTGTCTAGGAGATAGGGGTGCAGCTCGAAGACCTCTGACACACTTGTTATATGATGTAAATGAGACCTCAGCTGCATCTCCATACTGCAGGAATAACAACGTCATGCTCCAAAGGTATTGAGACACCTGAGTGCAGTGATGTATATGAAAGTCCTGGATTTTTGTGGTGGTGGTTCTTTTATACCTTTATCTGAATTCTTCTTGAAGTTACTGTATGATTATAACTATTAAAACACGCTCCCTAGAGTAGTCCATTTGAGAAAAATAAGATAATCTGTTCTAATGCATTGTATCATTTTATCACGAACAAGAGATTTCTTTTTTTTTAGTTTTAGTAGCACTTCAGCCACATATCAATCATATCTAGAAGAGTTGTACAACCGTTACCAAATCAATTTTAGAACACTTTCTTCTACCATGCACTCATTGTATTCATGAAATTATTTTTTTAATTGTAGCAAAAATGTATGGAACAAAGCGTCCAACTTCTGCACGTATAATTCAGTGCCACTGATTGTAGTCTTCGTGTTGTACAACCACTCTTGATCTCCTTTTCTAAAGTCTTCCACCACCAGTAACAGAAACTCAATGCCCCCTAAGAAAAAACACTTCCTCCTTCACCCAGGGTAACCATTGGTCAAGTGTAGGTGGTTTTTTGTTTTGTTTTATGTTTTCAGTAGTTTGCTTAATATAATATTCACAGATCATACAGCTCCAGAGTTGAATCACTTTGGAAAAAGAGTTCTATATACATCATCACAATCAGTTCGAGAGCCTCCCCACTCCTGCATTCATCGTTTGCCTCCCAGTTCCCTTCACCCTCCCTTTTCCTGCATTCCCGAGAACCCACTGCATGAGTTATTCCTCTGCGCATCCACTCCTTCTGTGCTGCTTAAATTGGGACACTCTACAGACACAATAGAAATTAAAGATGAAATGAATCAGAAGGAAGAAAATACTACTAATACAAAGATAAAAATTAAAAGTAAGAAAGAAAAGACCACCAAAGATACTTTTAAAGCCAGAGAAGGAATGTCTGTCATGGCACAATCGAGAACTATTTGAGCCTAGAGCCAATTCAGGTTGGGTCATGAGGGAGGTCAGCTGACCAAGTAGGATATTATACTTCGGTTTGCTCCACTGTAATCATGTTCTCAATCATCTCTGTATGATAGTAAAGCCGTTTGAGTCCCTCACCTGTGGCTAGAGTGGATCCTCCAGGGGATTGATCTGACTAGCTACTCTGCAGTTGGATTTTGGGCTCCACTGCCCTCCATAGCCTTCTACAAATTGGTTGTTCACAACTTGAGCTCTGATACTTCTCCCTTCATATTTGGTTTTTGTTAGCATCTTTGGATCACACAGGCTGGTGTGCTTCTTTATGGGCTTGATGCCTCACTTTAGATGGCTGCCTGCTTGAATACAAGCCTTTAAGACCCCAGACACCATTCCAATTGGTAGCCTGGCCCTATCTGACAAACAAGCGATTTCTTCACTAACAATTTTGCCATCATCATCTTCTTAGGAGTTGTAAAGTATTACCTAGGTATGGGCAAGAATTGCGAGACAGGCTCTAGTTTAAAGAGGTTTCTTCTTGAATGATCAAGGCCATTTCTTCTGCTGTCATAACTGATAAACTGAAGTTGTCTCCCTGCTGTTTCCTTGCAGGTATGAGGGGGTACAAAAAATTTTTAAAAAGCTACACTGGGCAGAACTTTTGTAGTATGCATTTTCCTCACTAAGCTAGCATTAAGCAACCTGCTCTGAGTTAGTGCACCCAGTAGCATCGCCTGGGAAGGTTCTCTCTGGTTACAGTCAGTTTTTTCATAAAATAGTTTTGCTCAAACCTCATTTTTAGTGATGGATGGCCAATTTAAGAGAACATCATGCGGCTGTGAAATTTTATTTCCTGCTCAGGAAAAGTGCCGCAGAAACCGTTGTGATGTTGAACACAACTTACAAGGACAGTGCTATGGGAAAAACTCAAGTGTATATGAGTGGTTTTTTCTTTTCAAATGTTAAATTCCGATTGATGACCAACCTCATTCTGGATGTCCATCTACTTCCTGAATTGACGAACATGCCAACAAAATCCATCCATTTGTGCTCAAAGACCAACGTGGACCATTGAAGAGATGGGGAAGTTATCTGAGCTATATCTCGGTTCAGTGAATTTTAATGGAAGATTTGGGAATGAGAAGGGCCGCCTCGGGTTCTGACTGATCAGGAAAAAGAGCACCGATTGGAAACATGCCTGCTTTGAAAGAACATCTCCAAAGCGACACACTTTTTTTCTAAGGTCATTACTGGTGATGAGACTTGGTGCTATTCTTACAACCCTGAAAGCAGACATCAATCAAACCAGGTGCCATCATCAGCTTGCCCCCCCAAAAGCTTGTTAAGTAAAATCAAAGATCAAGATGATGCTCATTTGTTTTTTGATGTGAGGGGGATAGTGCATTTGCAGTTTGTTCCACCAGGTCAGACTGTTAATCAAGCTTTCTATTTAGAGGTTCCAGAAAGATAGTGTAACATGTGTGACAAATAAGGTCTGATTTGTGGCAGATGGAGGATTGGTTTTGCCACCACGACAATGCACCTACTCACCCCACCATTGCAGTGCATCAGTTTTTGACGAAAACCAGCATGCCTCTCTTGCCCCAGGCACCTTACTCACCTGCCCTCACTCCATGGAACTTCTTTTTGTTTCTGCAAATGAAGAGGGACATGAAAGGACAGTCATTTGACAACATAGAAGTGGAAAAAAAAACAACCAAAAAACAAGGGAGGTGCAGTCAGCCATCCAAACAGATGAGTTTGAGGAATCGCAGATGAGACAACTGTATTAAGTGTAACGGAGCGTACCTCAAAGGTGATCAAGTTGTTTTTTAAAAAATATTTAAATACAAAGCTTTGAAAAAAATTCCCTTTTTGGTGTGCGTGGGGGGGTACCCACTCGTATATGGTGCAGGCTAAAGAGTTGGTCTGTCTCAAGGGTGGCCTTAGTCCCAGTGTATTTCTTTTTCTTATCGCGGAGCTAATGCGGGCATTAAAATGTGACATTGTACACATAGAAGAGAAAATGAATGCCCCTTTTAATGGGTCTGGCATCAATCTTCTGGTGTCAGCCTGGGCGGCTGCTCCTCCTCAGGAAGTGGGAAGGGGTTGTACAGGAAGAGGATAAGCCATCCTGGCAAACAGGAGGGATGAGGGAAGACGACTTCTTCTTTCTCACCACGAATGATTGAGGGCCCCTCAACCTTGCAAGCCAACAACTATGAATCTCATTCTTTTCTCAGATTTCTTCGCTTAATGTGTGGTACCCATGGATAGCACTGCTTACAGTGCGGGCCAAGAAGTATCTTAGTGCACATGTGGTTGCTCCTGGAGCCAATGCAAGTGGGGTCCCAGGCTCTTTTTCCTCTGCTGTGGTTACTAGAGACCCGGATGATAAATAATGATGGAGGCAGACAGGAATCCCCATGGAGACGTAGAGTCTGAACACATCACTGCACGCTTTCTGCTTAGTGGTGGGTAGTGAGCTTTGTAGTTTGTGTTTTTGTAGACGGCGTCCTACCCTCTGCATCTGTGATGGATTTTATCAGGGAATAAATCTACTTTATGGCAATTGTTCTCCAACATTCTGAACAAACAGGCTGCTAACATGCCAGCCTGGAGCACTCGAGGCTGGTCCTCTCTCGGTCTAGAGGGGACTTTCTGTATTCATCTCTGAGGGTCTTCCTGCATTCACCCCAAGGTGTTATTTGTGTATCCAACAGTGCTCATTCGGGAATTGTTCTACCCTGAGTTGCCTTCGATTGGGTTTGTAGTTGTCCATCTTTTCCCAGGGCCATCCAGAGTCTGAAGTTGACCATGCGTCATTTGAAAGCGCATCTTCTGCTGGTTATCACCTGATAGAGGAATACTCACTCTGGGAGCAGTTCATACTGTGTTTATAGATCCAGGTGCAGTGTAACCAACAGTGTGACCTAATGAGACTTTGGAATGAGGCCTTAATTGCCTGCTAATCTAATTCCTCTAATCACTCTAACTCCTCATGCACTCGCTATGTGCAAAACCTGTGGGAGATATAAATTGGTCTTTGTCCTTAGGGCTCTTAAAACACAGTGAGGGAAGTAATAGCTATTGACATGAGAAAAAAAAAGAAGAAGCCACCTCATTGGCCTCCACTTGGCAGCTGACAAATGCACAGTGGAGGTAGAGAGTACCAGATGATTCTTGGGCAGTGATTCACCCTGTGGAACACCTGCCAGAGGCTCAAAGGCTCCACACAAAGATTGATGACTTACCCGGCATTCCTGCTCTACACCTCATAGTCCAAGAAAACAAAACGGTGATCTCAGAGAGATCATGGCTATTTTTTAAAACTTCCCAGAAAATTAGACCTTTATTTGTATGTTAATGAAGCTGCCCTGGCCGGCAGCACATGGAGTGCTTTAAGTGAGTTTTATCACCTCGATGTGGTTGGTAGCTTTGATTTTCTCATGCTGGTGACTCACTGCTTTGAGTCAAGGCTAACTCACAAGGATCTGGAGCATCAGGTAGAACTGCCCCTGTGAGTTTCCCAGACTGTAACTGTTAGTGGGAGTAGAAAGCCCTGTCTTTCTCCTGCAGAGTTGCTGGGGGTTTTGAACTGCTGACCTTGCTGATCTCAGCCCAACACGTAACCTCTATGCCAGCAGGGCTCCCTCGTGCTGATCACAAGTTCTAAATCTGCCACTCATTTTCTCTCTTCTCTGCCTTGTTTAATAGCACGAGTGTCATCACACTCATTAGCTCTACCGCATCTTCATAATAATGGGGAGGTCTTTGCAGAGAACACATGTTGCTTCCTGATGTCCTGCCTCCTGTCCCGCTGCGGATGCGGCCTTGGCTCCTGCCACTTGGGCACTTGTATTTCTCAGGTTTCCTGGTGATACAATGTTTTCTCACACTTCTGGGCCCTGTCCTGGGAATATCCTACTTCTTGTTGACCCAGAAGCACCCTCCACACCTACACATGCTTTAGGGCTTAGTACATGTGCCGCCCTCTAGGATGCCTTCCCTAACTCTGCACAGCAGACTGCTAACTCATTGCATTGTCATTGCTTGTGTACAGGGCTATTAATAGCCCACGGGCCACTGCTGGATTGATTCGACAAAGGTGTCTCCTAGTCTGCTGGGGAAATGCAGTCGTTAGCAAAGGCTCCTGGCTTGGCTAGCCAGAGGTGGCTGGATTTTAGTGTCTGTTTGCCCCATGTACAGAGCACAGGTTGCACAGCCTTTGACAGGGAGAAACAAAAAACTATTGAGCACAGTTCTGTCTTGACACACGTGGGGTGTCCATAAGTGGACATGAATTCAATGGCAACTGGTTTGGTTTGGTTTGGAGAGCCAGAGGAGACAGGAAGGATAGAGAGGAAACACAAAACCCCATGGAGACACAAACACACTGAAGAAAGCCAGGGTATAAGCTAACGCCTCTCCTGCCTCCAGCAGGGAGCACTGCTAAGACTGCAGACACCCCGCACTTTCTCGGGGGAGGAACCTGTGGACACACGTTCAGATACGTCAGATCTAGACATGGCAGGTAAATTAGATCATGAGTTCACATTTCCAATTTTTATGTTAAAAACTGACATGTTCCAAGAGTCATTAGGGACTTCTTTAAGGTGTTTTAGTCTTTGGTTTTGCTTTATGCATAGCTTAATAATAATAATAAAAATACCAAAACCCACTACCATCAAGGTGATTGCAACTTCTAGTGATTCTATAGGACAGAGTAGATCACCCCTGTGGGTTTCTAGTACTGTAACTCTTTATGGGTGTAGGGAGCCTCATCTTTCTTCTGTAGAGCGGTTAGTGGTTTTAAAATGATCACTTTGTGGTTAGCAGCCCAGCCTGTAACCAACTGCACCACCAGGTCTCCTCAGAGCTTAATAGAAAGGTAGAAATTAGAGTGAGGACACTGAAATCATAAGGGTTAGGCATCACCACCAATTAAAAATAAGACCATTATTAATGAAACACATTAAAGTGTAAGGCAAGCAAAAAATGATTTTATTATTTTAAGACATTTTCTTTTAAGGCCTGTATCTATTTGACAGAATGATTGAGGGCCTTGGTTTTCTCTTTCTCAATATTAATCTTGATTGTGATATTCTTATCTTATTGGGGGGGTGTCTTATAACCAAAATCCAATTTGCTGCCATCAAGTCAATACTAACACATAGCGACTTGATAGGACAGGGTAGAACTGCCCCTGTGGGTTTCTGAGACTCTGATAATGGGACCAGACAGCCCTGCCTTTCTCTTGAGGAGTGGCCACCTGGACAGAGCACTGCCCAATGTGTAACCACTCACCACCAGGGCTCCGGGGCTCTTACAAGTTACTTAAAATCACTTCTGGGATAAAGAGGAATAAATGAATAAAGAAGTGCCTTCATATACACACTTTAAACAATTGATTGATCTTTGAACATTTTAGATGCAAAGACTATACTCTGGGCTCGCTGGATTTAGATTATTTGTTTGCAGCATAGATTCCCATATTTACTTAGCCTACCGCCCCCTTTTCCATTTGAATTGCCCCCCTGCCAAGTGAACACTTTTTTACTCTAATCCATGGCCCAGGATATGTCAGTATCTGTTTTTGCAGCCCCCATAGATTGATCCAGTGCCCCCCCCTAGGTGGGGTGGGGGAGCAGTATCACCCCCTTTAAGAAACACTGGTCTGTAGCAAAGAAGAGAGAGGACAAACATATGACCTCTTGGTTAACATTGGAAGGATCCAGAAGGCATCAAGACATCCATAAAATCAGACCAGATGTCTGGAGGTTTTTAAGCCTTTCTTATATTGATGCCAGCATGATTTCCCAAAGAGGGGTTTAGACCTGTCCTCTTTGAGTGATTCTGGCTGCATGGACTTAAATGAGGTAAACTCATTATAGCCTTAGTGCCGATGCCTTTGAACCATTTGGAAAACGTCCCTTTATGGAGACTGAATAGCTGGATGCATGTCAGCTGCCAATATCAACAGAGTCCAAGGGCCCTCCCATTATTTTCTGCTGGAGTTTTCTTAGGACATGAAATGGCGTGGGGGAAGGGAGCAGTAAAAGCCTCTGAAGATTGTTTTGTTTTGTTTTGCTTTGTTCCCTCCCCCCCTCCTTCTTGGCTCATACCACAAGTTGATGGTAAACATTGGGCAATTTATTTAACCACACTATTCCACAATTTCCTTATTAGCAATACTGTCTTGTTCATGAGGAGTTTTGTAATTTTTGCAAACAACAAAACACTGTTGTAGACATTCATAGATATTTCTGATCCACTTGATGTCTTCCCCGCGTGGAGACCAGGAGACTACTTGGCATCAGAATCACCCGGAGGGATTCTTTTAAGGATGATTCCCCACACCAACTTCAAACCTCTTAATGTATAATCTCTGGAGGTGCCCCTACGAATCCCCAGTGTAAAAAGCTCCTTGGTGATTTCTAAGCACCCCAAAGTATCCCTTTGGGAATCCCTGCTATCTGATAAGCCTGATGGAATTAGATGGTTCGATCACCTAAAACCCCCCTGGTATCTCCCAGGCTTTCAGAACTGACTCAATCTGAATCATATCCCCCAGAGCTAATGCATTCTGTGATAGAGTTATCCACCCAAAAACATTTGAATGCCTATTTTACTCATTCTGGTTCTTTAAATTTATGAGATTCCCTTGGATATTGAAGACTGGCACTTCATAGTCAGAAGTAGGATAAAATTAGCACTTGGGCTTCCAGAAGTCTACAAACAGAGCCAATGGGCATTTCAGTTTAATGTTGGACTTTCCCCTAGAATACCCAGGTTTGAGCCTCTATTCTTGGTTTGGCCCCTGACTCAGCTTTGACCTTGGAGAAACCATTTCATCTTCCTGAACAGTTTCCAGCCTCCACAATTATATGCCTTCTCCAACCTCAGGAAACATTCTCCAGAGGAATTGTTCAGTTGATTCAGAAGGAAAGTTCTGCTATATTTCATGAACCGTATTTTTTGTAACCACATGCAATTTAGAAGCAGTGATAGCCTGGGATTATGGGTCAGTTATGGGGATTACATCCGATGACTGAAGAAGATCAAAGAAATGTGTCCAGCTTTTCCCGCGCTGGGTGGAGAACTGGTGGATTTATTGGATAAGCTGCTGTAGTATCTGCAACGTTATTATCAGAAGTTTCAGAAAGACATCCCGAGTTCCTGTTCCTCTGTTCAGAAATCTGGGAGTGTGAAAGAGCCACTGTTTATTCTCAGCTTGGCCCCACCACCTAGACTTGATAGGTGTTCTACCATTGCACTTATCACCAGAGATTTAGCTGGGTCTTCTTCTCAGAGTCCCACAAGGCTTGAGGTCAAGGTGCCAGCTGGACTGTGTTCACCTGTCTGCAGGCTTCACTAAGGCAGGAGCTGTTTCCAAGCTCCTTTGGGTTGTTGACAAAAATCACTCTTTCCATCAGCAGTGTACTTGCAGTAAAATGGCTCTGACTTCCCTCTTGCCATGAGGTAGGGGCCCACGCTCCATCTTTCTTTGCCTACTCAACACCAACCCTTCTTCCCATGGCCCTCTGTTTCTGTGCTAGGTTTGATCATTTGTTGCAATGGAAACAGAACACACACAAACATCACATGGGAGCTATGGAGGGCTTACTAGGGAAGTTCATCAGTTACCAGAAGCAGGAGATGTAAGGTCTGAGACGGTCCCTGGTCCACAGAACACTTTTCCTCAGCCAGCAGCCAAGCCTTCGTGTAGCCTCTCAGCCGTGGGGTCCCTTAGCCCCTGCCTCTGTGGGCCAAGAACCCTGTTTTGTCTTGGCCCTGCTTTTTAATCCCATAGTCTCTTCTCTGTTCTCTCATGATTTCCTTGCTCTGGACTATACTCTCAGCCTGGCTTCTTTGCTCTGGCCCCATAGTCTCCGGGCCACTGTCCTGTGCCTGTGGTCTCAGCCTTCACCACTGGAGACAGAGATTTGGAGCAGGCTCTTTTTCAATGGTCCTGGCTTTTTTGCTCTCTGTGTCTGAGTTGGCTCTTATATACTGAGCGATGGCTTTGATAGAGGTGTGGTTTTTGTCTTTTAGCAGACTGTACCCCAAAGGCAACAAAGAGTGTGACTAGGTTCAGACCTTCCACTAAGGTGAATGAATACTAATCCCACCTTAATCCTGTCTATAAGCATACATCACATTAGTTCACTACATCTCAGTGCTTCTTCAAAGTCAGCAACAGAGAGTGTCGGTGTCTTTGCTACCCTGATGCTCTAACCTCTAGATGTTTGTTCTTTTAAAGGTCTTGTCTGCTAAGGTCAGGCCCACCCAGGAATGTCCCCCGTGATTAATTGAATGACAGCAGAATAGAGGCTTTCATTATATTGGCAACATCCACTCCCCTTTGCCATATTACAGAGCCTGCTCACACAACAGGAAGAGGTTAGACAAAGATGGGGATCAGTTGGGGTCACCTGAGATTCTGCCTACCACCAGAGCACAGCAAATCAAACATTACTCTATGAATTCTCACTCCTGGGAATGTGGTCTTTGATACTTTTTAAATTAGCTAAAATTGGCCATCAGTTATCAAGATGGTAGGGACCAGCTTCACTAGGGAGTGATAGCTACATGACAGCTACAGGCATGGCTTGTCCTCAGCAAAGAGAGCATTAGGGGTGATTGCTTGCTTGTCCCCGGATGATGCAAACAGTTAGCGACCTTAACTGCTAACAAAAAGGTTGGAGTAGTTGGAGCCCACTCAGAGGCTCCCTGACAGAGAGCTTGTGAGTCGACTTCCAGATTGGCAGTCATTGAAAACTCTTCACAGCACACTTGGCATTGCCACCAAAGTCAATTTGACTACAACTGGTTTGGAGTCCCTGAGGGGCATAAAGGGCTAACACATGTAGCTACTGACTGAAAGACTGGAGAGTCCAGTCTGCCCAGAGTTTCCTCTGAAGAAAGATCTGGTGATGCACTTCCAAAAACTGGCCTTTGGCAGCGCCATGGAGTAAGCACCATTCTGCTCTGACTTGCATGAGGTGCCAGGAGTTCTACTGACTCAATGGCAACTGGTGGTGATGGTATTGCTTACCTAAAGACAGAGTCACCTTGAATTCCATTCACTAGTGAGTGCTGCTAGTTTGCCCAGTATGATCCCATTCATGCACGTTCGAGGTTACCATTATACAATTATATAAACGAGTTACGTTGCTAAGAAGAGTTGTCCCAAATATTGACCGATCACATTCTTTGACACCACTAGATCGACCAAAATGAAAACAAAAACCTTTTCATTAAGGACAAACAATGGAGATCATCCTTTCGGTGTTTCTTACCTTGACAAGAAGACTGTAGAGAAAAGGGTTGTGTGTTAGACCAGGAAAAGAACTAACCATATTAGCATTGCTCTCTGAATAAAATAAGTAAAACAAGTAAATAGGCTAGAGGAGATTAGCAGGAGATAAGAGTTAATTTCCTTATTGCATGGCATTTATATAAATCAATAGGAAACCCCAAAACTTCAAGAGGTAAGCAGACAAAAATGAATAGGTAGCTCACAAGAAGTGTAATAAGCAGGCAAGCCTGGGGAAAGATGCTCAACCTTAGTAATAACCAAAGGAATGAAGATTTAAAAATAATAATGAGGTGCCCTCTTTTAGCATGAGATAATGAATGTTGTATGTCTAGCACAGAGGGGCTGGCATATAATTATATTCCAAACATATTTTACCTCTCTTTATCCTGTCCCTAGAACACAGATAAAATTGTCATCTAATATTTTTATTATAATATTTAACATAAGATATATTTTATACTGGACTCTCTGATAGTTGATTTTTAAAGATTTTCCCATTTTACTTGAAACCCAAATGTGAGTTCCAGTATAAAGAACATATAATAGAAATTACATTAACTCTAATTCAGAAGTATTGATTTTAAAAGCATATTTGGAGGCAAATGTTAACTGGATGACTCTCCCTAGTGTTTCCCAGAGTTTATACTCATAGGAGCAGTTAAATGAGTCCGTATTCAAGCACACTGCTGTCAAGTCAATGTCGACTCATCGAGACCCTTTAGGACAGGGTAGCACTGCCCTGTAAGTTTCTGAGACTGTAACTCTTTAGGGGAGGAGAATGCCCCACTTTTCTCCTGTGGAGCAGCTGGTGGTTTCAAACTGCTCATCTTGTGGATTGCAACTCAACTCGTAACCACTCCAACAAACCCAGGGACAAGGAAACAACAAGAGATCTAAAATCGATGACCAGGAGGTCATAGAATGCCTGGTGGGGTTTGATCAAGTGCCATGTAGCTGAGAGAAGGTACAGAGAGCGGAATGAAGATCGAACATGATAGTGAGACAGGAGGAAAGTAAAAGGAAATAGAGGAAAGAACTAGGAGGCAAAAGATATTTATTTAGGTATAAATATAGGTGTGTGTATATATGTAGATATATTAATATATAACAATAGAGAGATAGGTCTATGTACATCTATTTATAGGTTAAGGATTAAGGTAGCAGATGGACATTGGGCTTCTACTCAAGTCCTCCTTCAATTCAAAAACACTTTGTTCTAAAAACCTGCCATTCTGTGATCCTCACCTTTCTGACACTATCACTGAAGACAAAATGGGTGCATAAGCTAATGTGGTGAAAAAAGTTGATGGTGCCCAGCTATCAAAAGATATAGTGTCTGAGCTCTTCAAGGCTTGAAGTTAAACAAGCAGCAAGGGAAGCAACAAAGCCCACATGGAAGAAGCACACCAGCCTGTGTGATCATGAGATGTTGATGGGATGCAGGCATCAGAAGACCAAAAACAAACAACTATTTCAATGTGAATGAGGGGGGTCGGAATGGAAACCCAAGGCCCATCTGTAGACAGTTGGATGTCCCCTCACAGAAGGGTCAAAAAGAAGGGACGAGCCAGCCAGGGTGCAGCACAGCACCGATGAAACACACAACCTTCCTCTAGTCCTTTATTGTTTCCTCCCCACCACTATCATGACCCCAGCTCTATCTTACAAATCTGAGGCTAGACCAGAGCTTGTGCACTGGTATAGATAAGATCTCTCAACACAGGGAATCCAGGATAGATAAATATCTCAGGAACAATAATGAGAGTAGTAATACCATGAGGGTAGGGGGAAGGTGGGAGGAGAAGGGGGAGAAAGAGGAAACCAATCTTAATGATCCACATACACTCCCCGCCCCCCACAGGGGGATAAACAACAGAACTGTAGGTGAAGGGAGACAGTGGATGGTGTAAAATATGAAAATAAAAAAAATTATAAATTATCAAGGGTTCAAGCAAGTGGGAGGGCGGGGGAGGGAAGGGAAAAAAGAGGAGTTGATCCCAAGGGCTCAAGTAGAAAGAAAATGCTTTGGAAATGATGATGGCAACATATGTGCAAATGTGCTTGATACAATTGATGTATGAGTTATTATAAGAGCTGTGAGATCCTCCAATAAAATGATTTATTAAAATTAAAAAAACAACAACCTCGTAACTACTATACCACCAGGGCTCCTGAGTCAGTACTGGCTATCTTAAAACAGTGTTGCTTTTTTTTAATGGTACTTTTTATTAGCATTATTATTATTAATCATTTCATTGGGGACTCTTACAGATATTATAAGAATCTATAAAACAATTATATCAACTGAACTTGTGCAGATGCTGCCATCATTTTCAAAACATTTTCTATTTGAGCCCTTTGATATCAGCTCCTCTTTATTCCTCCCCCCCCCTACCACCCTCGTGAACCCTTAATAAATTATATATATATATTTTCATATCTTACACCGTCTGATGTATCCCTTCACCCACAGTTCTGTTATTCGTACCCCCTTGAGAGGTTATGAGTCATTCATTGCTATCACTTCCCCTTCTCTCCCCCCCCCCCCCCTTTTGGACCTTCATGGAATCCTCACTCCCATTACTGTTTGAGAGGTTTATGTATCCTGGATTCTGCATGTGAAAAGCTCTTATCTGTACCAATGTACATATGCCAGTCTAACAGGATTTGTGAGGTAGAACTGGGGCCATGGTAGTGGGGGAAGGAAGCATTAAAGTACTAGAGAAATGTCATGTGTTTTGTCAGTGCTATACTGCACCCTGGATGAATGGTCCCTACATTGTGGCCCTTCTGTGAGGGAATGTCCAATTATCAACAGGTGGGTTTTGGGTCTCAACTCTGACCCCTCTCCTTTGCATGGATATAATTGGTTGTTTTTGATTCTCTGATACCTGGTCCTGTTGATACCTCGTGATTACACAGGCTGGTGTGCCTCTTCCATGTGGACTTTGTTGCTTCCCTGCTAGATGGCCACTTGTTTAACTTCAAGCCTTTAAGACCCAGATACTATCTCTTTTAATAGCCAGGCACCATCAGCCCCCCTGAGTTTCTGTAAACCATGTGACTAACTGCCTGCTTTACATTATCTTTTACAAGTTATTTAAGACAATTAGGGTCGATCTTTTTGACAGGGATGAAATAGTTCTGTTACCTCATTTAGTCCTTGCATATTCCCGAGAACAAGCTACTTGATTCCCATTTTACAGATGGGAACCTTGAGATGCAGATTTTTAGTCATTCACCTAAAATCACACTCATAATCATCATTCGAACTCAAGTCTGTCCAAGTTCAAACTTGTTATCTTTTCACTACACTGCCTCTAGAAATGTAATCTTATTTATTTCACAAGTATAAAATGATTTTTAAGAATAAAATCTAAACACGTGACTTGGTGGAACTAATCATAGTTTCTGTATGCTGGAGCCATTTTTTGAAGTTAAAAAAAAACACAAAACTATTTCGTTCCCACAAATGAGCTGTTGAACATTCAGAATAGAGTGCTTCCTATTCCATGTCAAAAATGTAGATTGGCTTCCTGATAAGATGTACTATTTGGAGACTGTCTATTTTTTATTGTGATTCAGGTGCAAATAACAGGAAAACTTTTTTTTTACTATCTTGGCAAGAGAGTAGGCATTTCTAAAAGAGAACACATAAGCGAGTATTTAAATGGCCATTATTTTTGCATTATGAATTAGAAGAGAAAAAAAACCGATTACAGCACAGGGTTCAAAGATATAACAATGGTTAACTGACTTCAGCAGAGAAGTCCAGGGTATTTCCAGGACGCACACTGAACTGTGAGGCAGCTCTTCAGAAGCACCTGGTGCTTTTCCCTGCCCAATTAACCGAAGCATTACAAATCCACAGGGGACCGGAGGGATGTGCAAGCAAAAGCCCGCTCGGAAAACGAGGTAGGTGCTGCGATGGGCTGATATTCCGGCCTTGAGTATCTGACACCAAGAGAGAAGCAAGCACCAACTGAACTTGGGGTTGTAATTCTCAGACCAACAGTAATGTATAAGAAGGGGCTTCAAAAAAGTACTTGGAGAAAAAGTCCTTGTTACCATTTTCATCAGGAACATTTTGAAGCCCCCGTCATGTCATCTGGGTTTTAAATGGCTGTGAAACTGGAATGAAAATATTTGTTAAATGTCTCATTTCCCTTGCCGAAAATTTAATTCTGAATTTTCAAGGCAAAATGGTTTTTAGGGGCTTTTCAAAAGCAGCGTGACAATGGCAAACAAATCGATGCAAATGTGAAGGATGCGCGCGCGCACACACAGACGGTCTGTCTCCCTCGAAGTGCCCTAAGCTCTGTATTGCTTCTTCTGTTTGCAGGGCTCATACTTGCTTTAACCGCCTGGACCTACCCCCTTACCCGTCCTTCTCCATGCTTTATGAAAAACTCTTGACCGCAGTGGAAGAGACGAGTACCTTTGGGCTCGAGTGACCGGGAAGCACAAGTTCTTCCTTATGGACAGCAGCTCAGAGCTGCCCTCTGGCAGGATGGCTGGACGGTGGACGTTTCAAGCGGACGATTGCACCGATTAAGACTGCCACTGTTTTCAAGGATCGCGTGCTCTGTCACTTGGGGGACAGGCTAGTGGTCTTGAGTGCTCTTGGAAGGCTTTGGGTGAGCTTGAGGGTTACCCAGAGAACAACCCAACAGTCTTTCAATCAACAAGTCTTCTTGACCGTCAAACGTTTTGCATTTGTTCCAAGACCAAGATGAATCTGTACATGATCAGCTTCCTGGTAATTTTCAGGACTCTGGAGATTCTTGACACCCTTGAATGCAGTTGAAGCCAAACTGGCAGTACTTGGCCCAATCTCCAAATTAATGCAAGTTAAATACTGTAATAAAGAAAAACAAATATATGTCCTGAAAGTACATTCATTTAAGCCCCAAATTATGAGAATATTCCTTCTTTTGCTTATGAGTGCCTGCATGGTGTGCACCATAGATTTCAGCTTTTATGGGAAATGAGTGAAAATGAAATCAAGTCAACATGAAGTAACTTTAAAGATTTGCAATAAGGTGGTCTGTGACAATTGATATGCAAGTTGTATTGTGTAATTATGGCTAAAGACAAACGATTATGCACTGAATTGCTAATGAAAGATTTTGTGCTTTACAATGCATGAAAACCATCTAAAAATAACTAGTTATTAATCACAGCATATCAGGAAAAAGTACACAGTGCGTTCTGTTTAGTTTTTATAGCTTCATTATACTTATGTTCTTTAAGACGTATATAAGAACCTACCTGTCACACTGTCTGTGGCATCACCTGTTCCATTTTCATGCTCCATGCTGACGTGGGCATCATGCTAGTGTGTGCCCTTTTAAAGACTCTCAAAGGGGGAAAAAAGGAGGGCGGTGGCTTTCATTTTTGTAAAGGTGACACAAAAATTTCCCCCCAAATAATTTGCACTGAATGTACCAAATTTGAGGGACATGACAACATGACTAACAGTACCTCCATCACTTGACAAATCTAACAGAAAATAGGTTCTCAACCAGACTTCCTCCACAGTGCCATGCCTACCACCACAGGGACTGTGCACATAAGTCATACAGTTTTTAAGACTCACTATATGTGATAGTGTGATGTGCATTTGTTTAAAATGCATTAGACTCGCTTCCATCCATCAAATACTCTACAGGATGGCATTTAATACTGATATTTCGTCGTCGTCGTCCCCCCCCCCCCTCACTGCTTTTTATTTGTACAGCATCCTTACACTCGGCGCTCCATTGGAGAGCCATCAGCACCATCAAGGACATCGGCTCTCTTTAGTCATAAGAGTTATGTATGTTTTCTCTTCTCAGTATAAACATCACACATTGAAACTCTCAGTGCTATATTTCTAATCCTGCGTTTTCACGGATGCATAATTTTCTTATCCATATTGAGGGACAGTTTTCTATGCTATCTCAGAAATGGCATGGCATCACTAACTTTCTTTCTGCTGAATTTTACCAGGAGGTGTCCTTTAGTTTAATTGCTTCTGAATTTACTCCACAATATTGCTCATAATGCATCAGATGCTCAGTAGAATGTAGTTAAATTGTGGGTAATAAAATTATTGTATTAATGTTTCGTTTGTCAGCTTATGGTTTTACAGGCATTGTCTGGGCCTTTGAGAATTATATCTATGAGTAGCCATGAAATTCCTATTATGGGATGTTGGCGATCTTATATTGTATAGAGGTCATATGCCTGGTTTGCATAGGTGGCTTGTAAGGATTGATTGCTCTCCTGTTGGCTAAGCTGAATTGGCCACGTGAGCCTCAAGAGGAATACCAC
Organism: Echinops telfairi; assembly: GCF_000313985.2. Classification (NCBI taxonomy): domain Eukaryota; kingdom Metazoa; phylum Chordata; class Mammalia; order Afrosoricida; family Tenrecidae; genus Echinops; species Echinops telfairi. Next base: position 21,672,094 of record NW_022103899.1, on the reverse strand, counting down.
TCGTGTTACAACATCCCTGTAGGTACTGCAAAATGGGAAAATGTTCTGAAAGAGAAGATTATAGGAACTTGGAAATAAGAAAGGAAGGCCTTTGTACCAAAATTGGACCTGAGAAAAGGCAAAGGGGAAAAATTTTAAACTGGAATGTAAGTTTGTATGTATTGATCATGAATATAAGTATATATTTAATTTTACAAACTATTTTTACTTGTTTGTATTTTTTCATTATAAAAGTAATATAACACCCTTAAAACACACACATTTCGGATGGTGTGTAAGGTGTGCAGGGCTGACAGCGACTAAGCAATAGAAATCAAAGGGTGTGCTCTCCTAAGAGTATAGCCCTAGACCATGTACCTCTCAGATCCCTCCTTTCTTACGACACCCCATGTTCTTGTTTAAGACCCAAAAGAAAATGTCTGTCTTTAATTTTTCTATCCAGTATATTTATTGGTAGGCATCAGCTTCTCAAACAACAGTTTTCTCTCACTGGTGCAGTCATTCATTAATGTCACCCTCTAGCCTCCACACTGATCACTTTCGAGGATATACTTAGTATATCAGAAAAGCGTGATGACTGAGCTGCTCTTCTTTATTAACAAAACAAAAAGTAGCCAATGGTAAATATAAGAAAATACTAAATATCATCTCAAAAAATAAATTGGACCAATATATTCAGCAATGAAGAATACCCATACATTTTTATAGATAATTTGGCTTTATTGTCTTTTCCTTAAGAAATTCATAAATGGTTTTTATTTTACTATAAAAGGCAGTCACAATAATACATCAAGTACAGGTATGTATGCAAAGCATTCCTTGAATGAGAGAAGGGGCATCCTATTGGCAGTTTTTGTGTTTTTTTTGGAACCAGACATTGTGGTTGATGATGGAGACACAAAATACAAACTCTGGCCCAGAGAAGCCAGAGTAGATGCCACCTGGGTAAAACAATTATATAGTAAGTTTTACAATCAAGGTTTAAGAGAGAAGTGGCTTTTCCATCGAGGTGATTCGATAAAGGCTTTGTAGATTAGTGTGGCTATAAATGCCGATTTATTACTTCTCATTGCCATCAAGTCAATCGCAACTCATGGTGACTCTCAGAACAGACCAGAACTTCTCCCTGGGGTGTCTGAGACGGTAACTCTTTGCCAGAGCAGCTAGGTTCCTCTTGCTCCTACGGAGCAGCTGGTGTTTAACCATTGACCTCGAGGTTAGCAGGCCAACCCTTAACAACATGTAATCGTCTGACAAGATTGGTTGAACAGTGTTGAAGGCCAGGGTGCATGAACTCGAGAGAGGTGGGAGCCTGCAGATGAGGAGCGAGCTGTGAGAGAGTAACCCAGGGATCTCCAAAGGATCGAGGACAGCTCCCGTCCCCTCTCTTCCCTTTGCCTGCACTGCCACGTCCCTTCCGTTTTCAGGGTGAAAGTTCTGGGTCCCTGTGCCCAACTGAACCTCTGGGATCAAAACATTTTGTGTGTGTGTGTGTGCACAAAATGAATGGTTAGACCCTTGGTCAAAGAATTGCTGTCATTTTTAGTATATGTTGCATTTACAATTAAATGGAAATTCTGTAATAAAGAAAATTTGCTTCACCTGTAAAGCAATCAGTAATGGTAAAAATGCTTTCAAATGAATAACCGTACTAGTAAACTCTGTATAGTGCTTCAGAGTTTCAAAATACATTCAGGGACTTCATCTTCTGTGAGCCTCCCAAACTTGGGGGTGGGGGTGGGGGTGGGGAGAAAGTATTAAGCCCCATCTGGGTTGAGGCTGATTTCCATGAAGGGCTTGTGGGGTCAGTTTCCGGGTTTTTCTTCTGGTTGCAATTCAGTTTCCCCTCAGGAAACATGCAGACCAGTGTTTGCACCGGCCTATTCTGCTTTCAAGTGTTCTGTTTGGTGCATTTCAAACAAATACAGTTAAAATGCAACGCCTTCCGAAAACCAATCCATGAAGAAATTTGTATATTCAGAGGAAAACTTCCTATACATGCAATATTTCCATTTGACCCCTTGTTAGGAGAAATTAGAAATAGGATATTAAATGTGCTTGATTTTGGCAGATTGTATGTACAATGTTTTGGTTTATTCAAATATTATTTGGAAGCAAGATCATGAGAAAAAGAGCACTTTACCAGAAACCTTTTCCCCCCCTTTTTAATAGGGTGGCTCTAGAAGGCCCTGATGGCCAAATATGCAATGATATGGAAAATATGCAATGATATGGAAAAAGAACTCCTGGTGATTCTTTTTCCCTTTGACCTCATGTGCACCCAGGCGCTTTTCCGGTCTCCCTGCACAATGTTATGACTTGATCCCACCTAACGAAGCAAATCTCTTAGGCTGAAGAGTCCAAAAGTCGGTCCAGGTCAATCTTACTCAGGAAATTCTAGGGCAGGTGAAACAATGCTCTGGCACCATTAGAAGTTATGTGTAAGTAACCCTGCATCATGAAAACATGCACGCGCAGTAGGTGGCTAATCGCCAATGGGAGTCTGGGTGTCGGGCATCTGCTTTCTGGTTTAGCGGATGAGTGACAGCGCTTCAGTACTTACCCAACTTACTTCCAGATCATGTGAAATATTCCAGTTTTCCAACTGACCCTTTTCCGGATCATGTTTTCCAAATAAACAGTGTGCCCAATATGCTGTAGCTGTCGAAGCTCTCGGTATAGGGGCTTATTGGCAAACGCTGTCTTTTAAAAAGGTGTTCTGGTAAAAAGGTACAGATGAGGAACCCCACAGTTGGGTCACCCCCAAGAATGCAATGCTAATTATCGACCAACTGCTAAAGATCGGAGAGCTAGGCTATGGCAAGTGTGTCTGCCGTCCCTCTCACATTCAAGGCCCAAAGAGCAAACCCATGGTTGTTGATTGCAACTCATCACCACTTTTTCGAGTAGAACTGCCAAGGCTATCAAAGGAAGCATGAACAAGACCAGAGCAGAAGGAACGTGAAAGCAAGGCTGCTGCCTCCCTACTGCCGCCACTGAGTCGATTTCGACTCATCGAAACCCCACAGGACAGAGAATTGTCCCTGTGCGTTCCCAAAGTTGGAAATCTTTAGGGGAGTAGCAAGCCTCATCTTCCAAACAGGGCTGGAAGGGTCAATTAGGAAATGCTGGTTGGAGGTAGGAATATATACTTCCGTGAGAAACTGAACGTAGGAGGTCGCTGCTTCTTTTTATAATCTACCTTCATCTTATAATTTCAGTAGGTTTGCTAGCATGTTTTGTAATGCAGGAGAGAATTTCCCTGGTGTATTCAATTGTTTAACATTAAGTTCTGTTGTGGATCTTTTAAAAACTAATGATCATTTTTAGTCTTGTATATGCAAAGAAATGGTCGTGCTTGAGATATTATGCTTAATTTTTTTTAGCACACCTTTTTGACACATTTCCATGGTTTCTAGCGGCGACTTCCTACTTATCTACAAAATAAAGCCTAAGATGTAGGTTGTGGCGTTGCAAATAGAGACTTGATCAATGTTTCCAACGTAAGAAGTGAATCCAGACTGAAAATGCATTTGCTTAGATTTAATCTCTACTTCATTTGACTTGCATGATTGAACCGGCCACCAAAATAGGATAGTCCTAATGGTATGGTGTCTGAGGACATGAGTGAATTAAACTTTTATATGTGATTTAGATGTCAATTGGCCTTAGGCAGGTGATCACTTTCAATCCACATTTCTTTGGAGATATAACCCTGAGCAGTGTTGATAGGTATATTGTGTGATTCAAATTGGATCCACTATTACTGGTGCGAGTAAGGAACTATCAGTAAACTTGTGGTTGTGTTATCACCTTCTGGGGGGTGGGGGGAAAAGGGTGGAGATCAGTCAAGAAATCCCTTTAAGGACTAACCCAGGACTACAGAGAACCAAATGTTCTTTTAGGGCCCAGCTGCTCTAAAAGTATGTCATTATAACCTCTTTTTCCTTGTATGATATCATAAGTAATACATGAGGCTATTCATATGTTGGAAAGTGCATACTTGTTTTTTTTATAATAGGGATGCAGGCATTCCAAAATAACTGAATAAAAATGCATGCATCTCTTCCCCTCTTGCCAAAAGTATTAATCTCATTTTACAACAACACTTTTTTATGCTGTACAAGACTTACTTTGTTCTAAGATTTAAGTAGGACACAAATAGTGTGTCTTTTTAAGCCTTTTCATTTTTCTCCACCAACCTGACTCATTGTGTTCACTATACCATGTATAACAGGTAATAGCAATGTTCCTATCTTTATTCAGTTGATTCAAGCTTCATATTTGTTCAAAGTTATTTTAAATAGAGAATAATAGTGGAAGAGATTTTCTATTAGCATAAACATAATACAGCTCTCATTTTACCTTACATTTAAATTTCCTTTCTTTTTTCCTCCCAAACAAATAGAGCAGCTTGTTTACATCCTAGCAATGGCTTGTGGGTGGTATGACATGGAGTCTGGGACTCTGTAGTGTGGACTAGTTGTTTGCTTCCTGGGAAGTCTGTATTCTTACCCTTATCTGAACCCCTGGCTCTTATGTTGTATTTTTTATGATTACAAAATGCTTTGAGGGAAAGATATTTTAATGTGTACAGTTTGTTTTATTTTCATACTGATCTCTATTTTTGTTTAAAACCACGTTGCATCATGAAATCACTTAATCCAAAATAAATCTTCTTTTAAATAAATAGATTATGACTTTTCTGTCATATATTTGGGGAGGAAACAACTCAAAAGGGAAGAGAACAGAAGTGGGGACAAAGGTCTCATGGGATCACCTTAGCCCCTAGTCTGCCGGAAATATTCCAGTCATATTCATAATTAAGAATCGATTCTGTTCTTTAGAATTAGTTTACTTGAATATTCCATTATTTAATACGGAAGGAATAAATTTATATGTCACACTCCTTATTCCTATGGTATCTTAGGTTGAGAAACAGACTCGATCAGATATATTTAGAGAGAGATTTATGAAATAGAGATGACCTTAAAGGGGATCATCTGGGACCAATGAGTTGACAAGCGATGCACAATTTGGTTGGGTAGTGTTACTAATGGGAACAGGGAACAGCCTTCCAGGGAGGTATTTGTATAAGGGTACTGCCAGAGTTGGGGTGGGTGGAGGGGGTCCAAACACATTCTTTAGCTTGAATGTTGTGGTTTTTGAGCAAAAACCAAAGGAGGGGTATCCTGTGTAACTTCATATTGGTGTAGGGTCTAGTATGGATTATATTTGGATTATAACCAGTAATGACCTTGGATTAGCCCAAATCTTCCTATGCTTATTTGTAAAGACCAGGGTCATAAACTTGTTTCCTGAAGAAAGAAAACAAGCTTTTAATTATGTCTTGCTTGACCTAGTCGGTGCTAATTTTAGTGGAGTTTTTCAAAATTTGAGCAAGTTCTTAAGATGTAATAAGGTTTTTATTATGGTAAATGTTTGCTATTTTTACATGTGTAATCCAATGACATTAATTATGCTCATTAAGTTTTCAACAATGAAAAGGTTTTGCATTAAAAAGAGAGATTTATTTTAAGGAACTGGCTCATGAGATTGTGAAAACTAGTGAATCCAAAATCGGGATCAGGAAACCAGCTGTAAATCCAGGCAATCTTGTGTCCCTCAATTTAAATATCAAGTGTTTGCAGAGAGAGGAAATTCTGGCAAGCTGTCTTTATTTACTAGAGGTAGAATATTCCTCAGAAAATTTCCCCTTTTGCACTTAGAGACTTCCACTAATTGGATGAGGCCCATTCACATTCTGGAGAATAATCTGTTTTACTTAAGGCCAACTGACTTGATCTCATATAAACACTTCAGAACAATATCTAGGACAGTGTTTTCCCAAGCAACTGGCACTGTACCGTAGTCACAATGGCACATACAGCATTACCATCACCCATGTGTTGGGATATATTAACATGGATTTGTTATACTATCATGATTGTATATCTTAGTCACAAACACACACACATACCACCACCACTATCCACTTCAGTTTAATCCAGGGATCAATATTCACATGCCTCATAGTGATTAGGGAAGTGTTTACTGAGTGAAATTGGCTGGGTGTCAACAACAGAAAGTAGTGGGGAACAATCTAATTTTGCTCCAGCAGATTCTAACCAATGAAGTTCAGGTGCAGTATTGAATGGTCTGATTTCTCCAGAGAAACCCAGAAACCCAAATATCTTAAGTGATGTTTTGAGATCATTTTAGTTACATTTGGATGGAATCAAAGATTTGTAGAGGTTGACTTTTCCTTGCAGGTTGCCATTTTAAGACCCTTGATTTAATCAATACCCTTGTTCTTTATACTTGATTGTGGTGCTCTAGTGGCATAGTCTAGTTATGCACTAGGCTGCTAACGTGTAGCTAACAGGTCAGTAGTTCAAACTACCAGCTGCTTTGAGAGAGAAAGACAAGGCTTTCTCCTCCTGTAAAGGAACCCACAGGGGCAGTTCTACCGGGTCCTATAGGGTCGCCGTGAGTTGGAATTGATTTGATGGCAGTGAGTTTTATACTTCTTTGACTGGTGCCGTAAATGAACTGACCAAATAAATAAAATGTTACTAAGACTTAGAGTCCCTGCTTGGTGCAAACAGTGACTATGCATGACTGCTAACCCAAGTCAAGAAGAAAGACTTGAAAATCTACTTCCACGACGTCACCCAGGAACACCTCCCTGGAGCACAGTGCTCCTTTGGCACCCGTGGATTGCCGAGAGTTGAGATCAGCTCAGTAGCAACTGGGGCTTAAGACATGGCCATTAAGAAGAAGAGGTGGGGAAAGGAGAAAGGTAAATACATTCTGTTAGGGCAGACAAGACTTGATTACCTGCTCTGTAAATCATCACCTAATTCACAGTGAAATGTTTGTTTTGTTTTTAATGGAACCCATATCCAAAATTGTAGACCTTCGCAAGGATATACTAAGCCATCCCTCGTTGGTTCAAGGCTAAGCAAGACGCTATTTTTTATTACTAAGAAGTATTTGCCCCAATGTCTGATGTTAATTTCTTAAAGTTCAATTAAGCCATGTGAAGGACATCTTTTGCAGTAAATAAAGTCAGGTTTTAAAAGTACAAAAGAGGCCAAGAGGCTTCCTATGCTGTTTTTTGTCTGAGCCCACACACAGCTTGGCCCTCTGCCTCTTACTCAGAGGGAAAGACAAGTCCCTGGAAGAAAGAGAAGTAAGAAAATATACTAGCTACTCTGATCCAGATTGTCCACTGTCGGTCTCAGGCCAGAGGAGTCCCAGAATGAAAACAGCATCTGAGCTTCTGACAGGTTCAGAATAATGGGACAGTCCCAAAGCTAGACAGTCATACCAAGCCACGAGTGGGCAGCCCCTCAACTGAAGCGGCAATCAGCTTCCTTTATCCAGTCTCATAGCCTGGAAATGCAAGCGAAATCTCAAGTGATGAAATGCCGACAGACTTGATTCCTGAATGTGACTGATCTAGGTCATCATTTCTTCTTGGAATGAGAAACAAGAACAATACATTTCCCCCAGTGGTTAATTTTATTCATGAATGATCATCTTCCCCCAAATAATTAACTAATTTCTACTTGCTGGCTGAAGAATTATTTACCAACTTGGGTTTAGCTTACTATTTTTCCAATTTCAATTAGGAACAGAGTAGCAGCATTTCTTACACTTTTCATCCAGTCACCGTTGCGGACAGACTCGGTATGGTGGAGTTGAATTGGATTCATAATGCCACCAACACAGAGATGGAGCTTAAAACCAACCCTACCAATACTAAGTTATTTGTATAATTCACTTATTTTTAACTTCAGGAAATTTGTATGCATCAAGATTGGTTTCAAATTTGAAAGAAAATGTGTTCCATTTGCTATAATAAATGATTTCCACCACCTTCTCCCCCCAAACATTAATGACATTTGCTAATCTAGGACAATACTCCTTTGATTTTGCCTGTTCTGCGACCAGCCAGTGTGTAGACCCTACCTGGGAGATGCACACATTGGTTTGAAAAACAACTTCACAGTCTCCTCCTCACACAGTAGCTCTCGTGAGTTAGATGGAAAATGTTTGGGTTTGTTTTCTCGCATCTGCAATTAACCTGTCTGTTAAATAACTCATAACAATGTTTAAGGAGGAATGAAGATAACAGGCTGTCTGAATCTGTGAGCTGAGCAAAAATGCCAACAGTATATGGTTGAAGTATATATTCACATCTTTCTTAACACATTTACTTGTGTGTACACCGGTAAATGTTTCCTAGCCGACTTGGTCTTTCTTTAGTTAAGGTCTTTAGTTTAGAGATAGAATCATATTTCAAAAGTTAGCCCTGTGTTTTAGAGAAGTGACAGCTGATAAAACTGAGGCAGTAAACATTCCCGTTGAATGTCAAGCACTTTATAGCGACAGGAAGTAAGGAAGTCCCTCACGCTCTAAAAAAAGACACAATATTGGGTCATGACAAAATGGCACAAGTGCCAGCTGCTAGCTCACAATGGCTGAAACTGGAACAATTTGAGCAAATAAGCAACATTGGATTATAAAATCCAAAATATAAAATAAATATCCCTGAGCCCATGCTAACATGAATAATGATTAAATAAGTAAATGAGAGCCAATAGACACATCTCCCACGTAAAAGCATCCCGAATGTGTGTCAATGCTCTTGTTATTGGTGCTGTCGAGTTAGTTCCAACTCAGAGTTGCCTGACGTAAGACAGAGTGAAACACTGTCACCTTCACAGTTGTTACGTTTGAGCTTATTGTTGCGGCCACTGGGTCAATACATCTGCTTGAGGGTTCCCCTCTTTTTTGCTGACCCTGTCCTTTGCGAGGCATGATGGGAAGGAGTAGAAACCCTTACTCTCCACGTGCAGTGTGCACAGTCACTTCCTTCTAAAGGGTGCAGTGTGGAAGAGGATCGAAGGAGGAACTGCACTGTGGAGAAACTTGGCGAAAACAAACAAGCAAAACCTCAGTCAGATGATCAAGATCAAGAGCAATTGTCATAAATGATGTTGACGCTATGTAGCTTTGATGTGATGTGATGAACACTGATCTTTCTCTAATGAAAAGACAGAAAAATTCCACTAGAGGAGCATCCTACAAAAGCACATGGCAAGTATTCCTCTAAATTCCTCTAATTTCTCAAGACAAACACCAGGGAAGTCTGCGAACCTGCTACAGCCCAGAGGAGCTTATGTGGACATGACAACCAGACGTCCTGGATGGGATCCTGGAAGAGAATAAAAGACATGAGGTAAACTGTAAGGACATTCTGAATAAGGTATGGTAGTTAATTAAACATATTGTATCTACTTAGTCTCAGGGAGCCCTAAGGGCACCACAGTGAAGTGCTTGGCTGCTAGCCCAAAGGTTGGAGGTTCACACTCTAGCAGCAGTTCCAGGGGGAAAGTCCTGGGCATCTATGCCCACAAAGATTACAGCCTAGAAAAGCCTCTTTTTATAACGTATCAAGCATGATGTGCAGCTCCAGGGACTGGTCCCTTCTGATAAGTCCAAAATTCATGAAATAAAGTCTCCCAATTCTTACTTCTAAGAAGCATCTAGATGCACTTTCTCCAAGATAGACTGATTGTTCTTCAGGCAGGTTCTGGTACAATTAATATACCTCATTAACACCATAAGTCAGAGGTATAACGTCTCCAGTCTTCCTTGGCTCATGTTAGGTACACTTTAGTCTTGCAAGTGGTATCTTTACTTTTAAACACTTTAAAAGAGGTCTTTTGCCACAGATTTTCCTAATGCATTACATCATTTGATTTCTTGATGGTTATATCCATGAGTGTTCATTGTGGATCCAAATAAAATGAAATAGTTGACAACATCACTATTTTCTCTATTGATCATAATGTTGCTTATTGGTTCAGTTGCATGAGAGTTTTCTTCACGTGGAGGTATAATCTATACTGAGGGCTGTGGTCTTTGATCTTCATCAGTAAGTGCTTGACGTGATCTTCACTCGTGTATTAGCAAGTATATTTGACTGGGTTGTCTAGAGAAACAAAACTAGTGATTAGCTATAGATGATATATAGAGATACACACACATATATAATGGATTTTTTCAAAGCTATGTGTTTAATTTTTTTTTGTTTACAAAAGCCTTTTCATCTTCAAAGTATTCTCCATTTCATTTAATATAGTTTTCAAATCTTCTATTCCACTCCTGGAAACATTTTCAAAACTCATCTGTTTGGAGGGCTGACAGCACCTCCCTCATTTTTTTCTTCACCTCTTCTATGTCAAATTGCTGTCCTTTCATGTCCCTCTTCATTCATGGACACAAAAAGAAGTCACAAGGAGCAAGGTCTGGTGAGTCAGGTGCGTGGAGCTAGAGAGCCATGCTGGTGCACTGAGATGGCTGCATGAGCAGGTGCATTGTTGTGATGGAAAACCAGTTCCCCTTCTGCCACAAATCAGGTCTTTTTAATCACACACTGTTACACTATCTTTTCAGAACCTCTAAGTAACAAGCTTGATTAACAGTCTGACCTGATGGAACAAACTCCAAATGTACTACAAGTCAACATTTCCATCCGTTCAGGAAGTTGATGGATATCCAGAATGAAGTTTGTCATCAATCAACATTTCACCTTTTTTGAAACAAGAAACCCACTTGTACACTTGAGTTTTTCCCATAGTGCTGTCCTTGTAAGCTGTGTTCAACATCATAACAGTTTCTTCGGCATTTTTCCTGAGCAGGAAACAAAATTTCACAGCTGCATACTGTTTTCTTAAATCAACCATCACAAAAAACAAGGTTCAAGCAAAGCTGCTTTAATGAAAAAATTCACTGTGACCAGATAGAACCTTCCCAGGCGACGCCACTGGGTGCAGTGACTAACTGAGAGCGAATTGCTCATTGCTCACCTACTGGGAAAAATGCATACTATGAAATCTCTGCTCTGCCCAGCACAATTCCGGTATTTTGGGGTACCCCTATATATATATGAAAGAGCTTCATATCAAGGAGTAACCATATTTCAAGAAGGCATCCCAGCCCAGTCCAACTTGAGTCCATGGGACCAACGTTAGTCAGATCCCTCATCAGAAGCACAAAGCTGCAGGCCAATGGCTCAGAAAGGTAATGTTGGATGCAAGAAGGTCACAGACCTGTGGATGCAGATTCACATGCGTCCAAGGTCAGTGGAAACATGACAGGGCTCTGACAGCTCTCAGGGTCCAGCAGCCCACATGATCCCCGGAGGCAAGCACAAAGCAGCAAGCAGGAAGGTGAAAGGGCAGAAAGAGAGAGAGAGAGAGAAAATGAGTCCCCGATGTCTCTCTTATAAAAAGACCACATCTCCCAGGTTGGACTCCATCCCTAGACAAGTACACATTGACAAAATGTAACTGTCACAGCAAGCAAGGTTATGTCATTTGGATATATTGTCCAAACCAGTCTTGTTGTCATGTACTTTTTCACACAATCAGTCCAGTTTTCAGATTATTTGTTCAGCATACAGATTGAATAAGTGTTGTGAAGGGATACAACCCTGGGATCTACTCCTCCCTGACTTTATACAACCCTGGGATATACTCCTCTCTGACTTTATACAACCCTGGGATATACTCCTCTCTGACTTTAAAACCACTCAGTAATCCCTTGTTCTGTTCGAATGATTGTTTTTGGTCTACATACAAGTTCCATGTGAACACAATTAAGAGTCTGGGGTCCCATTCTTTGCAATGTTATCCATAATTTGTTATTATCAACACAGTCAAAAGGGATAAACAATAGAGTTTACAGTAAAATAGCCAAATAATAGAAATTACTTTTGCAGGAGGACTTCACTTGCTGATAAATATTAAAAGTGAAGGGGTGAAGTCTACTCTGTCAATTTGGTCATAGCCAATGAGACCTCTGTGTGGGCATGGACTTCTGAGAATTCTGGGAACTCCAGTATTTCTTCCTTGGAGGCAGAATACACTCTCTCTCTGCTCACTCCCTTGGAGACTCTCTACTAACATAGCTCACTCCCTGAGAGACACTCTACTGACAAGACACATGGCACTACGCTGATAGACCCCATGCCCTGGGAACTGGAGGAGCCTCATGGAGACCCCTGCCAGTGCTGAGATGTTTCTACTGCCATTGGATCCACAAGACTTTGCATCCACTGGCCTGTGATTTTCCTGCATTTGGCATCATTGCATGTGTTTCATGAGTCTGAAGAGGACTTTATAGATTGGTATCAGACATATGGGCTAATATTGGACTTATGAACTTGATCTGGACTGGACTAGGATGTTTTCTCAATATTCAATTGCTCTTGTATATAAACCTCTTTCTTATACACATATCAGTGTTCATGAATTTGTTTCTCTAGTCTACCAAGACTAACACAAGGTCTTAGCATGTTTCATATAACACTCGGTCTTCTCTAGCTGGCCTTTGAATTTTTCTGTTTAGCTCTTTCACTTCATCCCTTTTCCCATTCATTTTTAGCTATCGACGAAGAACAGGCTTCAGAGTCTCTTCTGATATCCATTCAGCTTTTTCTTTCTTATCTTTGTAAAGATTGCTTACTTTCTTCATGTATGATGTCCTCGAGGTCATCTGGAAACATGTTGGACTTCAGTGTTTAATGTGTCAAATCGATTCATAAGATAGTCTCAATGCAAATGGGATAAACTCAAGTTTGCATTTGGGCTCTTGGAAGCTTATTTTCATTTTCTTCAGCTTCAACTTGAAATGGCATTTGCGTAATTTATAAATTTTTCTGCTATCTCTAAGAATTTATTCTTTTTCGCATGTCTTTTTGCAATGTATTAAAAATCCTTAAACTTGAAAATTGTAACTATTCTTACATGAATCTTTTAAAAGATAATTCCTTTTGGTCCTAAATAATATATACTACACAGAATATATTTTTAAGATTTCACATTATCTTTACAGACATACATATAATATTATGCTGTAATTATTAACCTGAAGGATGTTCAATTGTTTTACCCATGAGTTAAATGGTCCAAACTATGCATTACCATAAGTACCTTTCTAATATGCCTGTGTTAGTCTGGGTAGACTAGAGAAACAAATTTGCAGAAACTCATATGTGTGTAAGAGAGAGTTTTATATAAAGGGCAATTGTACATTAAGAAAACATCCCAACCCAGTCCAGTCAAAGCCATAAGTCCTATATTAGCCCATATGTCCAATACCAATCTATAAAGTCCTCTTCAGACTCATAAAACACATGCAATGATACCAAATGCAGAACGATCACAGACCAGTGGTAGAAAGTCTTTGGATCCAGTGGCGTTGTAAGCATCTCAGTGCTGGCAGGGGTCTCCACGTGGCTTCTCCAGGTCCAGGGTTCTAGATGTCTCACAAGAAGTGAGCAGAGAGAGAGAGTCTGTCCCGACTCCAAGGAGGAAATACAGGAATTCCCAGAATTCTCAGGAGAAGGCCATGCCCACACAGTGGCCTCATTGGTTATATCTTGATTGACAGGCCAGACTTCACCCCTTCTCTTGTAATCCTCTCAAATTGACACCAGATTATGTAACCACCACAACTCCTTTTTTGATTGCTAAATAGCTCAGATTGCTATATTCTCAACTCTAGCAGCATCTCCCCATATTCATTTTGCTTCCTTAAATGAACATTAGGAAATGAGGTAAATAAGCTTACCTAACATTCATGCTCCATTAATAAAAAATAAGATGCTGATGAGAACCTAAGGATTATTATTGTAAGATAGAATAAAGATGCATGCGTTGTAGAGAATGCTGTCAGAATGTCACTTGAATGCCACGTGTCAGTAGCATTCAGCCCCATGTACACTCCAAAAGAAAATAACTGTTTAGTGAGGGTTGGGGAATGACCTACGTTAGAAACTGTACAGGTTAAAAGGAACATTTACTTATAACAATTAGCAATTATCATTCAATTTTTTTCATTGCCATGTATAGACAGTCTCCAAGGTATGTGAGATCAGTTCCTAAGTATGTCTTTAAGTCAAATTTGTGGTAAGCCAGAAACAGGTGCATGAAGTTCTCTTTTAGCTTTAATTTAGTGCAAAATAATACACGTTGTAACGAAGTCTATTCAGTAATTTTAAAGCTGCCTGTGTAGGAAGTGAAGGTGAGGTGATTGTGATGAAAAGTGTGTTGCAAGTTCAGGGTTGGTTCAAAGTGAAGGCAATAAATCCTCATAACATTAAAGGACCAGCACGAGCTGTCCACAACTCCTAATGTGTATGCTCATAACCCAGCGACTGACTGTGAGAAGGAACAAATATTAACTCATTTACAGAAAGAGAAGTAAAATCTCAGAATAAAGAGCTACCTTTTAAGTAACTTAGGCCTTATTAATAATCACTATATTATTCTTGTAACTTCACCTTTGCTATAGTCTCGTGAAAACCAGTTAGATCAGAAATATGAGTTGTTCTTAGGGAGCCACTGGACTACTGGGGAAGACCCAACTGAGAAGGCAGTCACCACATTTGTTAGTTAAATTTACCCTTGCCTAATGTTTTTCCTTTCCACTGTTTTTTTTTTTTAGTCTCTCCATCTCTCTCCCTTGCTCTCCCCACCCTCCTTTCCTCTTTTGTCTTGCTGATTACAGGGTTTCCTCAGGCTCAGAGATACACAGTTGCACTCACTCCAACACTCCAGGGGTGCTATTCACCTCGAAGGCACTGTGAATGTGTCCCTATCAGTCGGATCACTTTGGGTTGCAAATACAGAAACTAAAGAGCTAGAGTGGGAACTCATAGACTTGAAGACTTAAGAGTCTAGGGCTGGGGAGCCAGCTTGCCAGAACTATTTGCCACTTGACTTATCATTGGGTGTGAGCATTATTTTGTCACACATTGAAACATAGGGGACTTAATGTTAAGAGCTGTGAGATATATACATTGTAATCACTTCCAAACCAAAGAAGAAAGGATAACTTCCTCTGCCTTATGCACTTGGTAAAATCCTGGGAAGGACTCTGATTGGTTCCACCTGAGCCACCTAGTCAGTCACTGAGCCAGTGTGGTGAGCAGAAGCAGAGGGCAGTGGGACTGCAAAGAAAGAAGTAGGCTTACTTCCTGGAAAAGGGGCGGAAGTGGTGTTGCGTAGCCAACAGTACATGTTCACTAGAGTTGAAGCTACAGTAGCTGCCACTGCCACTATCAAGCTGGACCATTGTGGCAAACCAACTCTTGAATACATTTGAAAAGGACTTCTTGATCCTCTGCCCTGGAAGAACTACCAGTCAAACAGGAAACGCACAGGAAAATAACTGTAAAATAAAACTGTCTACAGTATAGTGGTGGTACAAAGGAGAAACTGAGTTCTGTGAAAGGAAGGTTAAGCTATTTTACAGATTTTGTTGGAAAACCAAGGGGAAAGGAAACCAGAGTGGAAGGGCTCAACTCTTTTTTCTTTGCCTTATGCTTGTCTAGCTTGAGTTTTCAAACTTCAAACCATCACTTCATTTGCTTACATGCATATAAAAATAAGAATAAAAATTTTACATATAAACAGACTTAAAGACACACATATCCTATATTCAAGGATGCCTGGGATGACTTTGGCCTCTCAGAATGTGCATTTTGTCTTCTTCGTCTTGACCCTGGTACCGTTTGCTCTCTGACCCTAAACTGCCTTATATTTTTGCTTTACTGCTACCCTGCCTTGGGGAGCACAAGGCATAAGGGGTTCGGTTCAGGTAGGGCAGGCTTTGGATGCGAGGCCATCTTGGGTTTGTACCTTGGCTTTGCTGCTTGTTAGATGTGTGCCTTTAGTTAAGTTTCGTAATGTTTCACAGCCTAGGTTTACTCATTCCTAAAATGGGGAAATTATGTTTGGCTCACAAAGTGATCAGAAAATGAAATAAAGTGGATTGAATGAGATTGATATCAACACCCTTCGAGATATCGACTTTGCTCCCGCGTGACCTCATTCACACAGGATGGATCTCAGGAGCCGTGAGTCTGGTCCCAGTTGGATGAGGAGTGGGCATCTGTCCCAAACGGGGCTCGGCATGAAGCACCCCCAGGGAATTTAGAATGGAGAAGGAGCAAGGTCATTGTCTGTCTGGGCTGTGTCAGGAACAGAAGAGATGGCGATCTCTGGAACACTGGTGTGTGGACATTCCATTCCCTACGCCGCCAGACAGCAGAGAGAAAAGTCGGGAACAGCTGGCAGATGGAGAGAAGGCTGTCTCTCGGTTCCTAAGACCATGGGGAAATAGGTGTTTCCCCATGGCCTTGGCGACCCCTGTGAAAGGTTCATTCGACCCCCAAAGGGTCGCGACCCACATGTTGGGAACCACTGGACTAGGAGAAAAAGCGTTATGGAGAACAGGGGACAGGGGTGGGCAGGGAAAACCTCCTCGGGGGATGTGACCTTAAGCTGAGAACTGAAGGTGGGAAAGGAGCCAGTCATTGGAAGAGCAAAGGGGAAGTTCCCACGAAGTAACTCCAGAGCAGAGGACACGTGAAAGACAAGATCCCCTCATCACCGCCAAGGAGTATCCTCCTCACAGGTGAGCGCTGTCTCCGCTGTCTAATAAAAATACTCAAAGCTCTGGAGTTTGGATAGTAAGCTAGGGAGGTCGTACCTACTGGGGAATTAAAAAACGAGAACCAGTCTCCTCTCTTTGTAGTATCTGAATTCAAATTCTGCCTCTACTCATTAGCTGTGTGGTTTTAAGTTCACTCAGAGTCCCTAGCCCTGGGTTTCCTCATCTGCCAAATGGGAATAAAGGTGCCGACTTCCAGACTGTGATGAACGGGGATTACAGGTTGCACAAAGAAGTATTCCCATTTGGTGTTTAGAACACTCCTTTCTGCTGGATATCTTCCTCAGTCCTGGTTACTGGTGTGGAATTTTTACTTCTTGGTTAAATCTTATTCTTCAGATAGCAAATCATGTCAGTGTTCCCATCCTATGTCAGTCCCATCCCAAATTGCCAGAGGCAGTCCTGGGCAGGGGAAACGGGGTCGGTAGAGAAGGCTTGAGCAGCGCTTCTGCGTGATGTCAGAAAGCTCTCCTAATGCTGCACCCACCCTGGCTGGCTGTCCCATCTGACCTTCGGATCCCCCTGACAAATTCCGTTTTCTTTTCTTCCCAGTACTTATGGTTGCACTCTAATCAGACCTTCTAAAATGCTTCCAGAAGAAGAGAGGGGAAGAGACGAGAAGAGAGGGGCGGTGAAAGTAGGTCAAATAATGTTGCTTTCTGAACAGCCCTCTCTTGGGGTTGGCCCAGAAGAGTTTATAATCTCCAACTTTGGACTGAACTCTGACCTTGAATGAGCAAGTCCTGTAACTCTCAGTCTTTGTTTCCTGTCTGTAAAATGGGTCAACACCAGCCTTGTTTACAGCAAGCACAGGATTCTTGAGCTTGGGACAAAACATTGTACGTGACAGCTCTGTGTTCACTCTAAAAACGCCATCCAGACTTGCAGTGCTATGAATACGTGTACATCCTGTGCACGTATGTATGGCTGGCCTCGAAGCTTTAGATACCTTTACTTTGAGCTACTGGAAGGGGATTTTTCTTGGTCCATGAGTAATGGAAAGAGGCTCAGCGGCATCTCTGAGTTTCACTTTGAAAGAGTAACCTCAGAGGCAGGCACAGCAGTGGGAAGAACGCAAAGGCTGGCAGATTAGAAGATAATGAAAAAACCTACAAACCCACCTATTTTGATCACTTATTCAATTTACTGGAACAAATGTAAATATGGTTCTAGCCTTGGTTGAAACAGACTCACTGAAGTAATGAGAACTGGTCAGATCTTTATTTTGAAATTTTCCTATTCTTAACAAGTAGAGAGAGAGCATTAAAAGAAAAACCTCAGTGAGAGACAGGAAGAAGATGCTCCCGCAGCTTCCCTCAAGAGCACTAAGATTACCATCTGTAAAGCTTTCAAAACCCTTCTAGTCAAAGAAGATGCAGTTGGGGTGAGGCTTGTAAGAAGTAGGTTATCACTGGTCACTCCATGTCCCTGGTTTTCACTTTCTCCACCTATTTTCATGGTACTGTACACTGATTTATGGTTGGTTTGGGGTTTTTGGGGGGGCAGGGGGTGGGTTGCCTTCTGCTAACAGATCCTTTCTTGGTGAAGCTACCATGTTTCCCCGAAAGTAAGACATCCCCGAAAATAAGACCTACTTACAGTTTTGCCTCTTGCTGAAATATAAGGCATCCCCCTGAAAATAAGACCTCCTGAAAATAACACCACCACCACCACCCCCGAAACTACCATAACTCTGGACTCTGAACCATAGCAGCGGGTGCCGCTGCACAGCTCACTGTTGGCCGCAGCACAGCCAGAGCAGACAGGAAGTCTAAGGTCTTTTTAATAAAACAATAAACAGTAAATGTGTACCATATTCTTCTTCATGGAAAAATAAGACATCCCCTGAAAATAAGACCTAGTGCATCTCTGGGAGCAAAAATTAATATAAGACATTGTCTTATTTGGGGGGAAACAGGGTAACTGTGGGAATATCCCAATCCAGAATCATGCTCACTAAACTCAAGCCTTAACAACTAAAGCTCATGAAACAGCAACAATGAATTGTTTCCCAATAAAATTTCCCTAAATTACTTTAAAACATCACATTAAAGAATCCTTAATATGAGGTAGGTTTTCAATGACAAAGAATTAAAAAATGTTTTTTAAGTCAAAATGAATTTAAGTCTCCAATCATTTGAGTTAGCATGAAATGGCAGTATATGAAGGGTTTGACTGGCTTGATATTTCTCACTTGGAAGTCTACCAAGAAGGTGACTAGAAGAAAAATACTTGAAAATATGCTTGCCAAATTATAGAAGGCAGAACCATTCCAGTCCCTAGAAGCTCAAATAGAAAAGCATTATATTTTATATGACATTAAAATACAATGAAGAGTAACCTATTAGGAACCAGTTCCAAAATCCTTTCTGGGTAATTTGGGACATTTGAGACCTGGTGTGCTTTCCATGCCTCTCCTAAGCATGCTGTAAAACAAGATACTCTCCAGTGCATTGGGACGCTCCTGTTTTGATTGGCTTAGGAGGACTGGAGGTCCTTGAAATGATTTATAATGAACTAGCACTTGGCATGGCATCATCTCTTCAGAGCCTCTTGCCTATTTTATAGACAGTTTATAGCTGGGAAGTACATAATGAAAATCTTACACTCTGCTATTTGAAAGTTGGATCAGGCTTTGAAATTCTAGGTAAAGGTTACAGTTTGAGAAGAATGCCAACATTTTTTCCCATCTTTAAGAATGCTAAATATTTCAATTCATTTACATAGTTGTTTTCTGTTGAAGATCAAACAAAGGGTAGATTAATTTTGCCTTCTCTAGGATTAATCCTGATTTATTTGTGAAATTCCAAAAGGGCTGATGTTAAAAGAGACCAAGATTTATAGCCACAGAAGTTATATATCAGCTTTGGGCAGGGCAGTCAGAGTTCTTAAGTGTAAGCAATTAAGCATCTCTGGATGATGGATAGAGAAAAGGAATGAATTTAAAAGATGGCAGGAAACTCATCGTAAAGAGGTTGAGTCTGGAGGATCAGGGTCAGGACAAGACAATCATATTCCAAGTCATGCTCCTGCATTATTCTAGTGCCCAACTCCAAATCAAAACAGACCGGCACCACTTGAAGCTTTGCTGCAGGAACTCGTCACCCTGGAGGTGGGAGGTGCCTTTAGAACTGCCATTTCTAGGACCTGATCACCATGCTACTCCACCTTCTGTCCTAGCCTCCGTGCCTCCAGAGTGAAAGGCTCAAGTGAGTGTATGTGGCAACTGTTCCTGCCCTAGCTACAAGGGAGACTGGGAATGTGAGTATTTAGCACTTTCCAGACTTAGGCTCAAAAGATGAGAAATTACCTAATCACCGGAGGAGGAGATAGGGCAGCCAATAAGTCAAAAGCAAACATTGAGTCCGATCTGATTCATAGTGACCCTATAAGACAAGAAGAACTGCCCCTTTGGATTTCTGGGGCTTTAAATCTTTACAGGAGTCGACACACCCATCTTTCTCTCAAGGAACAGCTGGTGGGTTCAAACCACTGACCTTGTGAGTAGCAGCTCAATGTGTAACCCAGTGACAAATATTCCAGTATGGAAAGAACTAGCTGAACACTATGATTAGAACAATAGTTCTCAATCACTTTGGCTCCCCAATTTTTTACACTCATAAAAATGACTTCAAGGAGTTTTAGTTTATATATGTAATATCTATCAATACATATCTATCAATAGCAACAGTATTATAATTTAACATTGAGAAAATTTTAAAACATTAATACATTTAGAATAGCAATAACATATTGTAACAAAATTTCAAATGAAAGAGCCATAATTTCAAACGAAAAATAGTAATAAGGGTGATATTGTTTTCTATGTTTGAAATCTTTCTAATTTTCATCTCATTAAAGCATATCTCTTTCTACATTGGTAGAAACAGGATACATTACCCTGGTGAGAGAAGGATAATGTAAAGGTAAATATCATCTTAATATTGTTGTGAAAATAATTTTGATCTTGGGGAATCCTTCAACAGGTCGTGGGACCTCCTTACCACAGTTGGAAAGCTGATAGATAAGAGATTCACTTTTTTGATTAGAATTAAATAATATATATTGTACACACAGTTCCTTGATTTGTTCTGCAATCTTATAACATGTGTTTTTTATACTAAACCCAGAAATTTTGCTCAGAGGTTGATAAGGTTGAGCCTATATAAAATTTTTGACAGAACGGTGTTTTGAAAAGACTGAGAAACGAATGACAGGATTGTATTTGGGTTATTCATTAAGCTTTGCTCTCTCATTAGATCTGTCTTGGTGGATTACTCCCTTGGGGTGCTACTCACAGGTCAGCAGTTTGAAAGATGCGGCTTTCTGCTCCCGTACAGTTTTACAGCCTCTGAAATCCAAAGGGGGCAGTCATCCACTGCCCTACAGGGAGCCTAAGAGTTGGACTCGACACGATGGCAGGAGACTTTTGGAATTTGAGTCTACAGTTTACTAAATTGGAATATTTTAAGCTATGGCAGACCCATTCACCCCCATACACATGATTTCTACTAGAACCTCAGTGTCTAGTGTGCTTCTGGCTAGAGGACAGAAGTTCTTCTACAACTTGCCTTCAGTTTCTACCAAATACTTTGGTTTGCAAATATACAGGACTCTCTGAAGCACAACCTTAAACAAATTGTCAAAGACAGCTGTGGGAGGGCAGCTGTGGAAAGAAAGATGTGGCCGGATGCTAAGGGGACAGACTAGGTGGGTGTGCAGTCAAGTGATTTTAAAGAGAGGAAGCAGTGACAGAAGAAGGTAACAGGGTCAAATACTAAACTGCTGAGCCCCAAACCAGAGGGTAATGGGGTACTTTAGAGAATCTAGGAAGCACTGTCCTTTATCAGGTATGCAAATTCAACTACGTAGGTGTGGTTGGTGTAGGTAAAGGCATATTGTCCATGTCACTCAATTAATTATTCAAATAAATTTCAGGAGCTTTTCTTTCCTCTTGAAGTATTTCTCTGATATAATTATGTGGATAGACCTTGAGATTAAGATTAATACCCAAACAAACACAAACGGAAACCCATTGTTACCAAGTCTATTCCAACTCATTGTGACGCTACAAAAACTCACTGCCATGGGGTCAATACATGGAGTCAAAAGCAACCTTATAGGACAGCATAGAACTGCCCCTGTGGGTTTTCAAGACTATATATAACTGTTTGGACTGGTTCCTGACCAAGGCAACCCCTTGTACCAGCTTCTTGAGAAGACAAATGACCTGGCTGAATTTCAATGCACCTGAACTCCACAAGCACCTGCCTTCAGCGTTTCACAGAGCTTACCTCCCGGGACAGAACACAGCCCCCCTCTCCCTAGCATTGTTTCCTAGGAACAACATGATCTACTGACAGGATGTCACCTGGCCCAAAACTTGCAACCACAGCACTAAGAACCTCCCTTCCCCTTACTGGCCCCTAGGCCTTTAAGCTCATACCCTATATAAGTCCCACTGCCTCACTGCCAGGTGCGACTTCCCCGACCTAACTCATTGGATCGTGCAACCGGCCCAGGGGCTCAAGATGCCCCCTTCCCTCCCGGAGTTCTTTTCCCTCAATAAAATCCTTTTCTTTCACTTCTCGTTTTTGTCTAAACCCCCTGTCTCTGTCCTGTGACCTGTATCCATCTCTCAATAACTCTTTATGGAAATAGAAAGCTCCACTTTTCTCCTGTGGAGTTTCGTGGTTTCGAACTGCTGACCTTGTGGCGCTCAGACCAACATAAGTGAAAATGCTCCATTGGGTTTCTGAGATTGTAAAACTTTATAGGAGCAGACAATCTCATCTTGGAGTGAGTGGTGGGTTTGAACCACTGGTTTTTCCATTTGTAGCCCAATGCTTAACCAATGCAATCCATTAAGTTGCATTACAACCTAAATTCTTCTTTGGGTCTTCTACCAACTAGTTGTGTGATTTTCTGCAAGTCCCTTAACTTCTTTCACCTTGGGTGTCCTCCTTTCTAAAACAAGGGGATTGAGCTATGATGCCCTAACGAACTTTTGAAGCTTTAAATTGCTCTGATGGCATGCCTTGTTTACCATCAATTACAACGCTCCCAGTACTATGATAAACAATTTGAGGCTTAGAAGCAATTAGAAGGTAAGTTTTTAGCCCTTTAGATCTGTGTTTCCTAGTACACTAGCCATCAGCCAGGTGTGGCTACTGAGCATTTGAAACATGATCTGTTTGATTGAATATTAAACTTTATCTCAATTTAATTAAATTTAGAAATTAATGCTGTATTCAATTACTAAAAAAAGTAGTTTTCAACAATTTTGATATGTAAATCTGTTTTTTACCTTTTTATGAAAAATTGTATGAGATCAAGTATTCCAATAAAAATTAGATGTACAATAACTGTAAAACATGTATCAGATTTAAGACAATATCAACAAGAATTTAAATATCCCCTGAATAATTTTACATTGAAAAGACAATATTTTTAACATAGTGAATTAATCCAAATATACAATTAAATTAATTTCATCTTTTAATTTTTTATTTTACCTATTCAAACCAAACTCACTGCCATCAAATCAATTTTGAGTCACATCCACCCTGTAGGACAGGGTAGAACTGTTCTTGTGGGTTTCTGAGACTGTAACTCTTTACAGGACTACAAAACTAACTACCACAAACTCTTTTTCTTTGGTAGGTGGCTGGTGGTTTCAAACTGCTGATGGTTTCAAACATACTCACTATGCCACCAGGGCTTTTAATTTGCCTATTAGACCATTTAAAATTATATATGTGGCTTGCATGCCATTTCTTTGGGACAACTTTTGAGGACTATGCTCTAAATGCGGTGGCTTGATTGGTAGTCTATGTATGTCATAGTTATCCCTGGGTGCTTCAGAGAAAAGCCTTTGAGGAAGATACCTGTGCCAACTTCAGTCATTACTGTTATCATCGGTACAGAGTTTCATCCCTTACTTTTGTCAATTGCGTTTTTTGTTTCAAGAATGCCAGGGGATACAGATTTTCATAGCTTACCTTTTTTTTCAAGAAAACCAGGAAATATAAGGGTTTCCAACACTTCCAAAACTAATAGATCAGCCCCTATTGGCTCAAGGTTTTAGCCAAGCCCTTTCCAAGGGCATTGTACCATTAGCCTGGTTACAAATTCCTGGCTTATTTCATTGTGGACTGGTGGGAAGTACTTGTTTCCATATGGATTGAGCCATAGAATCTTGACATGGAAAATAACTGGTACGCGCTTCCCCCTCCCCCGAGGCAGGTGCGTCAAGGGAAGATATTCTGAGCGTGAGGGTTTCTTCTCTGTATTACATTTCACCTTTGTTGTCTGCATCTATTGGGAGTGCTTGTGTGACTGAGGAGGATCAGCCTTCCTGCTCAATACGGTGGCTCAATCTGGTGTTGTGATCAGGGTAATCACCTTCCCTGGATAGACTATGATGAATGCATGGCATGATCAGGGAGGATCACCATCCCTCATCAGCATGTGGTGATTCTCTTGAGATGATCAAGGGGACTATTATCTCTGGTCACATGTGATGACTCACCTGGGAAGATTGGGGAGGACTACTATCTCTAGTCAGCATGTGGTAATGATCACAGAATGGCCATTAGGTCATATAGACATTTCCCACTCAAGGGAGTAAGAACAAGTACAAGAACCTCTGGCATGGCAGTGAATGTCCTTCAGTAGACGAGGTGGATGCAGATATGCTAGCTTCAGAACTTTACTACAAAGCCACAGATGGTACAGTTTCCCTCTCTGTACTAGGAATTCCTTGTTTCTTGAAGCCCAGTGCCTGAGCTCAAGCAAATGTAGTCGAATATCACTGGGACAGTGTGACAAATCTGAGAATCCAAGGCTAACATCAGGTACAAAGTTCAACAATTGATGTAGGGGAATAAAGAGGGCCATGTGGTACAGGTATAAGCCCTGCCCTTAGGAGTGAATCAGCAAAGAATTCTCATATTTTGAAGGGTAGTCTTTTTAATGCTGGAAATTGGCAAACATGTTACTGATGAAGATGGTAGAAAGCTGAAGTGAAGGCAAAGGCAAGACAATACAAGAGATGAAAAGACCCCTACAGGACTAGTCAGAGCAGAGCAACTGTGTTAGCAAGGACCAGTTTAAAGTGGTAATGAGAGAGAAAAGGATACATCAAGGTGTGAAGCGATGTAATACTGGGTTAGTAACAGAGAGGAAGGCAGGTGGGTGGGAGCAGATTGCCATGAGTGGTTGATCAAATGTTGGAATTGAAAGGGTCCAGGGTTATTAGAAATAAAACCATTGCAAGTGCAATAATGAAGTTCTTTACATCTTAGAGGTTACTGGTTCCAGCACTTATACTGGGACCTCTGGGATGTAGCAGCCATGTTCATGAAATAATTGATGAAAGAATTGATGGGCAGTGTTTCATCACTTCCTGAATTCTTAGCTACTGATAGCTAGAAATTTTATTTTATTGTGTGGCTTTTTTGTTTGTTTCCATACCACTTTAGGTGTCTTTAGTGAATTCAATAATGATCAGCGAGAAACTGTGAAGACAGAAGCAGTATTCTTCGGGTTACAAAGTTTTTAGGGTAGCCACATTAGGATTAGGAACAACAAACAGATTTCATTAAAGGTCCCTTGGCAAATGCATTTGTCTTGAGCAAATTAGTGTGGAAAAGCAAAAGGAGTTTGATGGGAATCTTCTTGGCATGTGTAAGAAAGAAAACCTCTTCACTGAATGTTAAGGTTTTTCTTTAAAATAAGAGGGCAAACCCCCTCTCAAAAGCTTTCCAATAGTTATCTACCTACCTACCTATCATTATTGTAAATATACTTTCTAACCAATCTTCTAAAAACTTACTGCCATAGAGTCAATGTGACTGACAGTCACGTGTTAGGGCAGGGTAGAACTGCCCCTTGGGCTTCCTAGGCTGTTAACTCTTTTTTTTTTAAACAGTTTTATTGGCACTTCACCCACATATCATAAAATTAAATAGTTCAATCATACCAAGAGTTGTGCAATCTTTACCACAATCAATTTTAGATTATGTTCTTCTTCCTTGCACTCATTATTTGTATAATTATTTTATTCAATTTTGGCAAAAATATACAAAACAAAATATTCTCCAATTTAATAACTCCTACAGTGCCATTGATTTTATTTTTTGTGTTATACAACCATTATTGAATCCTTTTCTAAATTATTCCACCACCAAGGCTTCCTAAACAAAAGCTCTTCCTCCTTCATCTATGGTAACCATAGATCCAGTTTGATTTTTGTTGTTGTCGTAATTTTCTTGATATAATATTTACATATCATACACTTCCATAGTTAAATCACTTGCAAAAAAAGTTGTATATACATCTTCACAATCAGTGTTAGTGTTCCCTCCCCCTCCTGCATTCATTGATGGCTCCCCAATTCCCCTGTTCAGTTAGGGTCTCTCTGCATCCACTACTTCTGTGCTTCGTAAACTGGGAAACCTAACAAAAATAACAAAAAACAAAACAGAAAGAAGAAGTTAGTAATACAAAGATAAAGAGTAAGAAAGAAAAGACCACTAATGATACTTAAAAAGCAAGAGAAGAAATTTGTCATGGCGCAATCAAGAAATATTTGAGCCTAGGGAAAATTCAAGTTTGGTTAAGAAAGAAGTAAACTGACAAAATATCATACCATGGTTCAATCCACCATAATCAAGTGTACAATCATCTCTGTCTGAGAGTAAAGCTGTTTGACTCTCTTGCCTATGGCTAGAGAGGATCTGCGAGAGGCTTAACCTGACTAGATGTTCTCACTGTCCTCCATAGCCTTCTACAATTTAAGCTCTGATACTTTTCCCTTCATCACAGCTGGGTCACACGCACTGATGTGCTTCTTCTTTGTGGACTTGGTTGATGTCCCACTTAGATGGCTGCTTGTCTGCATACAAGCCTTTAGAAACCAGATGCTATTTCAATTGATAGCTGGTCACCATCGCTTTCTTTGCCACCCTTTGCTGCGGCACCCATACATTGTGACCTCTTCATGAAGACAAGTATCGAGTAGGGCCATGTTATAAGAACTAACTATTCTTAGATTGGGACTAGAATTTATGTGGGAGCCCAGAAACTATCTGCTTATGCCCAGATTATAAACAACTTTGGTATACTTTGGCGGTCATATTGGGACAAAAACAAAAACCAGAACCAACAAGAGCAACAACAAAAACAACTCCCCCCAATAAACATAATAGAAACAAAAAAGAATCATGCACCTAGGGTATAAGGCAATTGTATTGATATCAATAGTTTATCTAATGTCATAGAATTTAAGGTACTGTTCATATGAGTTTATGCCAGTATATTCTAACTGCAAACTGCAAATCCATGAGTTGTTGCTTTGTACAGGTTGACTTCTTAATTGAGTGAGCTGTTTACATTGAGCGTGGGGGAGGGTCATGCTAGCGGAAATTTTTCCTCTATCATTTCTTATAAAGGACAGGCTTGCCTTTCAGATGAAAACCTATCATGTTAACGCAAGGGGAACACTGAGGTTCTAAATAGATGGTGGGGCTGGGTCTCTTCATTGGACACCCACTAAGCCCAGGGTCCCATCCAAGGTCCAACGATGCTATTTCCACAGTCTTGGTGTGGCCAGCTTTGGCTTCCTCTCCCCATTGGGTATTTCAGTCCTAAGTTCCAGAGTATAGCTAATTTTGAAGTAGGACCCAGTTCATTCCACTTGGAGACCTTCTGGTGTGGCCCTTAGGCTATAACTCTTTATGGAAATAGAAAGCTTCGTCTTTCTCCCACAGGCCCATGGTGGTTTGGAACTGCTGACCTTGTGGTTAGTAGCTCAATACATAACCCACTATGCCAACCAATCTTAGAATCATTAAAAATATATGTAGTGTCTGGAATAAGATTCCCCCCCCCCCCATTCTGTTCACGGGGTAACAAACAGATGCGGAGTAGTAGTCGGCTGCGGTTTTTCATCTTGAATTCATTCTTTTGAGGCAGGCCTCAGAAGACCACCACTCTCGGGAGCACGCGATATGTGCTGGGTTGGCCATAAACGTTCTCCATTCCCCACCAAAATCTGCCGAGCAACTGTGGCAACGGGGACAACTCTCTTCACCTGCAAGGAGTCAGGAAACAGGTCCTTGGTAGGCGCATGAGTTGGCTCAAGAGTCAGAAGCAGTTGGGAGGAACTTTCCTTCTTCCTCTCCCCAGCTCCTGGGCAGTCACACCTCGTGTCACAGCCTGACCACTCTGAAAGCCAAGAGGGATGCTTCTAATTAAAGCTACAGTCTGGCACGCAGCGCCTCCACCGCGACCTCCCTGCTCCCCACTAGCGAACCCCACCTGCGGCCCCGGCGCTAGTCTTCGGACGCGAGCCACACCCTCCCGTCGCCGAGGCCCCGCCCAGAGCACGCGTTCCAGACCTGCGCCCCGCCCATCTTCTCAACAGCCAGCCCCCGCACTCCCCGCGCGCTTATTGGTCCTGCAGGAAGAGGGGGCGGGGCCGACCAAAGAGTTTCGCCTCCCGTCGCGGCTGCACTTTTCAAACCTCAACTGTAAGCCGCGGCTCGTCTCTGCGGCGGTCGCCGGGAGCCTCCTCACTGGGGACCAGGTCGCCACGGCTGGCCGGTGTCCGGAAAAGGGAAAGGGGGGTCTTGCCGCGTTCAGAGCTCCCCGGCGCCTCACCGGACTAGGGTTGGAGGACTCGTCCTGTCCGTCCCGAAGCGCGGGTCCCTCGGAGGGGGCAGCCGCGAGAGGACGTGCCGAGGCCAGAGCGGTCAGTATCTTCCTCGCGTGTCCGCGGCCTGCTGGGCTTGGCGTGGGGGCGCGGGGCTTCGAACACCTGAACCCCAGGGCCCTAGACGCTGAGGGGCGCCGGCTGAGGGTCCCAGGCGATGCGGGTGGACGGGTTGGGACTCTGCGGGTCCCTCTGTGCTTTGGGGCTGGGGTCCCGCGTCGCCTCCGTGGCCTCCCCGCGGGGCTCGGCTGGGGGCGCCTGCGCGCGCGGCTAGGCGGCCGGTCGCCGGCCCTTGGGCGCAAGGGCGCCCCGCGGCGGCCGGGGCGGCGGCCCGGGTTCGCTCTGTCTACGTCGCCCGGACGTGGTTCTGCGCGTCCCTCCGAGTTCCCAGCACGCGTCTGTACTGGTCCTGCTCACGCAGCCTTTCGCCCGCAATTTGCTCCTCTGGAGTGGTATTTCCAGTTATTGCTCAGAGCAGTGTGCTTGTGTGTGTGTGTGTGTGTGTGTGTGTGTGCGTGTGTGCGTGTGTGTGTGTGTGCGCGCGCGCGCGCGCGTTTCTCACGAGTGGATAGAGAACTAGAAGAGTGGCAGCTGTTGCCTTGGTTCTCAGCGACCCCACCATAGTTAGGCGCTCAGTAAACCCTTTATTGTACAAGGACCACCCTCAGCCTAACCATTTTGACATTTACTCCTGGTCTTTGTTTGGCTTTAGGGAAATCTCTTATCTTCGGATTACCCAAGAGGGATAGTGGAGAGGAGGTTGAGAGCGACTTTGACAGCTGGTAGACAAGAGTCCTGTTTTCTCTCTGATGTGGCCAGAGACACGGTGGCATCAATTTGCAAATTAAAACTCAACAACTACATTTTTTCAAGCCACCTTTATCCTCATCAAAGTTCGGTGGCATTACAGGCGTTAGTTTTCTGTGCCATATTCACAAATTGCTTCGCCTATGTAATGTTTACATCTGTGGCAGTAGTGACATGCTGAAGCGAGCAGTGGTGTTTGCTCAAGTATGGCCCCTCCAGGTTCCCAAGTGTTTGGGACCATGAGCACTCAGGGTTATCAATGGAAACCAGGCATGTGACAGCCTATGGAAACGGGCATTTTACAAATGCAAAGCCTTTGGCGAGGCAGTGACGGCCAGGAACACAATTTTATGACTTTCTCAATGACACAATCTTTTATAGCTTTGTGGCAGACTACTAACACGTTTAGTAGTGTCAACAACTGCTAACACGTTTAAGCTCCATACCCATCTCACCCTCTCATTGCCATTAAGTCAGTACTGACTGTGACCCTGTACGACAGAGTAGAATGGCCTCTGGGGGGTTTCTGAGACTGTAATTGTTTACTACTACTAGAAAGCCTTTGGTCTTTCTTCTGTGGAGCTGCTGGTAGTTTCGAACTGTGGCCCTTGTAGCTTGCAGCCCTACACATAATCACTGCAATAGGGCTTCTTCGCTATGTCTTTCTTAAGATGTGCTGGTACATAGAAGTAGTGCTCAGAGTTCCACACTCTTTCTTTCTCCAGTCCTGGTCCTCGGAGCAGGTGTTCAAGATTTTATTTTTAATCTATATTTTAATAGTTGGAACTGTTATTATTAGCTGCTCTAATTTTGATATACACATTCTAGGTTTTTTATTTACTAAATATGGATAGAAGGTTAAAGGGATATTTACATGACAACATGCTTAAGTTTATTTTTTGTGTCGTTTCTCATGGTTGCAGTTTCTCTTGAGACCATTGAGTAGTGAATTACAATTTAGTTAGGATAGAATTCCTTTTGTAGGAAAATAGAGATTTGACTAATTGACCCTTGCATCAACACATGGATTACCAATATGAAGAAGATAAAAGCACATCTATGTTTTTATCATTAAGTTTGCACTGAAAATTACTTACTGATGTGAAGAAAGTATAAACATTTCAAAAGCTTTGTATTGAAGGTGTTTCATAACTATAAATGAAAACTCTTTTTTAGATTGCCCTAATTTTTATCATTAAGAACTCATTTAAAGCCTTGGAAACAAGAAAAACAATTACTAACACCTTCACTGAGCCATTAAGTTCTTACAATTGCACATATAGTGTATTGAATGCATAAAGCCCAAAGGCTCAGTATTGAGGCTCAGCAACCCTGTAGGACAGGATAAGTTTCTAAGACTGTAACTCTTTACAGGAGTAGAGAGCCTCATCTTACTCCTATTTAATGCATACATATGCACAATTGGCAGATAAGAAAACAAACAGTACTCCTAGACTTAAAACTTCTAAAGGATTTTTAAAATTTACTCTTGGTTTTTAAAGAATTCGTTTGTACCCGGGGAATATTTAATGTGTTAGAAACATTAACAGTCATTTTATATACATTTGGGAAAACTTCAAATGAATACAGTTACTTTCGTTTTTTTACTATAGTGATAAAAAAAATCAATGATTTTATTTTTAAGGAGCATATAGTCTTGTAGTAGACTGTTTTCAAAGGATATTTCTTATATTTCAATTAAGTATACTTATAAATTGTTACATTCCAAGCACACTTTTAAATTTAAATGTTGTAATAAATCTTAAACAAATTGCCAAGGCAAACTTTGTTAACATTTTTTAAATTGTTTTTCCGTTTCTTTTGGTTTATCCTTTTTCTAACTTTTCTTAAATTTCATTGCCATTTTAAGCATGTAGTCCTTTTCTTTTAATATTTATATGCAACATGTTTTTCTCCTAAGACCTTTGCAACTTCTTCCTTGAAAGAGGACATACTTTATGCTTCAAATATTTTTTAAAATGCAATTATATTAGTGATATAGTTTCTTCTTTAATTCCCAAAAGAGCAGATTCCATTATGCATTGTAATAGTTACTGAATAAATAGTACTTCAGCAATGCTATTAAATAAACAGTAATTTATTTTACAACAGAAACTTAATTTTCCATCTGATGAATGACAAGCACTGTATGTTTTTTGGCCCTCTATATTTCCGTTTTTCAGCATCTCCCTAATCTGGTTCACAATTATAGGGTTTTTTAGTTCTTGTTCTGAAAGTAGAACACTTGGCCTTACTGTCTTGGCACAGACTCAAGCCTGGGGTTGTTACCTGGGACTTCAGTCCTTGGATAGGATATACCAGACTGGTTGGGTCAAGTGTGTTAGCTGACTTCCTGTTGTGATTTTTCAAAGGACTAAATTCTTGAATTATGTGTTGTATTTCAGATTTTGATGGTGTTTGTGTCCAACCAACAACACATAAACCTTTAGTGGTAGAATACATATGTGAACATACTTCTTGAAACCTTGACTAATTGAAAATGGTTCTTTCTCTACATTAGCAGATGGCTCTTCCTTTACTTTTGATAGATACTGGATAAATAAAGCTCCAGTTTCTCTGCTTTCTTAGAAAAAACAGCTATGATTTAAAAAAAGAAAAAACAGCTATGAATGTCTAGGTGTCGTTGCTTGGTATCATCGCAATGATTTTCACCTCATAGCCACATCATGTAACAGACTAGAACTGCCACTACAGTTTTCCAGACTGTAATCTTCGTGGAAAGCAGGTAGCCAGGTCTACTAAGTAGGCTTGGTTAGCAAGCATTTAACTCTTGTGCCACCAGGGCCCCTTTTGAATTCCTATGTAGAAGAAGCAATTGTTTCCCTGAAATCTTGTCACTTTACTTTCCATTGCCTTTTGATTTTGCTTCATGAATTTCTAGCTGAATCAGTCCTTGTTAAGACAATTGTCTGAATGTCCTAATTGAAGTAGTTTTTAAAATATCACTGTTCTTACTTGAATTTGTGCATAAAAACAGGTGGCCAGCTTTTCTGGCACGATAGGTCCAAGTAAAGTAAATGGTCTGTTGTTATATTATAATAATGATAAAATAAGTTTATCCAGGCTTTTAGACTTTGTAGCTATGCTGTTCAGAACTAAAATTCTCTGGCAATTTGGAGTATTCCTTGTTTTGTTTAGGCAGATATTGCATTTGAAGTTCCAGTACTATAATTTCCAGATGGCTCTCTCACGTTCTTCTAATCTCTTTAGGTTACAAGGCTTATTTTAATTTTTTTGTTATATCTTATAATTCTTACAATAACTCAGAACTGTTGCTCTTGGGTGGATTTGGACCTACAGTGAGTGACTTATATGTGTCGGAGTAGACTTTGTTCCATAAGGTTTTCAATGGCTGATTCACCCAAGCAGAACTCGGTGAACTTGAACCATCAACCTTTAGCAGCCAATCACATTAATGTCTGGCACCACCCAAAGACTCTAATTATATAACTTAATTAACTAATGGGCTTATTATAAGTTGAAATCGTAAGAAGACAACTGATGGTAATAATTCAGTTCATCAAACTTTCACCATGCTGGGAACTTGGATATAAAAATAAATAGTTTCCCTGTAGATATTAAACAGTTGCAGTATAACATGCTGCAGGTTAAGGTAAAGAGGTATGCCAAGGACCCTGATATTTGAAGCATAAGGAAGAGACATTTAAGCCAATCTATGTGCTTTAGGCAGCTTCTGAGGAAGATGGCATTCTGCATTGACATGTGAACAGTGTGCAGGAAACATTGCTCACTTAAGGAAAGGTAGAAAAGATATTGGAAGCAGAGAATTAATAAAGTTGTAGTGGCAAAATATGCTAACTGGTGTCACTTGTGTTGATGTCATCCAGTGCAGTAACTCTTGGGGGTAATGTCATCCCCCATGGGCAGGGCAGCCTGTGAACTGCCCCCTCCTGGTTGACAGCACAATCACAGCTCCTCCCTCTCCCACTGTCTATGGAGGAGGCTGTAACTGGTTATGAGAATAGAAAACCCAGAGAGCTGCTGGTGTCTTTGAGTTGTTGACCAGGAAGATTGCAGCCAGCGTGTAATCACTACACCATCTAGGATTTGTTGATTGGATTTAGAAAGTTGCAGATTGGTTAGGTGGGGGGTTAAGAAGATGCAAGGGAGAGCCAGAGAGCTGGCCAATAACTTTCATGTAGCTAAGGATTAAATCTTATATGAAGGGTAGCCAGATGTTGGTGGAGAGTTTGGTGGACAAGTGGCATTGATGCTTCATTGAATATGCAAAATTGTCCAAAGCAGAGGAGATAGAAAAATAAGTAGGCTGTGACAGCTGGTTCCAGTCCAGTAAATACGAGGGAAATAAGAAAAGCTATGTTATGCTCAAAGAGTGAAGTCAAAAAGTATTGCTACCAGGTTTCTAGTTTCAACTTGCATATATATGGTTATTCTAAACAAAATGTGTTCAAATATGTCGTTGCCATCAGTGGATGGCCACAGACAAGTTCTTTCTGTAATTTACTTGTCTCAATCTTGATAACGATGCCTACAAAACAAAAGGTCCAATCAAACTAGTGATTTCCAAAGGGAATCTGCTGAGTCAGTTAAACTTAAGGAAGAGAGGTCCCCTCAGAAGCTTATGGTGATGACTTTTTTGGGAGTCCCAAGGGGTAATCCTGATGGATATTCTCAAAGACATAGTATGATCTTGGGGACTATTATCGAAAAGTTTTGAGGAAATAGAAAACTGCACTGGTGAGAAAATGCTAGGAAAGTTGAACACAGGCAATTTCCCCATCACAGCATTGCACCTGCTCATTCTTGGAATGTAGCAAGGGCTGTCCTGTGGGAATTTCACTGGGATACCTTAACCCATTAACCCTACAGTGATGATCTTGCCCTTGCATATTATATATATATATACACCAAAACTCAAAGAGAATTCAAAAGAGACATGATTTGAGTCCCTCAAAGATGCCAAAGAGGCACTTTGGATGTGGTGTAAATTGAAGAGCTCAAAATTCTTCAGGGAAAGAATGGGGAGAAATACCTCATCTTAAGAAATGTAGAGACCTGGATGAGGAGGATATGTCCAGTTTCACATTATGATATATATTCTTTTGTTTAATTGGGGCTTCTATTATTTTGTGGCAACACTTTTGGATTTGCCCTGGTACAGATCCCTATAGCAGTTTGTAATAAATACCAAATACCTAAATGAGTTTAGGGTTCACTTGTCAGAAATGTGCACTTTTTCTGGGGCATAATTTGTGTTCCAATATATGAAGAGCCATAGTATCAGTATATATATATTTTTAAACCGCTTACCTGCCACTGTTTTTACCCATATTTGTATTCACCCAAATTTTGTTGTTAAGTGCCCTGAAGTTGTTTTTGAGACAGAGTCATCCCATGTGACAAAGTAGAACTGTCACCTGGGTTTCTTGTTTGGCTGTAATCTGTACGGGAACAGATTCTAGGACTTTTCCTGTGGAGAGTAAGTTGGGTTTAAACCGTCCACTTTCTGATGAGAAGCTGTGTGCTTGGCCATTGCATCTACAGAGCTGCTTAATCATAAAAGTATCTGTGGTATATTCATCCATTATGATGACCGGCATATATACAAGTGTTATAGAATATGTTTGGCAAAAATCAAATATTATATAGTATTAGGGAATATTGTTAATAGGTTGCTTAAAGGCTCTGTTTATTATCATCATCCACTTCAAGTTCTGATAATCTAAGCTTTGTCCTAATATAACTTAATAAGGCATTTTCAAACTTAATTTTCATCAGTATCCCTGGAAATCAGTTTTTATTTTGTTGTTGTTGTTATTGTTGAAAAATTCCAGGATAAATCTGGATTTGTACAAGTAGTACAATGAAGTCATACAACTGAAAAGTTACAAATTTTCATTCATTATATAGAATTATATCCCAAACCAAATCTTCTTCAATTGAATCAATTCTGACTCATAGTAATCCCAGATAGGTTATAAATCTTTACAGGAGCAGATAGTCTCATCTTTCTCCTCCAAACAGGCTGATGGATTTGAACCGCAAACCTTGTGGTTAGCAGTCCAACACTTACCCAGCAGCACCACCAATGTTTTTATAGCTAAAGTTTATTCAGAACTTACTAAGTGGTTTTTCTCTATGCTGTAATAAACTAGGCATTAATTCTAGCATAATATTTACTCTACATGCTTATAGCTGAATAACTGACCTATGAAGTAGATGAAAAACATAAAAGCTCTACATAAATGCATAGAAAACATTGAAGCCTTTTAAGACTCGAATAGTAATGACCATTGAACTTTTCTATTTCTTTTTTTTTTTTTTTTTTAACATTTTATTAGGGGCTCATACAACTGTTATCCCACTCCATACACACATCAATTGTGTAAAGCGCATTTGTACATCGTTTCTCAAAACATTTTTTCTCCATTTAAACCCCTGACATTAGGTCCTCATTTTTCCCCTCCCTCCCCGCTCCCCCCTCCCGCATGAGCCCTTGATAGTTTATAAATGGGTATTTTGTCATTTCTTGCCCTGTTCGACGTCTCCCTTCAACCACTTTCCGGTTGTCTGTCCCCCAGGGAGGAGGTCACACACAGTTCCATGTAATCGGTTCCCTCTTTCCTACCCCTTCTCCCTTTACCCTCCCTGTTTTGCCACTCACACCACTGGTCATATAGGGCTCATCCATCCTGGATTCCCTGTATTTTCAGTTCCTATCTGTACCAGTGTACATCCTCTGGTCTAGCCAGACTTGCAAGATCGAATTCGAGTCATGGTAGTGGGAGTGGGGAGGAAACATTTAGGAACTAGAGGAAAGTTGTATTTCTCATCATTCTTACATCACACCCTGACTGGCTCATCTCCTCCCCGAGACCCCTCTGCAAGGGGATCTCCAGTGGCCTACTAATGGGCTTTGGATCTCCACTCCACACTCCCCTCATCATTCACTATGGTAAGATTTTTTGTTCTGATGATGCCTTACACCTGATCCCTTCGACACCTCGTGGTTGCATAGGCTGGTGTGCTTCTTCTATGTGGGCTTTGTTGCTTCTGAGCTTGATGGCCACTTGATTACCTTCAAGCCTTTAGAACTTTTCTATTTCTTCATCTTTTTTTTTTTTAAGATAATTTTACTGTGTGTGTATCTTTAGGAAGAGTAAGGGTAGCAGTACACGAATTCTGAAAAGAACATTTGAGTAATCATATTATTCATATTATTCCATCACACCAACTGTGAGACCTTAAATAAATTATTTAACTTCGCTGAGTTTTGATTTAATAAAAGTCTGCATCGAGCAAGTGTTGGCAAGGAAATGGGCCAAAAAATCCTCCATATGGTGCTATGCTATTGGAGATTGTAAATGGGATGGAAAAAAAGGGACCAACTGCAACTTGGTCTACAATATTTTGTTTGTTTTTTATTACAAGAAGAGAGAACTGTAGGAACTGAAAACAACTCTAATCACAATGCTTCTTTGCATAATCCATTACCATCAATCAGTTCTGACCCATAGTGACTCCATAGGACATAGCAGAATTGCTCCATTGTGTTTCTGAGACTGTATCCTTATGGGAGCAGACAGCCTCATCTTTCTCCCATGGAGCAGCTGGTGGGTTTGAACCACCAATGTTATGGTTAGAAGCTCAGTGTGTAGGATACTACACCACCAGCACTCTTTACATGAAATATTGAAAAAGTAATAAAACTTAAAAGAGCAAATATTTGTTATGGCGTTTTTATCCTTTACTATGTACTTAGAATATCTTCTTTTATAAAGTATTAAATTGGGGCTTGGGCCCAAAGATCAAGGAATGTGGGGGTGGGGGTGGGAATCTTGCTGGCTTGAGAATGAAACCAGGAAGAGAGAACTGTAGGAACTGAAAACAATAAACTCTAACCACAATGCTTCTTTGCTAAGTTGAATATAGTTGGCACTTAAATTTAGGAAAATGAAGAACAATACATATCAAGTAGGAAATATGAAGAGAAAAATTATAACAGAGAAGAAACAATAACCGTAGATGTTATAGGGAAGGTGTTAAAAGAATGATGTTCGTCTTTTATTAAGTAGGCATAGCAGAAGTATCCTGAAATATATAGCTTGCCATTGTTTGAGATCAGGTGAAATGAAATAGTGATTTTAATATTAAACTGAATGTATATAAATAGTGAGCAAAACTTTATGTATTGACAAATACTTATACAACAAAACTATTTTACTCTTCACATGTGGTGGACTTTGTGCTAGATTGCATCCATAGGAAAGAAACTGTTAAGCTCTATGAAAGTTTCTGAATATAGTATTGAATTGTAGTCAGTGTATGAAACAAGTTCTATTCTTTAGTCATTCACATGCCAGTAATAAAACTTAATATATGTGAATTCACCATTACAGTCTAGCTTTCAGTTCTGTTTGGCAATGTGAAATGAAATTTAAAATCAACTGTTTGTGTCATGTTTTCATGTTAAAGATGAAACTTAAAAGCTTATGTTTTAAAATAAAATTAAGTTATTTGCTTGTACTATAATTCTATGATAGTTATTTGTTTAAGAATTTGGGAGGTCTTGCAGGAGTTTTACAGTCGCTGCATTATGAAATGAAGTCAGTGACTGTTCCAGTGCTGCAGAGGGCTACTGATTTGTGGGTATGTTCTCTGCCCTATTCCTTGTGCGGAGCACACGCTTGTACTTATTTTGGGTGGTGGTGAAGGTGATTGCTTATGGCTATATTTGGAGTTGCATACAATCTAGTGCACATCCTGTCTGAGATAACTTTTTTTTTTCTTAATTACATTTAAGTTTCATGCTTTATTTTTTTCTCAAAGGTTGAAACCAGTAAGAAACGACAGGTATCTGGGAGTTCGCTAACATGTCGAGGAGAAGATTTGATTGCCGAAGTATCTCAGGCTTGCTAACTACTGTGCCACAAACTCCAATGAAACTGGATAATGTCAGTCACTTTTATACACTTACCTCTAAAGAGCTAGGAAGGTAAGAAAACTAAGGTTTACTTTCTGATTTAATTTTGACTTAGGGTTTCTGTTTTCTTTTTTTGTAATTGATACCGTAGAACTCACTTGGATCATTACTGTAACAATGATCAGAAAGAAAAGTTATCTCCTTTGCTGCTATTAGTAGCCAATCTTAACTGACTTGAAAATCAAGTCTGTGGATGTTCCAGTAAGTTCCTATAATGCATCCCACCCAGCTTCAGAGCCCCTTATAAAAAGGGGTCTTAGTTCAGGAAGTGCAAGGAAGAAATGGCCCAGCTAGGAATGAACAGTGACCTCTGCTAAGTTACACACAGTGCTGGAGTTATGAGGATTCCATTACTAACTAGTGTGTCTCGAATGCTAGATGAGGGTTTGGTTTTTTTAATTAACAGTTTTGAAATGTCCTAGTATACTGTGCTGGGTGAAACATGGACCTAGGAGATTGTCTTCTTCCTCTTTCCTGAATTAAGCAAAAATTTGATAGTGTAATGAAAAATACATGTTTCTTTATGTTAAATCCTGTACAAATACTAAAATGTTTTGTCAAAGATGAAATCTCTTTGAGGCAAAGGAGTGATCTGATGTTGAGACTTCTTACTATTTTAATATATATGATAATTATAATATGTATACCAAATTATTTAATTATATAATCAGTGTTATCTTTTAATTTAACTTTAAATTTTCGAGGTACTTTGGAGATGGCCATTAGTTTATATTTTATTTTACATTTATTTTATATTAGACTTTAATCCTGCGGGGGAAATGGTTGGGGGTATGTTACTAAGTCTGTGTTAGAAGAACAATACAATTGTATAGTTGATTTTTATCTTTTAAAATCACAATATGGAAACAAAAATTCGTTGAACACTAAAAAGCATTTCTGTTCTTGGTGGGCTTTTCTCATGGGTAAATACAAATCCTAGCTTTTTCCTTTGTTAGCTGTTGGGTTATAACTTTGGTCTTTTTGCAAAGTAAGGATGATAATATTGTTACGTTATCAGACTAGGAATTAAGTGTAAAAGCAGACTGCATGATTCTTGGTGTGTTTATTTAATTTTATGTGCAAAATGTTTGGCTCTGTTAGTGGTAAGGTAAAATTCAGAAGTGGATGGTGATGATGTTTGCCTAGTGGTGATGTTGTATATTTTACCATGTTTTTTTTTAAGTCTCTTGCGAAGATGAAGAGATACAGATTGTGTGTGTGTGTCTTAACCTTTTAGAAATTTCTTAACCTTTTAAAAAATTTGTTTTACATATATTCTTTCCTTTTGCATTGTAACAGGAAAGGTTAAGTGTTTTCTGTTTCAGTTGTTTGGATCTCACATTAAATAATCGTGGGATATTTGCATTGCAAGGACTTCAGTGGCGAGGGGTCTTCTAATTTAATTTTTTAAAGCAGTGCAACAATCTTTTCTGTAATTTCCCCGAGAAGCCGTTGTTGAGCCTTAATATGAATGCTTTAGTGTTGGAGACTTTACTACCTCAGCTAACATCAGGATTCTGTTTTGGTATAACAGCCCTGTTTTCTATTTTGCTAACATCTACCCAGTTGTCCTGGTTCTCTTTCTGTACTGCATATAATGTCATCCATACAGAAACACCTGATATTCCTTATGGCTAAGCAGCCCCAGTGTTCTGGACTATTCATTGTATGGCCTAATTTCCAGATAGCCCTCTTTGATATTCTTCTGACCCACATTGTATTTTACATAGTCCCTTTTAAAATGGCAGACTTACATTGGTTACACTATTGTCAACATAACTACAATACAACATACAATGAAACTATTAATTCAGTTGAAGGTAGTCTCCTTTAGGAGTTTCTTTTATTCTTGTCCAGTAGTGTTATATGGCACCATATAGTATATGAATAAAAACGGTCTGACCTGGAAGCCATCTATGTCTTTGATGTGGATCCAAAGTTATGTAGTCTACTCGAGTGCATGATACCCTTTCCTTTAAGATAAGAAGGTGGATTAAATCATCGGCAGGCCTTGAACCGTGTAAAGGGTTTTTTGTCTTTGATTTTAGCTTTTTATAGTTCCTTTTTTGTGTGAATATGTTTAACACACTAAACGAAATCTGAGGCCCTTGAGTCGGTTCTGCCTCAGAGTCACCCTGTAAGACAAAGTGGAACTGCTTCGTAGGGTTGCCGAGACCGTGCAGCTTTATAGCAGCAGATCGCCTCCTCTTTCCCCAGTGGAGGGAGCGCTGGTGGTT
This sequence comes from Echinops telfairi, assembly GCF_000313985.2. NCBI lineage: Eukaryota > Metazoa > Chordata > Mammalia > Afrosoricida > Tenrecidae > Echinops > Echinops telfairi. The sequence continues at coordinate 21,631,812 of NW_022103899.1, read as the reverse complement.
TTGAGCCAGCACTGAGCCCGTTGTGCTACGAGGGCATGCATTTATGAAATTATCTTTGCAAAATAACTACCATAATGGGTAGCTAGGCAGTGTGTCCTTGGGTAGTACCAACTGTTAAATGTGCTCTACTGCAGCTGAAAGGTTGGATATTTGAGTACACCCGGAGTCACTTGGTCAGGAAGGCCTGGTGAGATGATACTGAAAAATCAGCCACTGGTAACGCTGTGGAGTCCAGTTTCTACTGTAACAGTTGTGGGGTCTGTGTGAATCCCGATCAACTTAATGGCAGCGATTCACTGATGAAAAAGAAAGAACTTTTCTTTGAGTGTTTTGGGAAAAATATCGAAGAGAACAATATTAAAAACTCTAAATTGTTTATAAACAGGTGAGGTACATTATAAATAACAATCATAAATTTGAATTGGTGTATGTATTTGTCTGGGTACTCTGGAGAAACAAATCCACAGCAACTCATGTATAAGAGACTTTTATGTAAAGAAAATGTGCATCACGAAAACAATGCTCCCCAAGCCCACAAGTCCAACATTAACCCATTTACCCAACACCAGTCCACAAAGTCCCCCACCTCACAAAACAGAGGCAATGCTGCTGACTGCAGGAGGTAAGCTGAGTCAGTGATTAAATAAGCATCTCAGCACTAGCAGGGGTCTCCACACGGCTGCTCCAGCACCCAGGGCTGCATCGGGATAGGTCCATGTAGCTTCTCCTTGGGGATGTCTTGTAGGAAGTCAATCTTGCAAGCTGAAGCAGGGAACTGCTAAGTCAGCTGCACCCGGTGCAACCATCACAAAGCAAGAGACCCGAGAACTAGAAAGGTGAGGCTCACCACCCATTTATCCCTCTGCCTTCCAATTAGCCCCACATGTGATTATCGGCCAGGTTGGCACAATTAGTTAATTGTGTACTTTCTAACATTTTATAGCAAAATAATTATTATGGAATCTGATTCAAACACATTCAGATTGCTAGTATCTCATCTAATAACTTCATGAAACACATTTTTCTTTTCATTGCTGTGGGCTAATAAGTCACATGGTAAATATTGATATGCTTAATTAGTAAACCTTGATGAATGAGAAAGCATGGCCTTTTATCTGTCAAGAAGATGATTACGATGGCTTTCAATATTGTTATGAATTTTAATATTCTACAGTTTTGTGGCTAGGGAGACCCGGGTTATATAGTGGTAATACATTAAGCTGCTACTGCCCTCAAGGCCAGCAGTTCTAAACCATCGCCTGTCCTGCAAGAGACAGATGAGGCTTTGTACTGTCACAGAGTTACAGCCTTGGAAACCCCCGGGGGCAGTTATGCTCTGCCCTGCAGGGTCGCTGAGAGTCAGCATTGACTCGATGGCACTGAGTCTGGAGCGCTAGGGTATTGTGGAATATAGATTAGGGTCATAGTCTCGTTTCTTCTGAGCCCTGCGTGTGTTCAAGTATACAGACACACTCATAATTCTAGCATGTGGTGAGCGCTACAAAGTTATCATTCTAAATCAAGCTTTTAAAAATTAATTTGAAGACAACGTTTGAGAATTTATACCAGTGAACTCAGATAACATAAACAAAAGTTGGGCGTTCACTTCTGTCTGTCTCAAACAACTCGCACTGTCCTGTTTTAGCTATTGGGTAAGTCTCTTCCCCTCCCCCAGCGGAGGCAAGGTTTCGTGGGGCTGCTTGTGGTTTGAAGGGTGAGGCCGATTCAGAAATAAACGTCAGCTTCCTTTGTGGCTTACCCTCCCCCTCCTTTCACATTTTATTGTGCATTCTAGAATGCAGAACAGTAACTGCTAGAGCTTTGTACCCCTGGGAAATATAGTCAGCCTTTTTAGGGCATGGACTAAATATTGCCATTAAAAGATTTTAAGTTTCCTTGAATTTTTAAAATTAAATTTGGCATATGAATATACATAATTAAAGATTTTATATTTTTGATGCTTTTAAGCCACAACTCCCAAAATCCAAAAACCAAACTATGCCAACTCATAATGACCCTATGGGACAGAGCAGAGCTGCCCCTGTGGGTTTCTGAGACTGTAACTCTTTAAGGGAGTAAAAGCCTCATCTTTTTTCATTGGAGTGGCTGGTGGTTTCAAACTGCAGACCTTGTGGTGAGCAGCCCAACATATAACCACCAGGCGACCAGGGCTCTTAAAATAGGCAGAAAAAAGAACCACCTAATTTTTCTAAATCAGCTGATAATTAAAGTTTTTCCCTTATTTAACAACATATTTGTGAATATGCTTGTGTATATATATTCTTTTAGAATCTCAAATTAGCTTTAAAATTTGAAAATGCATTAAGGATAGTATAAAATAACATAAAAATATAGTAGGCGCAACCCCTGTATACCCTCAACAGATATTTGCATTCATTCAACAGATCCTACACTGTGCTAATACAGTGTAGATTTTTACAGTCGCTGTAGTAATTAGAGAGGACCTCTGGTGACATAGTGGGCTGTGCGTTAGCTGCTGTAAACTACCAGATCAGCGGTTCAAACCCACGGGTCTCTGCGGGAGAAAGGTCGTCTACTCCCATAAATATTTAAAGATATGGAAAACCCACAGGGGCAGTTTGCTCTGTCCTGTGGTGCTATCATGAGTTAAGATCAACTCCATGGCAGTGAGTAGTAATAGTAGTAAAGTCATGAGAACACACACGGTCCATGGCCTCGTGGAGTTTTTTCACTCGGAGGTGAGCATTAGCGAATAATTACCCTTGTCTTTTTAGTCACCTTTGGCCCTGATTAATGAGTACAGTCATACTTGTGTATGAAAGCCTCTTGAGAATACCTGAAAAATTACATAAAAAAGTATTAATTTGGGCTCTTTATTTTTATAAGAATTCTGGTTGAGCTACAAGATGTTAACAGAAATAAATTGTCACAATTGGTACTATTATAAATTATTTTTTTCACATACTTTTATTACTATTTATTTCCTGAATTTTTACAAAGTAGATTTCTTTCTGAAGCTCAAATTTTCATGTCTGTTTTAGACTAGTTTTTGCTTCTAAATCTGTATAAGAATTGGCAGAAGGGAGCTACACTTCTTAAAAATAATGGTTTTGAAGGGAGGAATTGTTTTGTAGTGGTTAGAACAGAAAGCTAAGAATCCACATTCCACAGTTTAATTCTTGGCACTCTAATTCCATGTATGACCTTTCTTGAGTTATTTATTCTTATTCTCAGTTTATTCACTATAGCATTTGTAAAAATAGATCCTTTTAATAGAAAGGAATATAGGTTATTGTGTGCTCATTAAAATGTATCAATTTGTAGTCTTTTGCATATAGTCAATAATATCTTATAATTGAATTAACTATGCTCCAATCTTAATTTTACAGTGCTTTCTAATATTTTTTACAGTATATTTACTTACTTTATGTATATTTTGAAAACTGTAGATGAATCAATTTATACCTGGGCTTTAAAAAAAAGCCTGCTTTCTTTTTCAGCTGTTTCCATTGTTTTTCACTGAAACCAATTTTGAAAAAACTTAGAAATAAAGAGCAGGACTTGGACATCCTGGCCCTTAGAAATAGCGAGTAGAATGCAGACAAGCAATTTATTTTGCTAATTTGTATTCTTTCCACCCATGTGAATGCCAACTGTCTTAAAATTATATTCTTGATATGCTGGGATGGAAATATATTCATATAGAAATTGTTAGCGCTCTTAGAAGAGTCTGTTTAACCTGGTTTGGTAGTGCTGGAAACTGCGGAGTAATTTGAGCCTTGGGATAAGGTCGTTCATGAATGTGCTTAAAGATCTGAAAATTTTGTGGAATTATATGTACAACTTCCTGTTTAAGATATGTGTACATTTTTTCAGGGGGAGGCAATCAGTAATTATTAGTTTCTCAAAATATTCTAGCCAAAAGTAGCTTTAAGTCTTGGAGAAATCAGATTTTGGGAAATTGTAGACTTGGAATTTATAAATTTCGCAGTAAAAAGAGTAACTATGCATATAAAAAATTGGCCGAGTTGATGAATCGCCTACTGAAGAGCCTTAAGACATACTTAATCCTGTAACATAACCTTAGCATGTATGTTTGTTATCCTTGATAAGCATTTGTTTTATGTTGACTGTCATGTGTCTTTGAATACTCTGCATAAAACACACATATACCCTGATGTCTATTACAGAATTCATAGACTTCTGAGCAGTGCCAAGAAGTATATGACCAAATGACTTAAGAAATTTTGATAGAAAGTTTCAGAGCTCAATAAAAATGGAATTGGAAGATAAAGTCATTATGTTAATAAACATAAATAGGTCATACTCATTTCTATATTCTTTTTAATTTGGGGGAAGAGTATTTTGATAAGGGAGTTAATGTAACACCATATAAAAATCATGGTCTTTGGAAATAGGATAAGTCAAAATGTACTGTTACACAACCATCTCAAAACTCAGAAACCTTTATTAAGTGAACCTATTGTTTCTCAACATAGCCTCGATCTAGATCTATATACTTCTCAAAGTGGTATTTCCATATCCCAAACTCTGTTCCCAAATAATTCAGTGCTCTTCATAAAACAGCAGTTTTGACCTACTTGAAGGATTCAAATAATGTTCTTTTTAAATGTTTTGAATTTTGTAAGCAAAACAACATTTTAAGGGGTACTGTCAAGGTTGTAAGTGGATGGGACGAGGGTTCCCATTGACATTCTCAAAAGACAACCTTCTTATCCTGGAAGAATGAAATGAGCAGATACATTATCATGATTGAAAAAAGGCCTTTGGTATAACTTTTCCTCAGCAATGTAATTTTCTATTTTCTTAATTTCTCCATAATAAGCCTCTATGACCCACCTTTCCCTTTGCCCCAGTCCTCTGAGAAAAATGTATGAAGATGATTCCTCTAGAATCCAAGAGAGCTGGTGCCATAGCCTTCTGAGCTGATTGATCTGCATTGACTTTAACTGGTCCAGCAGCTCCCCTAGGAAGCTGCCATTTTAATTGGACCTCTCTATCTTTTATTTTTTATTTCATCTGGAGAGACTTAAGACAAATGCAGTACTGTGAGAACTTACCAGCAGCCATCTACTTAATAATCACAGAGACATGTTTAAACCTGTGTTGTAGGGAATAAACTCAGGCAGCTATGAACTGGAACCCTAGTGTCAATACTTGATGACTTACTCACATAGACAAGTTTAAATCTTGACTTGGAAATTACATACCCTCTCTGTAGTTTGCAAAGCAAATAGAATAGCATATATGTACATCATTGTTTTTATTTTCAAATGCAATACTTTATATGAAGAGTATGACGGGGTATAGGTAAGTAAATAATACCTACTTTCACCTCTTCCCTCTGCCCCTGTACACGTGCACAATTATAATGTACTTATTAAAAATAATGTACTCTCTTGCTGGTTTGTTTTTGATAATGTACTCTTAATAGCGAGGAACAAATATTCTGTATCATACTTTTTTATTTATATTATTTATGTGACACTAGTATAATTTCTTTCAAAATATTTTCAGTACATGATTCTGTTTCTCTATAGAAAAGCTAAAATTGTTTTTTCTTCTTTTTCCCTCAGAGGAAAATTTGCTGTGGTTAGACAATGTATATCAAAATCTACTGGCCAAGAATATGCTGCAAAATTTCTCAAAAAGAGAAGAAGAGGACAGGATTGTCGAGCAGAGATTCTGCATGAGATTGCTGTACTCGAATTGGCCAAGTCTTGTCCCCGAGTGATTACGCTTCATGAAGTCTATGAAAATGCAAGTGAAATCATTTTGATATTGGAATAGTAAGTATGCATTTCTGCAACTTTAATTATATTTATGGTACCTGTTTTAATTGATAGGAAAAGCATTTTTGAAGCATCAAGGATAAAAATAATAAAATTATTATAAGAGCATATACAAATTGTTGTTGATCCACAATTTATTAGAAAATATTCCCCAAAGCTAAATGTACAACCTCATTTTAATTAAATAGTACAAAATAAATTAATGGTGTGTAACATTTGGGGAAAGTGGAGTCTACTTTTATTTTACTAATGGCACAGAAAATTGGTTAAATATTTTAACCAAATAGTGACTCTGCAACAGAATGAAGCACCACCTGGTCCCGCACCATTCTTACAACGAGTATGTTTGAGCCCGTGGTTGCAAGGACTGTCAGTCTGACTTGTTGAGTACATCCATTTCCTAGAACACAGAGGCATCGTTTTAAGGCATGTTTTTAGCATTCTCAAGATAAATCAATTACTGAAAAAGGCAGAATATTGCCAGTATGATTTCATCTTCCATACGTTTTGTGATTCTTCATCTGACCTTTAACAAGTTATTTGCGTGGTATATGCTTGTTTTAATTATAAAAAAACAATAGTTAATATTTTTTTAAAAGAGAATATCGAACACTTTCCAAAAATGCTTCTTTTGGGAGTTCCTTTAAGCAGCAACAAAAAGCGTATCGAACAAATGTGGACTATATTCACACTCTGAAATTGACTCAGATATCCTACCCAGCAAATGAGTTCAAAGCTGGCACAGCTGTGACTGATTCCTGTGCAGTGTGGCGGAAAAATGTAACAGGCACTGAGCAAATGTCTGGCTTGAAACAAACCAAAGCCACTGTTGATGAGTTGGTTCTGACTCATAGCAACCCTATATAGAGTTTCTGAGGCTGTAATTCTGTATGGGAACAGAAAGCCTCTTTTTTTTCCTGCAGAGCTGCTGGTGGGTTGGTGGAACTGCTGCTGACCTTGCAGTTAGCAGCACAAGATGCAACCAACTGTGCAATTTCTTGTCAAAGCAGCTGGAACTAAAATGCATTGCTGGGTGTTTGGTTTCCTTTTTCTCGTTTGCAGTGGCATAGTTGTCCATGAAAGACAGAAACTTGGTTGGCTAGGTGGCAAAATCTTTATATGGAGAAAATAAAGTGGTGGAATTTTCCCTGTAATAACAATTCCCTAGTTGGTCCCCTTCTCACTCACTGTATCTACTCATTTTTCTCCCTTGAATCTATTTATTTATTTATTTTAAAATCATTTTATTGGGGGCTCATACGATTCTTATCACAATCCATACATACATCAATTGTATAAAGCACATTTGTACATTCATTACCCTCATAATTCTCACAACATTTGCTCTCCATGACGACGCTTCTTTTTTAAAAAATCTATTCTGCCACTCTGGCTTTTTTAATTTTATTTAGCATATTTGTACATTCATTGCCCTCATCATTCTCAAAACATTTGTTCTCCACTTAAGCCCCTGGCATCAGCTCATTTTCCCCACTCCCTGCTCCCCCCTCCCTTGATAATTTATAAATTATTATTTTGTCATATCTTGCCCTGTCCGACGTCTCCCTTCACCCACTTTTCTGTTGTCTGTCCCCCAGGGAGGAGGGCACATGTAGATCCTTGTCATCAGTTCCCTCTTTCCAACCCACTCTCCCTCTACCCTTCCAGTATCACCACTCACAGTACTGGTCCTGAAGGGATCATTGGCCCTGGATTCCCTGTACTTGTGCAAAATGTCAGAAAGAGTATCCAAATGATGCCCTTCACCTTGATTTCCCAATTGGCCTTTTGCCACTATTTGAAAGTAATCTGTAGGTATCATGATATTTTTCCATTGCATCATGAAACATTTCTTTCTAATATAATCTAAAAGTTTTAACAGTAATTCCGTAAGAATATCAGGTATACAGTGTTTACATGTCTTTGATTATCCCCAAATATCTTATTCCTGTTTTGTTTTATTTTTTTTTTCCACTTTTAACATACTGTGTTAGTCTGGGTGAAACAGAGAAATAAATTAATAGATACTCATATGTGTATAAGAAAGATCTTTATATACAAGAGCAATTGAATATTGAGAAAACATCCCAGCCCAATCCAGATCAAGTCCATAAGTCCGATATTAGCCCATATTTATGATACCAGTCTGCAAATTCCTCTTCAGATTCACACATCACATGCAATGATGCCAAATTCAGGAAGATCACAGGCCAGTGGGTGGAAAGTCTTTTGGATCCAGTGGCAGTAGAAGCATCTCAGCACTGGCAGAGGTCTTCACATGGCTCCTTCATCTCAGGGCTTTAGTGTAGCTCCATGTGTCTTCTCAACAGGAATGCCTTGCAGGGAGTGTGAGTGTGTCCCGCCTCCAGGGAGGAGGGGAAGCTATTCCAATTGCCATGCAAAATGTCCAATATTCTAATCTGATTGTTTCCTTGTAATTAGATTCAGGTGGGGGTGTTTTTTGCCCATTTTTGAAACATTTATTGGCATATTGTTCACATCATATGATTCAGTTGTTCAATCACATCAAGAAGACTTGTATAATCAATTCTAGAACATTTTCTTTATCTTGTACTCATCATTATTAGCTCCCTATTTCCCTCCAATATCCCCTGCCCTAAGGAACTAACTATAGATTTGTCTATCCTGGATTTCATATACAGAAAAAGTTAAAACATCAACAGTAAAAACTAACAATGATAACAAAGTAATGTCATTACTATTTCATGTTTAAATTGTCGCAAATTTAGCCAGTGGTACCCTTTCAGACTACTTCCTGGGTCCTTTGGAAATGATCTTGATGGTCTTTAAGGGTTTCCTCGATTTGTGACCCTGATTGCCAGGCTTGCCTTCTAGTTCCCCTGTGTCAGTCAGCTGTCATAGAAGTTCTGGCTCCTTGCAGTGGAAAGGGGCATTTAGAAACACACATCTGAGGCCAGCTTCTAGGCCTTTTCTGAGAATAACATTAGGAAATACTAACTTTACAAATCAGGAGTTCATGCTGATAACCCCAACTCAAATATGACAACTCAAGGCTTTTTATCACTTCTCTTTATTCCGTATTTAAATCTGTTTTCCCAGAGTAAATCCCAAATCTTCAATACTAGCAATGTATTTACTCATTTTCTCTACCTTACAATTACCTATAGTGCACAGGATACAAAATAGTTTCATCAGGATAATACTAATACTACAATAAGCAACACATAATTTATTAAAGTTCAACATGTCACAACTGCTTTTTTTTTTTGCCCTTAGAATGTAGGCCACTAAGGATGTAAATTCAGTTACATAGTTAGGTACATTTATTTATATTTGTATTTAATATTAGGATATGATTTTTTAAATCATAAAATATGACTCAAAACACAACAAATACATTAAAGTGTTTACTTATATACTCATTACAAAAAGTTACATTATTGTTAACCTTTTAGGCTTAGTGGTGGGGATAATTAAGGGAAAAAATTTCCTTATTCTTAGAAATCCTTCATGATGTAATAGAAAAGTATCATAATATCTACAGCTTACTTTCACGTGGTTCAATAAGTGTCACATAAGGTAAACAACTAGTGAATCAAGGTGAAGGGCAGGGCATATGGGTGTTAATGGTACTGTTCTTTCAGTTTCTCTGTAGCTTTGAAAATTTGCAGAAACTTATGCTTTGAGGGAATCATTAAAAGCTAAATGTTATACACACACACACACAAAGGGAAGGGGTGAGGATGTCATGGTCAGGCTGTGCTGTGGAGCTCCCACCTCCCCCAGGAGACCTGAAAAAGGGTGAGGAGAAAACACCTGTTGTGCCCACACAGGGGCCCCTGGGCATTCTGTGTAGGAACTATTTATAGAGGTCAATTCACTTCCTCTTTAGATTAAAGTGAGTAAATAGAATGTAGATTTCCAATATATCTTTCTATATTGTAGTTTTGGACTTCTGACCACAAGGTTGGTGGTTCAAATCCATCAGCAGCTCTGCAGGAGAAAGACGAGGCTGTTCCTGTAAAGATTTACAAAACCTCTTGTGAAGCCCGGGAAACCCTATACAGGGTTGCTGTGAGTCTGAACTGACTCGAAGGCAGTGGGATTGGATCAGTTTTTTATATCCTAGTATGGAGTTGACAATTATAGATTTAATATTGAACTATATTCTTCATACTGAGATTTTAATTGTAGTATGCTGCAACAGATATTAAAGTTAATTTACTGATTTTCCAGGGAGCTGAGAATCGGGGGTAGAAATGAAATATCTGATCAGAGCTCTCACTGTATTCCGTTCGCTACTTTCCTACTGAGTTTTCTCTGGAATATAAACCCCAAGTGGACAGCAGAAAATCCCAGTGTCCTCTACCTGGCATGCTGTGCAGATGGTTAGATTACTGATTGTGTGCACTGTGATATGTCAGCCCTTGTGACTGCCATTTGGGGACTCAAATTTGGGACTACCATTGATTTTTTTCTTTTTCTCATGACTCCTAATATATATGGCATGCAATGTCCCAAACTACTGAGTCTCAATCACAGCTGTTTTAAAGAATGATGGCTTCAGCCAGCCTTTGTTTATTCATCAAACACGTGTGTGCACATACCGACATGCCAGAAAATGTTCTTAAGGCTCAGGATACATCAGTGAACCAGACAAACACAAATAAGTGTTTTCTATAGGAGTATTTAATTTTATCACCCCCAAATTTGCTTTACTTAACAATTCCGAACCTACCTTATAAAATGTGGTAAGTAACTAGGTTGATTTTTTTCATTTTAGGATTACTGACACAATTTATCTTATTCATATTTAACTCCTCCCACCACCCCCCAAAATATTCAGTGATAACTTCATTTTACAGAAGGGGAAAACCCAAATAATGTGACTACATTACAATGCTGGGAGACAGCCGAGTTAAGACTTAACTCTGTTCAGATCATTTGTTTCCAAATTTAGGATTTTTTACTATGCCTTTATCAGTATCCTTTAGGTTTTTAAGACTTTGAAATAAAAGAGACGAGTTGGGTTCTGACCATGGGTGTTGTGTGTGAAGCAGTAGTACTCATACAATGTAGTGGGTCAAGGAAGGAGACTCCTTATGCAGATTCATATTCTGGCGCCACCTACTATATCTCACCTCGCCCTGTTTACTGTCTGACTTTGTGCCAATGCTTAACCTCTTTGTCCTTACGTTCCTTATCTGTAAAAAGGGCAATGACAACCACATGGCTGTCAGGTGAGTCAGTGTAGATGCTATTCACACACAAAGGGGCTTTAAAAAAATTCCATTATCAAAAACAATTCCATTATCTTCTAATCCCATTTTCCCCAAAACTTTTCAAAGCCTTATGAGTGTCCATGTATGCACATGCACGCATAGAGCAGAGTTGAGCTCACAGCGTTGTTACTGCTTTTAATGCAGCATTGCAGTAGACTGGAGTTATTGAGTTATAGCAATTCACTTTTATTTATTGAATATTCCATTACAAGTACCTAGAATCTAAGATATTTATGCCCTATGTTTACTTCCTTAAAGATCCCTCCTCTTTCTCCCACTTTCTTGCCCTTTCAGGAATAGACTGTTTGTCTTTTATCAGGTATACAGTACTTAAAAGTTGTCACTTTGTGATTTTTCAAGTTTTTTTTGTTTGAATTTATTTTAGTGCTGCAGGTGGGGAAATTTTCAACCTGTGTTTACCTGAACTGGCTGAAATGGTCTCTGAAAATGATATTATCAGACTCATTAAGCAAATACTTGAAGGAGTCTATTATCTACACCAGAATAACATTGTACACCTTGATTTAAAGGTAATGTGGCATGTGATGTAAGTAATGTATGACATCTGTGTTTCTCCTGTTTCTGGTGTGTGCAGTTTCAAGCTGGTATTGATAGGCAGCAGCAGTCTGCTCATGGTCATCTACCTGTTAGCTACACGGCCTTAGTTTTGTATTGTCAAAGAGAAGACTGCATGCATAAATAGCTCCATTTAATCACTTGGCTCTTTAAAAAGCATCATTTCTTTATTGACTAATCAGATCGTCATTCCACTTCCTATCCTTTCTTATAGCCACATCCTGTACCTTCTTGTCTTATTAAACTGCCTCCCTGTGAAGTACTCAATTCGAATCTCCCTTGTGGAAAATGACCTCCTACTAGTCCTCATGCCTTGTTCCCATTACTCTCATTCACCTCTCCCTTGAGGCTTTCAATTGTAGACTCCTCCTTTTCCCACCAGAGCAGTTAGGCCATTTGTCCGGGCCTCTTAAACACTGAAGTCTCTCATGCTATTACCCTTTCTCCTTATTCTTCCCCCACAGTCACCCAGGGATCTTCAAATCTCATCAGTCTAATTGCCCCTTATTCCTTTGGACATCAGACCCTTCTTTCTCTCTCTCTTTTAAAAATATTTGTTTCAATTAATCATTTTACTGGGGGGCTCTTACAAATCTTGTAACAATCCGTCATTCAGTAGTATTAAGCACATTTGTACATATGCTGCCATCAACATTTCCAAAACAATTTCATTCTACTTGAGCCGTTGGTATCAGCTCCTCTTTTTTTCTCCTCCCTCCACCATCCTCCCTCTCTCATGAATCCTTTTTATACAATCTACCTGCATGATCCTGTGGCTTCCACTATTTTTATAGTGATGGCTTTCAAATCTCTATCTGTATTCATGGCCTCTCTCCTGAATTCTTCCAGGGCATTTCTACCAACTGCAGATTAAAAAATCATTTGGACATCCTATAGAAACTATAAAATTTATGTCTCAAATTAGACATACAATCTCTCCCTCTTTGGCTTCCACATTTTCTAAAAGAAAAGACAAAAATCAAAAAAACACCTGTTCTGTGTTGGGCTGACAGAGAAAAAAGTATTTACTATCTAGCATTGCTGCCAGTTCTCTTACTGATAGGATGCTAGAAGAGAAGCAATTTGGTCAATAGGATAATCATGTTCTCACCACCTTTCAGTTGGATTTGTTTCACACGAAAGACGAATCAAGTATATTGCACAGTATCACATCCATTTGCAATCTGGGGGAACATATAAACCTGGCTTTACATATCTGCAACCCATGGTTGAGAACAACAGAGCTAATTACATGCTCCTATTGCCTTCTAATGGTCTCTGACCTGACAGTAAATAAGCATGGACTGTTCTCAACGTGGGGGAGACTCCTGTGGGGGAGTGGGGTGGGGGTGGTAGAGGGAGGGGTGGTCTTCTCTGGGGTATGGTAGAAGCAGGATGCTTTGTAATAGGCCTTGGGTTTGCACTGCTAAAGCAAAGTCCATGTTCTGGAAGTCAGTGGAGGAAGCCTGCCATGCACCTTAGAAACAATCTGACGGTACTCATCTAGAACCATCCCACTGATGGAACCATTTTCTGATTCTGGAAATATATGCGTTTTTGTGCCTCTGCCTCCTTCCCTGCGATTCCTTAGAGCGTCTTTCCAGCCAGCATCGTGCTTTTTATCCTGTAAGACTCAACATTAAGTATCATCTCTACTGAAACGTTTTCTTGCTGTTGGACTTTTTTAAAAAAGCATTTTCTTGGGGGCTCATACAACTCTTATCACAATCCATCCATCCATTGTGTCAAGCACATTTGTACATTTGTTGCCATCATCATTTTCGAACCATTTTCTTTCCACTTGAGCCCTTGATATCAGCTTCTGATTTTTTCCCCTCCCTTCCAACTCTTGGATTATCTTATGGGCAGTATTCAGTAATCTTTTCATTATTACTGAATATTTACCTACTTGTCTTTCTACTCAATAAAAAAAGATGTGTGTATATATGTACAGTATATACTCAAGTATAAGCTGACCCGAATGTCAGCCAAGGCACCTAATTTTACCACAAAAACTGCATTAAAAATGTGCTGAAAAACTCAGCTTATACACGAGTATATATGGTATGTATATTTGGTCTTGATCATCATTGGATGCACAGTTATTCCTAAGTAGTTGTTTGGTGAATGTTTGCCTAGTAACCTAATGACATACAAGGGGGAACCCCCAAAAAGACATTTTGTTCCCCCTCACCCCAAAGCTATGTATTTAATTTTTCTTTTACAAAACAACCTTGGTTACTCTAAAAGAACTCTCCATTATACTGAATACAGTTGTAAAATCTGAGATTCCATTCTTGGAAACCTTTTTCAAACTCATCTGTTTGAATGGCTGACAGCACCCCCCTTGTTTTTTTCCTTCACCTCTTCACCATCATCAAATCAATGTCCTTTCCTGTACCTCTTCATTTGCAGAAACAAAAAGAAGTCGCACTGAGTAAGGTCAGGTGAATAAGGTGCATGGGGCAAGAGAGGCATGCTATTTTTTGCCCAAAACTGGTGCACTGGGATGGCTGCGTGAGCGGGTGCATTGTCATGGTGGCAAAACCAGTCCCCCATCTGCCACAAATCAGGCCTTTTCTGTCACACGTTGTTATGCAATCTTTTTGGAACCTCTAAATAGAAAGCTTGATTAACAGTCTGACCTGGTGGAACAAATTCCAAATGCTCTATCCCCCTCACATCAAAAAAAACAAATGAGCATCATCTAGTTCTTTGATTTCACTTGACGAGCTTTTTGGGGACAAGGTAACAATGGTGCCTTCCTATGGTTTGAATGATGTTTGTTTTCGGGGTCATAAGAATAGCACCATGTCTCATCACCAGTAATGACCTTGGGGAAAAAAAGTGTGGGTTGTGTCAGAGCTGTTCTTTCAAAGCACAGCATGTTTCCACTTGATGCTCTTTTTCCTGGTCAGTCAGAACCCAAGTCACAAATATCACAGCAACTCATCTTATTTCCAAATCTTCCATTCTAATTCGCTGAACTAACCTTCAAAATCGTCCAGATGACTTCTCTATCTTGTCAATGGTCCGTCATTGGTCTTTGAGCACAAAGGCACAAATTCTGTTGACATTTTCGTCTGTTTGGAAAGTTGATGGATGTTCAGAACGAGGTTTGTCACCAATCAACATTTCACCTTTTTTGAAATGAGAAAATCACTCATACACTTACGTTTTATAACACTGTTCTTGTAAGCTGTGTTCAGTATCACAACAGTTTCTGCAGCATTTTTCCCAAGCAGGAAACACAATTTCACAGCTGCATACTATTCTATTAAATTGGCCATCACAAAAAAAAAAAAAACAAGGTTGAAGTGAAACTGCTTTTATGAGAAAATTCACTGTGACCAGAAAGAACCTCCCCAGGTGACACCACTGGGTGCACTAACTCAGAGAGAGTTGCTTGATTCTCCCTTAGAGGGAAAAATGACTTACTACTATTGCTGTGCCCAGTGGAGCTTTTTTTCCCATTTTGGGGGGGGATTCCCCCTGGTATGTCATAGTTAAACAGTAGGTTCCATGTAATTTATTACTGATATAAGACTAGTATTCTTTTACTCTATATTACTTATCTTGTTTGCTGTGCTTTATTTAGCCACAGAATATCTTACTGAGCAGTGTATACCCTCTTGGAGACATAAAAATTGTGGACTTTGGAATGTCTAGGAAAATAGGGAATGCATGTGAGCTTCGGGAAATCATGGGGACTCCAGAATACTTAGGTGAGAATTTTCTTGTACTTTCTACACCACTTTTCACATTAACTAAGTAAATTATAATTTGATAACACTGTTTTAGAGCATGTACATGTAGGGTGCATTTAGTTCAGATTGAATGTACTAAAATTTGGTTTTGATACCTGTAAATAGTTGATGGTGAATGTAGTTCATAGAACGTTGAATACATAAGTATAAGAGTTTAATTTCTTGTAGCTGTTTTTAAACAGAGGGGAAAATACTGGTAAAAGGAGTTTAAGAAGCTAGAAAATGAGAAAATGAAGTAGGAAACGGAAGCTGAAAGACTCCAGTGACCCATTATTGCCTTTGAAGCTTGGCTGTTACACAGACCTAATTTCTACTTCTGTTTGGCTCCAAATCCCACGCTGCTTAGAGTACAGATATTTTCTGTATGGCAGAAATTGTTAGCAATACTTCATGCTATTTAATAGTTCACAATGTGAACAATGTATGTGGTATAATGGGAGGCTGACAATATATGATATGACACGAAGGCTTTAACTACCAAAACTGTTAGACGTTAGAAAACACGTTATCTCTAGGGAAGTTAGAAGACCATATTGTGAAACAAAAACATTATAATTTGACCATAAATTATAGTTCACTTTCCTAATTTGAAATGTGTAATAATGTTTTGAAAGTACAGATAGCTTATTCTTCACTTTTTAATTTGGGCAGATGAAATATTGGGGAATTGATGTTTTAGGAAGTGTTTGATTATTATTTGATAGTTTGGAGGGTTGTATTTAATCTGCTTGAAAGCCTACAGCATTTCCAGAAAGCATAATTTACCCATCTTGTAATTATAAACATAAATGATCTGACTGCATTGAAAAAAAAGAAAAGCAACTTTAAAACAATCTAATAAAATAATACAAACTAATTAATAATATATAGTATAGTAAATAGATTAATAGATGTAAACTTTTAGAAGCCGCTAATATTTTGTTTTTCCATAATTATTTTTTTCTGGGATAATCTTAAGTGTGCTTTTAGAAATAAAACTATTATATGTGCCTGTTTCTCAAGCATTTTTATGCTTTTAAACCATTTGGTCATACAATAGCCTTATTATTACCTATGTGTGAAGGTTTAATTACAGGATAATAAATGCTGTGCTGAATTTCTACTGCTTTAATGGCACTTGGCTTTCCAAATTTGAATCCAATTATAATTTCATACAGTGTTCATGGCTTCAAATATGTAAGTTTAGTTTTGTTTTCTCTTTTAGCTCCAGAAATCCTGAACTATGATCCCATTACCACAGCAACAGATATGTGGTAAGGTTTTGTTAGTTACCTAAATTCCTTTATTAAAGTGGGCTAATAGATATGTGGCCCTTGACTAGTACAGCTTAAGTGGTTGAAGGCCCATAGGCATTTTGGAAGAAAGGCTTGACTTACCTACTCTTGATAAATTCACCATTGAAAACGCCCGGGGAACAGAGTTCTACTTTGACACAATGGGGTTTCCATGAATTGCTATCATGCTATTGACAAATGGGTGGAGGAATATTCCTGGGCTCTTTGATTCAAAATTTAAATAATAAAGCCTTTCTTTAAAGGTTTTTCTTATGTATCATTATTATGCCACAGTAAGACATTTTCCTGTACATTCTTTTTTTTAAACACTTTTATTAGTATATAATTTACAAACTATGTAGATTTCAGTAGTTCAGTCTTGCAAGAAGAGCCATACCACCTTGACTCTGAACTAAAGGTACAAAAAATTTAAAAATCATTTCCAACAAGGAAGACTCAGTCTAATAGAAGAACAAAATAATCAGTACAATGCAGGATGTTGTCTTATTATTAAATGCCATTGAATCTATTTTAATGCTTGAGTATGCTCCGATAAAAGTTAAGAAGTTAGGTTCTATGACATGGGAGACATCTGATTTAGGTCTAGAAGAAATTTTAGAAAGGTATATGCTAAGCTTAAAAACGAGGCCATCCATATAAAAGCTTTGTATAATAATGAGGGCAGCTCTCTGGATGCTTCTGAGGGTGTCTGTGGCTACCACATAGCCACCGAGCCAGAATTGACATTAGAAGTTGAATTGAGAAAACCAGATAGAGCAAGTGGAAGAGTTTAGACTGATTCTCTGTGTTCTATGAAACTATTGATGGGTTCTCCTTGTAAAAGGTTCTGTGGGTAAATAAATGGGTGAGACATTGTGCTGTATTGTCTTTTTTTCTGGCCCCTGAGCACCAGATTTCTCATTAATATATGGCTCTGAAAAGTTCTATAGCAGCAGTTCTCAACCTGTGGGTCGCAACCCCTTTGGGGGTCGGATGACCCTTTCACAGGGGTCACCTGATTCATAACCGTAGCAAAATTACAGTTATGAAATAGCAACGAAAATAATTTTATGGTTGGGGGGTCACCACAACATGAGGGTCGCAGCATTAGGAAGGTTGAGATCCACTGTTCTATAGTAAAGAAATGTGCCTGCCTAACTTTGCGTTTTTCCTCATTGGCAAACCCTGGAGTTGATATGAGTCAGAATTGACTTGACTGGAACTGCTTGGGTTTTGGTTTATTTGCCTTTTTTAAAAGGCCCAGAAAACCCATTTACATTCACAGGTCGTTGCTGTACCCTTCGACACTACTGGGCAGTGCTGTTCTCTGAGCAACTGTGTCCTCACAGCTGGTGTCAGTGTGAAGGGCAAATTGTACCTATCATGATGGATGTTTAATGTATTATATTTTAAATAATTGTATCACACACATTCCATTTTTCTGGAAGGCAAAATTTGAGGTCACACAGCTATTTTAATTTTAATAAAATAAGAACTTTTAATGGAAATCTAAATCTGTGATTTAATTGTACAAGTCTTGAGGACAGGAATATATAGAGTATTGATTAAATTTTGTATGAATATTTTAGGATGAACACAGTTTCTAACTTGCTTATCTTCCATTGTTTTTCAGGAACATTGGTATAATAGCATATATGCTATTAACACATACATCCCCATTTGTGGGAGAAGATAACCAAGAAACATATCTCAATATTTCTCAAGTAAATGTGGATTATTCAGAAGAAACATTTTCATCAGTTTCACAGCTGGCCACGGACTTTATCCAGAGCCTTTTAGTAAAAAACCCAGAGTAAGTAACAACATCAATTTACTTAAATACTGTTATAAGAAAGCTTATTAACAAGGATTAACTCTAACATAAAGTAGTAGTATACTCTAAAGTTTGCAGTTGACTGGAGAAATGGTATTAAATAGTTCATTAAATAGTAAATGTGTAACTTCAAACAGAAAAATATGTAGCCGGCGATTTTGGAGTAAAGAGGAAAGTTGGGCTGTTTTCCTCTTGTGTATTCAAAAGCCCAAACTAACCCCACTGCTATTGAGTCCATTCTGACTCCTAGCGGCCCTGTCAGACAGAGGCAGAACCTGCCCCTGTGGGTTTCTAAGACTTTTCAAGTCTCTGCGAGAGTAGAAAGCCTCACCTTTCTCCCAAGGAGTTGATTTCAAATTGCTGACCTTGTAGTTATCAGTTATCAATAAAAACATTTTATTATTGTTCATTGCTGTATTACTTATAATGTCAAAATTCTGGAAGCATTAAGGCTGTTGAAATAAGTTATGGCTTACACAAATGGAAGCATACTAATCTAGGTGTAATTGACTATTAATTTCCTCTTCTGATGTGGGAAGCTGTTTGAGCTATGTGGATGAAGAAAGCAAATTTCAGGAAATAATATGATATGTATGTAAACTGTTGTGAATGTACATATGTGCATACACATAGGAATTTTCTGGAAGTGGGCATGGGAAATGTGAGAATGGAGAAAGATATTTTACTTTTTGTCTTCATGAGACATAGCATGGTATAATATGTAAGCACGCAGTCAAGGTTCCATTCAACCTCACTAGTAGTATAGCTGATGAGCTCTCGGGAAGGATACTAGCCTCTTGATATTAATAATCAAGAGAATAATAAACACCCATTTCTTAAGTTTCTTGTGATTAATATATTAGATAATATATGTGAAGCATATATAGAACAGAATGTAAGTAAATAGTTAATAAATGTTAACTGTTACTCCCTTTTGTACTGTGTGGGTTTTATATAATATATGTGGTTTCATGATGAGTGAAATATCTGCTGTTTGTCTTCTGACAAACTGCCAACATTTTAAAATTGATATTTAATTTTCAACCTTCCCTTGCTTTCTCTTCCCGCTCCCCAAAGTCAAAGACCAACAGCAGAAATCTGCCTTTCTCATTCTTGGCTACAGCAGTGGGACTTTGGAGACTTGTTTCACCCTGAAGAAACTTCCAGTTCCTCTCAGATTCAGGATCAGACAGTAAGGGCTTCTGAAGACAAGACCCCTAAGGCCCCCTGTAATGGCACTTGTGGGGATCGAGAAGACAAAGAGAACATCCCGGACGATAGCAGCATGGTGTCCAAAAGATTTCGATTTGATGACTCATTGCCCAACCCCCATGAACTGGTTTCTGATGTGCTCTGTTAGCACCTTCCCCTTGACTCATGTAGATAGAATATGGAACTTGAAGTCCCCTCCAGTGTGTGATAGTGTGTAGTTTCACATATGGCATGTTTATATTGTAAATGCGTTTTTGCATAGAAGGACTTAGGGAAATGCTTTTATATTCAATTACTGGTTTCAAACATAATTTCATTTTCTATCTTGAACTAGCAACTCTACAGAGAAGAAATTATTTAAATATATGACAAAAAATAAAATTGCACATGTGACATGTTTATGAAAGAATTTAAGTTCAGATGAATTTATGAAAAAAATTTTTTTTTACATATCGGGGAAAAAAAGTGGTTTGAGTTCTATAATAGTTGATATAAACTGAATAAAATGAAGACATTGTAATTTAACCATTTCACTCCCTAAAGTGAGTCCTATTGCCATGCCCCTCCATGGATGTAATTTGTTTAGGAAAATAGCATCAAGTTTAGTAAGTCAAAATACACTTGATATTCAAGAAACAACTTAAAGCAGAAAGTGTTTTTAAAATCTCAAGTATTTTGAAACTACATAAAATTTCTATTATACAAGGTCTGCTACATGAAAGAGGCCCTGGAATTAGAACAGAGAAAGTGTTAAAAACCTGGCCAGGTCAGAGGATGGAAAGGGTAGCATGTTCTCAATTTCAAACCCCAATGTCTTTTCCCCACTCTCAGCATACTTTGGATCTCATTAGTTATGGAAGGTGACAAATAGACTTTCCAAATTCCAAATGACTTTTAGAGAGGGAAACTTTGGCAAAGCTAAATGTACTCTACTTTCAGTCATCCATGCATTTTTATTAATTGAATATTAATGTCAATATTATTGTTATTATTAAACGAACATGTTGACAGACTTAGCATTCCGAATTTTTATGTCCTCAAAGTTTTAGAATATAAACTAGTCAGAACTTTAGAAGTGTGCATAAACAATACCACACAGCACCAGGAGGGCTGCAAACAGGGTTGATCAGCAGCAGCAAGGCTGGTGTGATTATTCAGCATGGAGACATCAAGCTGTTCTAGAACCCTTGGGTAAAATTCCCAGTGAGTACTGAGCACATTAGCAGAAGGCCATTTTCAGAGTAGCCTGTAAATATGGTCTTTTACTCAGGCCAATTCAAAAGAGCAGAGACTTTGATCAGTGGTTCAGTGCTGATGGGTGGGCAATTTACCCTTGGGGAATCTTTGATGTATTTCTACCTGGTGACTATCACAGAGCCGGTTAAATCCTATCAAGATCATTGTGGCCTCATAACCATGTACTGTATCAAAAACTATTTTGATTTAAAAATACCTTCATCTTCCCATAGATTACTTTAAAACCTTTAACTTTTTGAAATTTTGATTAAACCTCAAATTCTTTAAACAGAAGGAAAAAAATAAATAAACTGAACTTTTATTAGCCATCAAGTAAATTTATCTGGCCAAATGGTAAATATCTTTAATATTTTTTAGTATATTACTTTTATGTGTGTGCATAAGTGTGTATATATGTATAGATTTATGTAAATTTGTATAGTAGATTCAATATAGTCTTTAAACATTTTTCTCATAGAGATTCTTTGCTCTATTATGTTGTGCTAAACTCAGGTGCCAAAGAACACTCTCGTTATCACATGTAAATATGCACTTAAAGCTTTAAGAAGCAGTTTTTTTTGTCCAATAAACTAGCCATTGCAGAAGCAATTTAAGGCACTTATATTTTAAACTGTTGTTTCTAAGTTGTCAATTGTCCACTTACTTGCCTTCAGTATTAAGCTTAGACCATGTCAGTCATTGGAACATGAGACAATGGCCATGTTCCAAGAGATCACACTGCACTGTGAGAATCCTGGGGAATGCTCACACTCACACTGACATCAGAAGAGAGCTTCACTTGGATGTTACACCATTTCTTTAAGAAATGCTGTATCAGCTTTATTTTTCTCTGCAGAATCAAAAAACAATTTACATGTTTCTCCCCTATAAATGATTGAATGTGCACTCTGTAAATTTTTATACCGTTTTTTTATTTAATCATTTTATTGGGGCTCATACAATTCATCACAATACATACATAGATCAATTGTGTAAAGCACACCTATGCATTTGTTGCCCTCATCATTCCCAAAATTCTGTACCGTTTTTTTTTTTTTTTTACATAAGGTTTTATAGAAAAAAAAAAACACTGGTATCTAGTGTTGCACAAAGGTTACACAGCCTGGTTTTTTCCTAAAGTTGAAATGTGAAAATAAATTCAACCATCCTTTAAGGAGAATTTATTTACAAATAAATCACTTCCTTTATATTTTTTTCTCTCAAGGTTGGAAACAATAAAAGGTATACCTAGAGAGCCCCTCTTAACTTAATATTTGTCAAGAATGTTTAAACTTAGCTGCAGGTTAATGTTAAATTGTGGGAATTTTATAAAGTTTAATTTGATTTTTTTATTAGATCCCTGGATAGAATTAGAACACCGATAATGCATAGGTGATCATTGTAATTGCCATTTTAAATTTGTCCCCCACTGTGCAGTTTTAACCTAACTTTACTTAAGCAGTAAACTTACAATGCCACTTCAGAGAGAGAAGCAGCCCCTGTTCTGCAGTCCGTGACAAGCCGATTAAGGCACTGCGTCAGAATCAAAACCAGCACACTGCTTCCTTTACCAAGAAGGTCTTGTCGTGGAGAAGGTCAGCTGAGCCGGTGCGGTTCCTTGGGGGCTAATTTCCACGCTGGCACGTGCTGCTGCTTGCATTTTGGACTGGCTGCCCGGGCCGGCCGTAGTTTGAATAGCCTGGCTCTAAACTGCACTCATAAATGTTGATGCTGATATAACTGTTTACATTTCTTCTGTTTACTTTTGAGTTGCCGCTTGATACCTTAGGAGCATGTACTTTAATTTCAAAATTATAGTAAAATTAAGTTATTCTATTTACATTTTCAGAGAGTATTATCAATGGGTAATTTTTCAGATGTATTTTAAAGAACTGTTGACTTCCCTTTTAAACTTGACACAAATTACATCTGTCCTGCCATCTTAACTTTGATTAAATAATCATGTTGCTTTAGGGCGTATAGTAAGACATTATTATGACTATACCAGTAAAAAAACTGTTTGTCAACTTACTCTTTTGGTTGAAAAGTAAAAAGCACTTTTTTTTACATTTGTGGCTGTCTTTTGTGAATGTGTTTACAAATTTGCCTTTCTTCAAAGCTTTTTGGAGGTTCTAGCCTTTGACCTAGATCATCTTTAATCTCTCTTTCCAGTAGAAATATATGTATTCGATCCTGTCCAGTTGAAAAAGATCTTTAAAGATGTATTCTACATTAGCTATATTACCTGGGAACAATAGATACTGGTAGAAAATGTTGATGAATGACAGTGTGTGTCTTATATTGTCCACAGATGCATACAGGTATTCTTCAAGAGCCTTGAAATCGTGTCATGCAATAAGGTACATGATAAAATGAGAAAATCACCATATGATGTGTGCAGAATTGAGTAATAATTATAGATAGAAGAAAGGAATATGTGTTAGAAATGTGTAAAGAGTGTTTAAACATTTCTTTTAGCATGGGAAGCCCTAGAACATGATTACAGGTGAAGAAGAGAAAGGCCATATGCGGGCAGCAATTGAAGGGCAGGAAAGTGTATGATGATTGGAGAATACAAAAGAGAAAGATGAGATCACAAGTGTAGACAGTGGGATCTGCCGTGGCTAGCACAAGGAAGAATCCTCTCCAAGGAGGAAGCAAGGTGGATGGCAGAGGTGTGAAGGATGGGGCTGAGCAGCTTCTCTGTTTTCTGCATTCTTAGCGTTTTCAATGATTTTTACAAATGTGTGGGGAATATACACAACAAAATATAAATCAATAATTTCTACGTGTCCCACTTAGTGACACTGAATGCATTCGTCCAGTTGTGCAACCCTTCTCACCCTTCCCGAGCTTTCTTCCTGTTAGCAAATTCACTGGCCCCTAAGGCTTCCTTCCATCTTTCTAGTTGCTATTATCAGTTGTATAGGAAGCTCTGGTGTTGTAATGGTTACTTGGGCTATGATCCTCAAGGCCTGCAGTTCAAAACTACCAGCTGCTCCTCAGGAGAAAGACAAGGCTTTCTGCTCCTGTAAAGAGCAGGGTAACTCACAGGGGCAGTTCGACCCTGTTCTATAGGGTTGCTGTGAGTCAGCATTGACTGGATGGATGGAAGTGAGTTGGGTTTTATTATTAGTTTCACCCCATAGGGGTAACTTTTTTTCCATAGAGATCTTAAAAGAGCATAATGCTTTTTTTTTTTTTTTTTTTAAGAGTTAAGCAAGACTATTTTGGATTTTAAGATAACTTTAGGAGTTCCTCCAATCTTCATGGGTCCAGGGAGTCTGGAGCCCTGGAGAATTTTCATTTCATTCTGAATTTCATACCTTTTTGATCAGGATTCTTTTATGGACTGCTTGATCAAAATAAACGCTTAATAATAGTAGCTTGGCACCATCCAGTTCTGGTTTCATGGCAAAGGAGGCAGATGTTCATGGAGGCAATCAGCCTGTGCCTTGACTCTGTCCTCTGGTGTCCCAGGTGAATAGAGACCGATTATGCCTTTAAGACCCCAGACACTGCATAATTGCAACTAGGAGAAAGAACAGAAACATGAAGCCCGGCCAATTAAGTAGAATGGCCCCTGAAACCATGACGCTAAGCTTCAAAACCAAGGGAGCTGTGAGCTTTGAGGTTGTGTATAAGCATCTTCAGCAGCTACTAATTGTTTGGTTATTGTAAATACATCACACAACTTTTGTCAATTCAGCAATTGTAATAACTGGTTGTGTGCCCTAACCTTCACATGACCTTTCCATTAGGGTTCTCCCTCTGTTAAAATGGCATGGAGGCAGCATCTGGTCATCTCTAACTTCACAATGGTGGAGAGAACAGAGATGCAGCATCAGCCACTCAAGGGTGATTGATTATTCCTGTGAGGCAGAGCTAGGCAGGCCTCCACCCCGCACCCTTTGCTTAACAACTGGCCTTCCCACAGCATTCTAACTCTGCTGGATTTGGTAATCCATTGCAAGAGGACACATGGACTCACAGACAGTATCATTAAGGGTTTACTGGGGGGAAGCAACAGGTTACAATCGAGGCTCCATAGTTGCTCCAGATATAGTTCTCCAATGGGCAGCCTTCTCTCAGCAGCACACACAGGCATGTCCCTGCTTGCCGCACCTTCCCCTGAGGTTTGCGAAACACCTTTTATCTATACCCATTGATAAAGCACCTCCTTGCCCTAAGGAACTCCACGCTAGCTCCCTAAGATTGCAATCCTAGTTCTGACTGATAGTGCCCAGAGGCACTTCACTCTGACGTCAAGTCTACTTTTCTGAAGGCACTCAGCAGTTTGGCTTCTCAAACCAGGAAGCCACCACTTTGTCTCCTCCTAGTCCTGTAATTTCTCTGTTACTTCCCATCCACTCTTGCTCTGTCTGTGGCCCAGGTCTCAGCTTCTCAGGATCGGCACCAGAAACAGGTCATTCTCCTCTCCTGGCTCTTCTTTTTCACAGGTCATGAGGTTCTTTGCACCTGAGTTGACTCGTTTCAAACCAAATGGGATGACAAAGCTGACTGACCTCCTTGTTAGGGTCCCGCACAACTCATTTGCATGATTCCACCCGCCCCCCCCCAAAAAAAGATCAAAGTGGATGTCAGAAGAGACTCTAAAGTTTGCTCTACATCATAGAGTTACTAAAGGAAGTGGACGAATGGATGAAGTCAAGGAGCTCAATAGAAAACTTTAAAGTTCCAGAAGACAAAGCCAAATATAATGAAAAGTGCAAGCAGCTAGAGTAAGAAATCCAAACGGAAGAACACAGCTCAGCATATCTGAAACTGAAAGAACTCAAAAAACATTCAGGCCTCAAATTGCAATTTATAAGATTCTATAGGCAATATAGAATGATGCAAGAAGCATTATGGGGAAAAATACAGAGAAAATGGAAAAAATCACTGTACCAAAAAGAACTAGTTGACATTCCTCCATTTCAGGAGCTAGCATATGAGCAAGAACCAATGGTGCGTAAGGAAGAAGTTCAAACTGCACCAAATGCATTAATCAAAAGCAAGGCGCAGGAATTGAGGGACTACCAATACAAATGTTTTAGCAAGCCGAAGAAGCACTAGAAGCACTCACACACCTGTGCAAGGAAAGTGGAACACAGCTACTTGGCCAACTCACTGGAAGAGGTGCATATTTATGCACATTCCAAAGAAAGGTAATGCAACAGAACACTCAAACTATAGAACGATATCATGGATATCACACTCAAGTAAGATTTTCCTTACAATCATCTAACAACAGTGGCAGCAGTACAATAGCCAGGAGCTGCCAGAGGTTCAGGCTGGATTCAGAAGAGGATGTGGAACAAGGAATATCACTGGTGATGTCAGATCGATCTTGGCTCAAAGCAGTGAATACCAGAAAGATGTCTACTAGTGTTTCAATGACTTTGCAAAGGCATTCAACTCTGTGGACCATAATAAACTGTGGACAACCTTAAGAAGAATGGGAATTCCAGAATACTTCATTGTGCTCATGAGGAACTTGAACATACGTTAAAAGGCAGTTGTATGAACAGAACCAGGGAATACTGCATGGTTTAAAATCAGGAAGAGTGTGTGTCTGGGTTGTATCCTCTCTCCATAACTGTGAGGATGGTACAGGCCCTGGCAATATTTCATTCTGTTGTGCATACAGTCCCTATGGGTTAGAACAAATTTGGTGGTACCTAATAACAAGAACACCCCCACAAAGGTTCCATGTACCTTATTTACATTGTCAGCAAGCGATCCAATTCCCATGGTGGGCCACAAACATTTCACATTTGCATTGTCTTACCCCAGTCATTTGGTGAAAGCTAAAAAGATCATAGCTCGAAGGACTTTATCAAGTAATCCATACACTATCCCTTTTCTTTCTTTTCCCTGATACCCAAGTACCTGCTACTAAACGATCTATAGCTTGCCTTTGTCCACATGTCCCACGATTTATTTACCCATCCATCTGTCACCACGAGCATTTATATTATTTCTACCTTTTGGATATTGTGAATAGTGCTGCACTGACCATTGATGTACAAATCTCGAGTCTTTTGAGTATATACGTAGGAATGGAAGTGCGGGATCACCTGGTAGTTCTATCTTTAGTTTTTAAGGAGCTGCCAATGGGTAAGGTTTCAATCTCCCCACATCCCACATCCTCGCCTACATTTCTTATTTTCTTCCTTGTTTTCTTACCCCTACTAGTTATTATCTCATGTTTTGATTTGCATCTCTGATGGCTAATGGCACTGAGCATCTTTTCTTGTATTTGGTTGCCATTTGAATGTCCTCTGGTGAACTATCTGTTCAAGTCCTTTGCCTATATTATGATTAAGTCACTTATCTTTCTATTGTTGATGTTTTACATATATTTTTATTGGTTAAGCATGGTTCTCTAGAAAAACAAAACCAGGACACCACTTATGATTATACATATATAAATAGGTTTATACAGTGAGACTGATATAATGGCTAGTTAATCAATACAACAGTACAGAGGGCTCAGTTCAACTCACTTCCATGGAACAGTTAATATGAGGGGGTACCACCACCACCTCCCAAAAAGAAGAAAGCTCTGCTAGGCAAAGCTTTCATAGTGCACATATTTGGAGTACCCAGTTTGCTCTGAGTTGGTACACCCATTGGCATAGCCTGAGAAGGTTCTCTGATCACAGTGGGTTTTTTCGTAAAAGCAGTTTCACTCGAATCTCATTTTTTTGTGATGGCTGATTTAAGAGAACAGCATGCAACTGTGAAATTTTGTTTCCTGCTCAGGAAAAAGGGTGCAAAAACTGTGATGTTGAACAAAGTTTATGAGGACAGCGCTCTGGGAACAACTCAAATGTACTAGTGGTTTTCTTGTTTCAATAAAGGTGAAATGTTGATTGATGACAAACCTCATTCTGGATGCCCATCAACTTCCTGAACAGATGAAAATGTGGACAAAATCCTTGCACTTGTGCTCAAAGACTGACAACAGACCATTGAAGAGATGGGAAAGTTATCTGGACTGTCTTGAAGCTTGGTTCAGTGAATTTTAACGGAAGATTTGGGAATGAGAAGTTTCATTGCAAAATTCCTGCCTTGGATCCTGACTGACCAGCAACAAGAGTGTGGAGTGGAAACAAAGCCGTGCTTTGAAAGAACAGCTCCAAAGCGACCCCAAGGTTCTTCCAAGGTCATTACTGGTGACGAGACCTGGTGCTATTCTTATGACCCCAAAAGCAAACAGTCAAGTCCGTGGATGACACCATCATCACCTAGCCCCTAAAAAGCCCATGAAGTGAAATCAAAGATCAAGATGACGCTCATTTGTTTTTTGATGTCAGGGGGATAGTGCATTTGGAGTTCATTCCACCAGCGCAAACTGTGAATCAAGCTTTCTATTTAGAGGTTCCAAAAAGATTGTGTTATAGTGTGTGACTAAAAAGGCCTGATTTGTGGCAGATAAGGGACTGGTTTTGCCACAAGAGCAAAGTGCCTGCTCAGACAACCATCTCAGTGCACCAGTTTTGGGCAAAAATCAGCATGCCTCTCTTGCCCCACTCACCTTCCTCATTTGACCTTGCTCTGTGTGACTTCTTTATGTTTCAGTGAATGAAGAGGGAGATGAAAGGACAGCAATTTGACCAGTAGAAGTGGTGAAGAAAAAAAATGAGGGATGTGCTATCAGCCTTTCAGATGAATTTGAAAAATGTTTTCAAGAATGTATTTGCCAAAATGAGCTGATACCGGGAACCCAAGAGGAAAGAGAATTTTGGGAATAATGAGGGCAACAAATGTATAGATGTGCTTTACAAAATTGATCTATGTATTGTGATGAATTGTATGAGCCCCAATAAACTGATTAAAAAAAAAAAGTTTGTATTTGCCGATTGAAAAAATTTATTAAATGTAATGGCGAGTACATGAAGGTGAGAAGCTTGTTTTCTAAAAAATTTAAATACATAGCTTTGAAAAACATTCTGGTTTTTTTGTGGGGCGGGGGGTTACTGCATACTGAAGTAACTTCAACTCCCATGGCCTGCTGGCTCAAGGTCAAGGAAATGGTGGTGTGGGAGCTTAGCAAAACAATCAGGGATGGGGGTCTCGAGATATAAGCACAATGATACGATCCCCCAGCCTCAAGCTCAAGCCATGTACGCACTAGCAGCTGGTGAAGCAGGTCTTGATGGAAACTCAGTGATGCCACAGGTTGGCTCGCCCACAGTAGGGCAGCACATGGTTGAGGCAAAGGCCTACCTCAGGCAGCAGAGTGCTGGTCTGCTCAAGGAGAGAGAAGGGGCAGGCCTTGGAAAGCCATTTATCTCATGTCCTCCAATCAAGCTTTAACCTGATTATACTCCGCCCACATGTTCTTATGGAGGCCTAGTTGGCACAATAAACCTAACTATCATGTTCGAGTATTTGATTCTTGTCAGATAAATGGTTTCTGAAGATATTCTCCCATTAGGTAGCTCATCTTTTAACATTTTTGATAAAGCCTTTTGATGATCAATGATCTTAATTTTTATGGGGTCCCCTTGATTTTGTCCTTTTCTATTTATGATTTGTTATTATATTAGATCTATTGTTAAAAACCAGGCCTGACAACATTGTGCCTGCTTTCTCTTCTGAGAATTTTATGGTTTTAGTTTGCATAGTTAGGCCCTTAATCCATTAAAAAAATTCTTTGTGTGTGAGCTATGGATCCTGTCTCATTTATTTTGCATGTAGAAATCCAATTTTCCCAGCACCATTTACTAAAAACTCTTCTTTCCCTATTTAATGGACTTAATATTCTTGTCAAAATATCAGTTGAATATAGGTAGGTCAATTTAGTTCTGGATTTTAATTCTATTCCATTGGTCTATGTGTCCAATTCAGTGGTAGTACCAAGATATTTTGATTACTGTGAGTGTGTAGTACATTTTAAAATCAGGACGTGTACCAGGATGTGTAAATATCCCCCACTTTATTCTCATTCAACACAGCTTTACCTGTTCAGGACCTTTTGCCATTCCGCATAAAGTTGAAGATTGGATTTTTCGATTTCTGTAGAGAATGCTATTGGAATTTTGATCAGGATTGCATTTCATCTATAGATTAGTTTGGGTAGTATTGGCATTCTAACAATACTCTTCCAATCAATAAATATAGAACGTTATTCCATTTATTTAAGATCTTTATCACTTTTAGCAGTATTTTACAGTTTTCATTTTATAAGTCCTTGTGTCCCTGGTTAAATTTATTCCTGGTATTTTAATCCCTTAGATGGATATTTTAATCCCATAAATGGAATTTTTATCCCAATTCTCTTTCAGATTTTTCATGCTTTGTGTATAGAAAGTAAATCGATTTTTTTGTTTGTTGACTTTGACCCCTACAACTCTCTTAGCTCTAGATATTTTCTTTTAGACTCCTTAGGATTTTCTCTATATAGGATCATATCTCTCACCTCCAAATAGGTATCATTTTACTTGTTCTTTTCAAAGCTGGATACATTTTATCTATTTTTCTTTTCTTATTATGCTGGCTAGCATTTCTAATACAATATTGACTAGGAGTGATGAGAGTGGGCACCTTTCCCTTGTTCTGATTTCAAGATAAAGGCTTAGTCTTTTTCCATTTGGTATGTTAGCTGTTGGCTTTTAATCTAGCTCCTGAATCAAATTAATAATTTCCCTTCTATTCCAATCTTCTTTAAGGTTTTCATCAAGGTAACAAAAACCAAACCCACTAGCTTCTAGCTGATTCCAGCTTATAATGACCGTTCAGGACAGAGTAGAAATGCTCTTTCTGGTTTCTGAGACTAAATCTTCACAGAATCAGACAGCGTTATCTTTCTCCCTCAGAGGGACTAATGGGTTTAAAATGCTGACCTGACAGTTAGCAGCCCAATGCTTAGCTCTCTGTGCCAACAGGACTCTTCGTCAAGAAATGCTTTGTATCTGCATACATAGAGGTTAGCACGCGGTTATTCCCCTTTGCTCTATTAATGTAGTATTATGTTGATTGATTTTCAAATGTTGAACCCATCAGTGTTAGGCAAGGTTCTCTACAAAAACAAAACCAGGATACATCTTTTAATATATATCTTATGATTATATAATAGATATATATATAAAAGAATAGGTTTATATAACAAGAAGGAAAACAGCAGCAAATTAGTCCACGCAGCAGAATAGAGGACTCAGTTCAACTCACTTTAGTGGAACAGTTAATGTACTGAAGGTCCTTCAACTCACACTGGCTGCTGGTTCAAGGTCAAGGAAGCAGACAGCGAAATCTGCCCTCAGGTAACACAAGTAGAATCCACCTGCAGGCAGCAGACATGGCAGGGATGAGAAGGTGAGGGTAGCAGAGGCAAGTAGTGTGGGAGCTTAGGGAAGCAGGTCCTGATTGAGCCACAAGCTCTAAAGCAGTGGTTCTCAACCTTCCTAATGCTGCGACCCTTTAATACAGTTCATATTATGGTGACCCCCATCCATAAAATTATTTTCATTGCTACTTCCTGTCAATTTGCTACTGTTATGAATCAGGCAAGCCCTGTGAAAGGGTCATTCGACCCCCAAAAGGGTCCTGACCCACAGGTTGAGAACCACTGCTCCAAAGGCTCCATGGGTTGGCTTGGCCCATGGATAGCACAGCACATGGTTAAGGCAAAGAACTAGCTCAAGCAGCCGATCCAGTCACCAAGGAGAAAGGAAGAGGCTGGCTCCACAGAGCCGTTTATCTCGAGTGTCCTCCAATCAAGCTGTAGCCTGATTAAACTCCGCCCACATCTTCCTATGGGAACCTCACTGGTCCAATAAACCTAACTACCACACCATGCCTGCATTCCTGGAATAAATTTCACTTGATATGTTATATGACTTTTAATATGCTGTTGGATTCTCTTTTCTGATATTTGTTCAGGAATTTTGCATCTGTATTCATGAGATATTGGGACATACTTTTCTTGTGGGTTTTTGTTTGGTTTTGATATCAGGATTATGTTTGCGTTATAAAATAAATGAGGAACCCACTATACCTTCTGACTTTTTTGGAAGGGTTTAAACAGGATTAGTGTCAATTCTTCTCTGTTTTTTTAGAATTCCCCGGTGATGTCATCTGATCCAGGGCTTTCCGTCATTGTTATTGTTTGGCGTATTTTGATCACTACTTGCTAATGGGTTTGCTGATAATCAATTTCCTCTTGAGTTAGTTTGGGTAGGTAGTGCCTATGTACCAACTAGTTAGCCAGTTTGTTGCTGTACAGTAATTTTCTGTCACAATTCTGTTATTCCTATTGGCCAGTTGTAATGCCCCTTTTTTTCATTTCTTGTTTTGGCTATTTACACACATTCTCTTTGTTCTTTGTCCACCTAGCTAAAGGTTTACCAGTGTTTAAAATTCTCTTCTGGTTTTCTTGATCCGCTTTGTATTTTATACCTTTCTCCTCTGGTTTTTGTCATCTCCTTTCTCTGGCAGCCTTAGGCTGGACTCGCTTCCATTTCTGCCTCCCGGCGCCGCCCAGTCGGGCCGTTCGTTTGAGGTCTTATTTTAACTTAACATTTATTGGTGTGAGTGTCACTCTGCTGTAACTTTTAATATGTCGTAATTTCATTTTTTACTCTGGGAAATTTGTGATTTCTCTTTTGATTTCTTCCCTGACCTATTGATAGTTTCATACTGTGTGGTTTAATTTCCATATGGTTGTGTGTCTTCCAGATTTTTCTTTCTGTTACAGATTTCTAGCTTCACTCAAGTATAATGGGAAATTACCTCCATCATTTCAGTCTTTTAAAACTCAGCAGAGCTTGCTTTGTGACCAAAATATGGTCTATTCTGGAGAATTATCTGTATGCACTGGAGCAGAAATCTATATTGTGCTGTGTTTGAGTGAAGTGTTCTATATATGTCTGTTAAGTCTAGTATGTTTATGGTGTTATTCGGGTACTCTGTAGTCTTGTTGATTTCCCCAGATGTTTTATGCAATATTGAGGCTAGTGTACTGCCATCTCTAACTATTGTTAGCGCTCGCTCTCTCGCTCTCTCTCTCTCTCTCTCTCTCTCTCACCGGCAATGCTGACTCAGCGGCCCTCTGTGAGTTTCCCAGACTATAACTGTTTATGGGAGTAGAAAGCCTCCTCTTTCTCCTGCGGAGCTGTTGATGGTTTTGAATTGCTGACTATGCGGATCGCAGCCCAACACATAACCACTACACCACCAGGGCTCTACAACAATTATTATAGCATTATATTTATTTCTCTCATCTATTATTTTACATATATTTTCTTTATATGTTAAGATGCCCCATTTTGAGTAGATGTACATTTATGACTATTAAGTGTTCCTAATTATTTTATTACATAATATCAATCTTTATCTTTCTTAACATATTTCTTTTCGTAAACTCTACTTTGTCTGATACTAAGATTTCTGCCTCAGCTTTCTTTCGGTTATAATTTGTATGGAATATTTTTCCATCCTTTTATTTCCAATCTAAATGGGCCCCTGAATTTAAGGTATGTAAACTTCAGACAGTTGAATCCTTTTTAAAATATCCACACTGTTACTCTGCCACTTCATAGGAGCATTTGGTCCATTTATACCATTATAATTGCTGACGAGGTGGCTTCTGCCATCTTACTCTTTCCTTAGTGCGCCTTAATCCTTTTTTATATGCTTTTAATATATTTTCTGTGTGGTTACCATGACTATGACTCGTAGAACTTATATTGATAATAGTCAAACATAAGTTGGTACCAACTTAAAACTTCAGTAGCATGCAAGAAATTCTATCTCTATACTATCTCTCCCACTGTCCTGTTTTTGTTATCACTATCTTTATATTTCCTGTGCCCTGTAACATAATTCTATCCTAGGTTTTTATGTATTTGTTATTAAAAAACATGAAAGAAAGCAACAAAGCCCACATGGAAGAAGCACACCAGCCT
>NW_022103899.1:21581933-21596930 GCF_000313985.2 Echinops telfairi | reverse complement strand
CCCCCCAACCTTTTTTCCGGCACTTTAAACATATCATCTGTTGCTCTCTGGCATCCAAAATTTCTCCAAAAAATCAGCATGAAATCTTATCAGGGATCCTTATGCATGGCTATCTGCATCTTTCATTGCTTTCAGGATTCTATCTTTAATTTGTGAGAACCTATGATATGTTTTGTTATCGTTTTTTTTTATTTATCCTGCATGGGATCCTTTGAGCTTCTTGCTTAATAGATTTATACTCTTCAGTAGATTGACATTTTCCCCCTGTTATTATTTCTTCAAATATTTCTTCTTCCCCTTTTTGTTATCTCTTTCTAGAATTTCCATGACGCATATATTAAATCTCGTAGTCACATAATTAGATTAAAGTGTACTCAGCCTTCTTGATCTTCCTTTTTTGTTGCTTTTCAGCATTTGTAATTTTAAATACTGTATCCTCTAATTTGCTGATTCCTCTGTCTGATTTAAATCTGAGGGTAAGTCCTATTATGCTACACTTTCGTTTGTTTTTAGATTCTCATTTTGTTCTTGCATTGTTTTCCTTATTTATTTTTAGCTTGTTGTCTATATTTTTCCCTTAGTTCCTTAACTATGTTTAGTATTGTAGTACATCTCCCAATTATTTGGGCAAACCTCAGTGCTCTTTCTCTCTCTTTGTCATGTTCATTTTGATGGGCCATGTTGCTGTTGTTGTTTTTATGCTTTCTGGCTTGTGATCTTTTTATTGTGCATTGGTGTTTTTGAAGGTGTTAATTTTCTCAGTTTTCCCTACTTTTTGTTGTTAATGCTCATACTACTTTCTGAAAGGAGTTTTTTAGGTGGTTAGAGCCTTAAGTCTTTGATTACTGTTTCCTCTCCCTTTTCTATGATCGCTCTTCCTCTCTAGTTTAATTAGGATTTAAAAGTTCCAGATCATGGTTTTAAATTTATCACCCATCCTAAACACACCAGAATACATGCTGTGAGTCAGTCTGTCCACCAGGAGGCACTAGCATTCATGTGAAATAATGTATACTAACCAATCTATCCGCCAGGGCGAACAGTTCCGCTCTCTATGGTTATTGCTCCCTCTCTTTTTCTGAAACTGTAATTTTAGTCTGATAACTCCCAATCAATGGGACATCTTTGGAGCTGGAAGTTGCCCTCTGGTTTTTCCCAAGGCTTCCTTCCCAACTGGGTAGGGGCTGCTTGTATCTCAGCTGCATTCACGGGAAGCACAGACTCACTTTTCACCATTGGAGAAGGGGCTGACCAGGACCTCTGAGATATCTGTCTTGACTTCAATCCACTGGTCCTCCTGTGGTGGATTGGAAAGAAGTCTTCACTTAGGTAGTCCACTTCCATAGCTCCCTCCCTCCCCAACCATCTTAGATGGAAGCTGTTTCATTATCTTGTAACGATGGACGAAGAGACAGGTGAATCCTGGGAATGCGAGCCTGACATTGAATCACTGGAGTTGCTGAGGTCATGGCAGACAGCATCTCTCGTTCAACTTTTTTATGAGGGATAAAAATGCAGCCCTGTGGATTAAAGCCACTCTGTGGGGTTCTCTTTTATTTGTCCACGCTGCAGCTGAAAGCACTCTTAATTGATACACTCACCAATGTTTCCTAGACTCACATCCCTCATAATTTTATTAGGCTTGAACGAAACAAAGCATTCTGTGCCAAACTTTATTTGGGAAGCATCGTGTTAATGTTCAACATGGGTTTTTACTACAGGATTCCCTGGAGGCGTTTCTGGGAGCCATCGAGTGAGGATTCCATTGTGTGTAGGGTTTCATAATGACTTTGACCCTTGTAAAGTATCCCTGCATGTTATTCACGGACCCTTACTTATTCAGAGCATGCTGCACTGAACCCAAAGCAATCCAGTCCGAGGATCTCCAAAGAGCAGGTGGGGGTTTATGAACAGTTTGACCTTGATCAGTCATGGCCAGGGAAGTGAAACTGGATCAGACCCACATTTTAAAAATTTGAGTGACCCAGAATAATAGTCAGAATGGGAAAAGTAAAGGGTCATGGCCCTGGAATGGAAGACTCAGAAAAGCTACTGACAGGTCTATGGAGATTGACAAACTCAAAGTGACATTGTTGGCTGCTGTCATCTTTGAGAAGGTCTCCACTGCTTCTGCCTCTGCTTCAGGTTGGATGGATGGGCAAGGCATTTGGTTGCTATGCAATGTTTGCACTGCCCTTATTGCCTAAGAGGAAGATTACGTTTCTAACAGGGCTTGGACCTGTAATTTTTCCCATCCCAGTTCTCATTATGGTTCACTCAATTTTCAAAATTTTGGGTCTGCTCTGGTTTCAATTCCTGAGCTCTGACTGAACGAGGAAGAATCTTTTTGAAGTCTTGATCTGGCTTAACCAGTATAAAAGCATTCAAGTTATCTTTTGTAAACTAATTAGTTCTAGTAATGGAGATGAAGAAGGGAGATGCTTCCAATCCTTCATCCAAGTCAGATCCTTTTCTGTAGCATTCCTTTGAGCATTTTAAGTTTCATATCTTTATTAGGAATCACCAGATGCTTCAAGATTCAACAAGCTCTGATCCTCATAGACTGTACTCAGTAATATATTTCCTTGATAAAGGAACATCTGGATGACCTTGTGCTGGGGACTTCAGTGCAGCCATTCCTGTCTCTCTAGAACCAGCACACTGCACTCTCACGGTTCTGTTTATGTCAATAAAACCAATAAAATAGAAACAATTAGTACCATATAGAATGATACAATACAAGATAATTTTCCTCACCCAAGAGTCTTTGCTTTTTGTCTTATTCTTCATCTATGAAACCTTTCAGAGAATAAAGACGTTTCAGCTTTGATACATGTAGCTTCCACACAACCACACACACACATACACACACATTTCTGTCATATGGAACAGTAAAAGTTTTTATTTATAGGAAACAACTGGTTCCTTGAAAGTCCTTTTAAAGTTTGTTACCAAGGAGACTGTTCAAGAATGTCTGTAATCGGCAGGGTGGGTGACAGTGTGGTCAGAAGCAAATGAACAATCCGTCACGTTTGGGTCCTATGCCAATCCTATGCTGTGGAAAAAGGGGATTATTTTATAATTAGTTGGAAGAATTTCACCCTATGAGGTTCACCACTGGAATTTAAATTTAGTAATTGTAGTGCTCCTTTGAAAGGCCAAAAGACCAGTATATGTTAATTATACCAATATTTCCAGCAGATTGTAAAATGCAACTGGGTCACTGCTAACAGACACAATTGAAAGTGCACACTTACTCACTGTAATCATACAGAATAAGGGGGTGTAAAAATGTATGTGAGAGACATTGTAAGAGTAAAATTATTAAATAAAACAAGAGATTCTCATGTCATATAAGGTACTTCCACCTAGCACTTCCCTGATCTATGAATCAATAATGATGAGTAAATCTCATGCTCTTTGATCCTCTCTGCTCATTTAATAGCTGAATTTTCTGATATTTATCATTGAATGAACTGCTTTTATAGTTATACAAAGTCAATATTGTATAGATGAAATATTGTGATTTGTATTCTTCCCATGAGAGGAGTTGTTAGCCCAATTTAATAATAACTGGTTGATTTTTTAACTGGGATTTGCACCAAAAGGCCTCTGAAATAAATGAATATCTAAGAGATCACAAACTAAAGAGTATTGAAAGCAAGTTTCAAAGAGAGAAAAAGAGAGGTTGGCCATTTATTTGAAGGCCTTTTTTGGTCACTTTAACCTGTGTTCACATCAATTATTTCTTTCTTTTGCAAAACAGCAGTAATGAGCTATTTGCTTCTTTGATTAGTTCTAGTCTTAATTCATCCAATACTAATAATTAAGCATAAATTACTGCAAATAAACATGTCTTCTTTTCATCCAAGGAATAAAATAATTACAATAGGCAATGGCTGAGGCCTCTATGTTACTAAATTTGTAAGAGATTTCATTACTCTGGCCCTGCCCCGTGCACTGAACAACATGCACACATTATCCCACAATGTCATGTCTAGGTTACCACTTTAAGATGAAAAATTCTTCTCCATAAGTGATTTTGTAAAAGGGGTGTTTGCGCATCTCTATAAAACAATCCAGGGATATATGAAGGCGGCCTAGTGGCATAGCAGCTTATGAGTTGGGCCGATAACTACAAGGTCAACACTTTGAAACCACTAACCTGGTGGTGCAGTGGTTATGCGCTGGGCTGCGAGTCTCATGGTTGGCAGTTTGAAACCAGCAGCAGCTCCTCAAGAGAACAAGCAGATTTTCTACTCCATAAACACAGTCTTGGAACTCCACAGGGGTCGCTATGAGTCAACGCTGACTCCATGCAAGCGAATTTGTCTTGTTTGGGTTGGCTCTAGTTCCAGACAGAGTTACCGTCTCAGAAACACCCCGGGCAGTTCTACCCTGTTTCACAGGGTGGCTATGAGTTGGGATTGACGCGGTGGCAGTGGGTCAGGTTTGGGGTTTTGTGAGAACTGTATGAAGCTACATGTTAAGTGGGGTATGGAAATGGTGTGGCCAAACCTCTGACCTCCTCTGGCACGGAAGGCTGATTGCCACAGGCAGAGGTCAGACCTGCCTCCATCCTCCCACCCTTTCCCCCCCAGTCTGACACTGACTGTCCCTCTCACAGCACTCTGCTTCTGAGTCTGGCTTCACTCACAGAAAATACTCATGATGATGGGGCCATTAGGGAACATACAAATGCTCAGTATACAGTGGTTCGGTCAGGACAGTTTCTTCCTTGCCAGGCCTTCAGACAGGCCTCTTTCTGGCCCTCTTGCCTTGACCTCTGCTCTGCTCAGGCAATGTTACAAAGCTAATAAACACCCTATAGGCACGCCACTCCACTCCACACCTCAGCCTGAACACACTCACCCCCAGTTCTGTGGCTCAGCAAAGCCAGCTCAATTAAGAACCCAGAGTTGCCCAGCTCCACAAACCTGCCTCCCCTTCAAAAGCGCTCAGTGTCACTTGCTCTGTGGGCTGAGAAGTCCGCCACTGTCTCAGGCTCTGGCTCTCAGCGCTGCTGTCGTTGTCTCCTCAGCCGTTCCTCTGATGGCAGAGATGTCTGCTGCATCAAGGAGGTTCAATGCCCAAGGATCGCAGCCCCTAAAGACACCCTCGACTCCTGGCTCTTCTGTTTCACTGATTTCTTGGGTACTGCTTTCATGAGCATTGGTTGAGGATTCAAGTAAGATGACATTTTTGACAACTTGAATCTTTTCTCCTATCACCATAATCTTGCACTCTGGCCCAGTTGTGAAGAACCAAGGTGGACCAATTGTAGGGATTTGGAGCCTTAGAGCGATTTCTCTAGTGGTGGATAAATGACTATCTAATCAAATAAGTATCTAATTCACAGGAGGCCCATGAAATTGAGCACTGCCCTAGAATGCTTTCCACAAGTCAGGCTTCCATATTAAGAGAGTCTTATTGACTTGAGTCTTCTGGGGGTGACTGGGAAGAGGGTGGGAGGGAGAATAGGATGGTGGGATGGGACAAGATGAGCAATGGAGAGAATTCAGAATCTGTTTCATCACACACCTACCCTTTCTATCCACCAAGAGCAGCAATTTCTTAAAAGACGATTACGTTTGGCTTCTGGGGAGCTGCAGGATCGGTTGGTCTCCCTTCCTGTAACAGTCGCCTCTCCTTTCTTTTGCTTAGATCCCTTTCCCAAGTCCTGGAAGATTTTTGTACTCACAACCTCTGCCCCTTATCGACATTTTCTTTCCTCTTGACAGGGAGGGACCGGTCATTGCACTTTTGGTGGACACTCACAAGCTTCACACACCCGAGTCGTACACCAAGCAATGGTCTTTGTGAGCTTAGTTTTCATAACTTTGTCCCCGAGTTATAATAAATTAATATGGCCTTCCAGCCAAAATTCCTGAAGGAATGTATCATAATTCTGTGCCTGTGGCTATAATGCCACTTTGGAGGGTGTTCTCTACTATACTTAGTGGACAGAATTCTAAAACCGAAAATAAAATCAGACTCACTGTGATAGTTAAGGTTTATTGTGCCAACCTGGCCAATGAACACATGTGGGGTTAATTGAAGGGCGAAGAGATAAATGGCTCCGTGAGCCTCACCTTTCTAGTTCTTGGGTCTCTTGAATTTTGATGGTCGGACCAAGGTGCAGCTGCCTTAGCCAGTTCCCTGCTTCAGCTGGCAAGGCTCACTTCCTGCAAGACATCCCTGAGGAGAAGCCACATGGACCTACCCCGATGCAGCCCTGGGTGCTGGAGCAGCCCTGTGGAGACACCTGCCAGCGCTGAGATGCTTACACGTTCACTGACTTGGCTTTCCTCCTGCAGTCGGCATCATTGCGTGTGGTTTGTGAGTTGGAGGAGGACTTTGTAGATTGGTGTCGGACATATGGGCTAATGTCGGACTTATGGGCTTGGACTAGACTGGGTTGGGATGCTTTCTTAATGTACACTTACCCTTTATATAAAACTCTCATAAAATTTGAGTGTCTATGAATTTTGTTTCTCTTGTCTACCCAGACTGACACACTCACTGCCATCTAGTCAATTTCTACTCATGCTATCCCTACACAACAGAGTCAGCCTGCCCCTGTGGGCTTCTGAGACTATAACTCTTTACAGGAGTAGAAAGCCCTGTCTTTCGACTGAGGAGCAGGCTGGTGTTTTTGAACTGCAGCTCAAACCCAATGCCTATCTACTATGCTACCCCACACTCCAATGGGCAGAATTAGGATGGAATTAAGGCCTGACCTTAGTAGAGGGTGTCAACCACATCCACACTTTGTTTCCTTGGGGCCACATTTAGACTCTACTAGAGGGCATGACTCAAGACACCACCCTTTGTTCTCTTGGGGGTCTGGTCAGCTAAAAGTTAAAAACCATACCTCCACCAAAGCCAGACCTCTGTTTCCCTCACTGAGATTTGGTAGAAAAAGCAAGAAGACCTTTGACTTTAGGATATTTTTGGCTGCTGGCTCTCAGCCCTGCAGTTGTGCCTCCATTGCCTGACCTCTGGATTTGGGACTGAGCAGCACCCACTACCCCCTGAGACATTCCCTGAAAGTTTCCTGAGTTTCTGTGCAGCGAATTACAGAACTCAGGGATGTGAAGGAATAGGGAATAGGGAATATACTCAAGGAAGGGGTGAGGGGAAAATGGAACAGAATAACATCCTGGAAGAGTTGAACACTTGGGACATCGTTACTCTCCCACTCCTTGGGACTAGTCTAGAATTAGTTTTCATAAAAGAAATTGTTACCACAATCCCCTGTAAGCTCCCCCACATTCATGGATGTATTTTCAGCAAAGGTACATAAACAATCCTGTACAAATATCCTCCATCAAGCCTAAACATACACTTGTGAGCAATCCCCCCTTTTCAAACAGATTTTTGCAGTGAGCTGTGATCCAGCAATAAAACAGGAGGACGTGGTGCTAGATCACTGCCAGGCAGGCAGCATAGCCTTCAGTGGGAAGCGTGGGTTCTGAGGCTCGACCTTTAGATGTTTTACGGAACATTCTACGTACCTGAAAGGATACCAGTGAGTGACCATTTACTTCACTTGGCTATACAAATAGGTGGCATTTGTGGGCTGTCAGAATAGTTTTTTGAAGAATTAAGCAAGCACCAACAACATCAACACAGGCGATGTATACTCCTGTAAAGGTGAGGTGGAGAACAACTCACAGTATGTGAGACTTATAGCTGTTGCCACATTGTTGCAGTATTTCTGAGTGTCAAATGTAAAGAGGAACATATAGTCAAAGCCTGTGAATTAGATTACTTTTTGACAAAAATAATTCTCTAGTTTGCTCGGAAAACATAGTACACGCTTAAAGCAGCAGGTACAAACTCCCGGGTTACACAGCAGTGCCGCTGCACATGCATCATCTTCATAGAAGCAGATTACCAGGGATTTCTTCTACCCTGCTGCTGGGCATGTTTGAGCAGACACCATTTAGGTTAGTCCTTCAAAACACTCACTGCCACCCAGTCAATTCCAACTCACTCCAACCTTACAGGACAGGGCAGAATGCCCCGGTGGCTTTTGGAGGCTGCACACCTTTTCAGGAGTAGAAAGCCTCATCTTTTTCCCAAGGAGTGGTTGGTGACTTTGAATTGCTGACTGCGATGATCAGACCAGCATGCTGCCCCTTGAACTAGTTCTTTGCCTCAACCGTGTGCTGCACTACCTGTGGGCCGAGCCAACCCTTGGATCTTGTTGCCAGAGCTTGAGGCTTCTTGGAGACCTGCTTTGCCACGCTGCTGGATAGTATATTGCTTGAACGCAAGGCTGATGGATTGTCTCTCTGTGCAGTGCATTGCTTGAGTTTGAGATATCAGGGTGCCTGCTTAGCTATGCTCCTGAGTTACTGACTGTTGCTGCCCCACCCTGCTGTATGCTGCCTGTGGGTGGACTCTGCCTGTCTTGCCTAAGGGAAGACTCCACTGTCTGTTTCCTCCACCTTGGATAGGAGCCCGGGAGAGTTGATGGACCTTCAGTATATTAACTGTTTCACCAAAGTGAGTTGAATTGAGCCCTCTGTACTGCTGTGTGGACTAATTAGCTGTTATATTCATTCTCACTGTATTAACCTATCTATCTATCTATCTATCTATCTATCTATCTATCTATCTATCTATCTATCTATCTATCTATCATCTATCTATCTATATTCATAAGTATCCTGGTTTTGTTTCTCTAGAGCAGTGGTTCTCAACCTGTGGGTCACAACTCCTGTGGGGGTCAAATGACCCTTTCACAGGAGTTGCCTAAGACCATCAAAAAACAGATATTTCCGATGGTCTTAGGAACTGAGACACAGCTCCTCTATCCATCTCCAGGCGGGTCCGCCCACATGCAGATACGTCCACATAGGAGTACTCCAGTGTGAAGACTGTTACCCATGCTACACCATGCTTCAAGACAAAATTTCATTTATTTGTAATTAGAAATAAATATTTCACAATATATACTTAATATTGTTTTGTGATGAATCACTGTGCTTTAATTATGTTCAATTTGTAACAATGAAAATACATCCTGCATATCAGATATTTACATGATGATTCATAACTAGCAAAATTACAGTTATGAAGTAGCAACGAGAATAATTTTATGGTTGGGGGGGGTCACTACAACATGAGGAACTGTATGAAAGAGTCGCAGCATTAGGAAGCTTGAGAGCCACTGCTCTTGAGAATTCTGCCTAACACAGAACTGTTCGAACTCATTAGTCTCTCTAGTGGAAAAAGATGAGCTATCGACTTCTCTAAAGATTTACAGTCTCAGAAACCCTATTCAGGGTCATTGTAAGTCAGACAACAAGGGGATGCATGGATACATATAATCATTGCAATATGTTATATAATGTATTTATATTGAAACAATTCATTTAAAAGAAAAATTTTAAATTGTTTCTGAGACCAAATGATACAAAGTCTATACTCAAGACTAGGGGGTCTAAATGGAGCCATAGTTAAGCACTTAAGTACAAGCCACAATGTTGGTGTTTGAACCCAAAGATAGAAGGAAATCTTGGATGATAGGGTGGTAATAGCCTTCTCAAAAGCCACAGCCTTGAAAATATAATGCAGCAGTTCAACTTTGCACACAGAGAGCAGTTGAGAATTTAAATCGACTCAACAACATAATCTTGATTAACAACATATAGCTATTCCCGGAGATAGTCTCTGAGATGTGAGTCAAAATCAACAATCTTGAGTCTCTCTCTGCTTTCACTTTCCTGTTGACAAGCCACGTGGAGCCACGCAGAGACCTGTGGGAGCCTTGGAGATGCTTCCACTGCCACTGGATCCACAAGACTTTGCATGCACTGCCCTGTGATGGTCCTGTATTTGCATCATTACATGCGCTGCATTAATCTGAAGAAGGATTTATGGACTAGTATTCGACATATAGGTTACTATCAGACGTGTGGACTTGATCTGGACTGAGCTGGGATGTTTTCTTAGTACACAATCACTCTTTGACATAAAGCTCTGTCTTATCCACATAGGAGTGTCCCGGATGTGTTTCTCTAGTCTACCCAGCCTAATACGTTGACCTTGCCGATAGCACCCCAACTTGTAAGCCACTACACCACCAGGGTTCTTCATTGATTTGGATTAGTAGTCAAGTGCAAACCATTTGTACCATGCAAGGGCTTCATTATGTAGTAAGAGACCTTTTAGGTTTTTTTTATAACAGCATTATTACATCATATAAATGGTCCATTTAAAATGTACAATTCATTGTTTTTAGTATAGTCACAGATAGGTGCAATCGTCATCACTATCTAACTAAGAGTCAGCATAGACTCGAGGGCAGGGAGGAGGAGAAGTAAGAGGAAGGGGAGGAGGAAGAGGAAGAGGAGAAGTAGTAGTAGTGGGTTTGAAGGAGCCCTGGTGGTGTAGCGATTATGCTGCGATGTCGTCAGTTTGAAACCACTAGATGCTCCTAGGGAGACAGTGGAGGCTTTCTACTCTCATAGGTTCAGGTATTTTTTGGTCCTGAATGGCAAGGAGTCTTGGTGATACAAGTGATGATACAACAGTGAAATGCTGGATTATTAACAGAAAGGTTGACGGTTCAACCCATCTCTGCTCTGTAGGAAAACCCCCGATGGATTAACTGCTTGGGCTTCCATTAAGATGACAAAGGGTCCCCATGAATCAGAATGTACTCGATGGCAGTGAATTTGGTTTTGAGGTGGGGGTTCACTATAGATCCCAATCAACTCAGCTACACCTTACAACAGCGGTGGCTATGAAGTGGTATCTCCATATGGTTTTGATGGCATCTCTCTGACTTGAGTAATATCTCCTTCTGTGCTTATTGGCTGTAAATCCT
Source organism: Echinops telfairi (assembly GCF_000313985.2). Taxonomy (NCBI): domain Eukaryota; kingdom Metazoa; phylum Chordata; class Mammalia; order Afrosoricida; family Tenrecidae; genus Echinops; species Echinops telfairi. Next base: position 21,586,087 of record NW_022103899.1, on the reverse strand, counting down.
CTGGGAAGATATGACTAATCAGACCTTTTGCCCACTTGCCAATAATATTATTTGTCATTCTATATTGAGTTGCAATAGATTTTTCTGTCTAGACAGACATGATTCCTTAGGTTTTTATCATTAGCAGCCCAGTGTGTATCCTCGTATGCCACTGGGCTCCTATGACTCCTTCATCTTTGAGGAAGTGCTTTAAAGATCATTCCAAATATCTGGTGACAGCACCCAAAACTGAAGTACACCCACACATGAAATATGAAGTACAGTTCTTTCAGATTCTAGAAACACATGCTTCTCATTCTTTTCTTTTTTAAAAAAAATCATTTTATTAGGGGCTCATCCAGCTCTCATCACCATCCATCCATCCATCCATTCTGTCCAGCACGTTTTTACAGTTGTTGCCATCATCATTCTCAAAACATTTGCTTTCTACTTGAGCCCTTGATATCAGCTCCTCTCGGCTCCCTCCTCCCTCATGAACCCTTGATAATTTATACATTATTATTATTTTGTCCTATCTTATACTGTCCGACGTCTCCCTTCACCCACTTGTGTGTTGTCTGTGCCCCAGGGAGGAGGTTATATGTCGATCCTTGTAATCGGTTCCCCCTTTCCACCCTACCCTCCCATTTCTCATTATTTTCCAAACCAGAAAAGTGCTCTGAGAGTGCTTGTGACTAGGTGTCCTGGAGTCCGTGCCATCCCTGCGCCAGATCAGAGATGTTCGAAAGGGTCTCCCAGGCTGTACTCTTTACAGGAGCAGATCTCCAGGTCATTGGCCCATGAAGCTGCTGCATGGATTCGAATCTTCCACCATCTGCTTAGGAGGGTTGCTTACCCATTTGTGCCGCCAGGCACAAACGAATGTCAAAAGGTACAAAAGCAAGGACGCTGTTAAATGACGGTGTATTTCTGTGATGAAACATTGTACTTCCTTCAAAATTACAATTATGAAGTATTTTATATTATCTTGGAAAATTCTTACATTCAATGAAAAAATATATGTTGTATAATCTCAATAAGGTTTCCCCTATATATAAATGACCAGAGCAGTGAAATAGAGGTGTCCTGTTTCCCTCATGCTTTCCAGTCAGATACAGAGAATATGTACACAGTTCTTTTGTCATCAGGCATTTGAAGGGAGATGGGGCATGTGGCACTGTCTTAGCAGCAGCACCCAAAACATAAAACCAGAGTTAATATATGAGGGGACTTTAAACATTCCATGGACAATGGTAGGAAACGATAGTGAAAATTTTCCATGAACATTTTGGAGGCCCCTCGAACTCTGTAGGGCGTTCTGATCACAGAAGCACATGATTTTGAATGACGTGATATGATAGCATTTGAATGATAAAAAGCCATTTTCTATGAATTAAATGGTGTCCTCAAAAAAATGATAAATTGAGATCCTAATCCCCACCTGTGGTAGTTACATAATCTGGTGTCAACTTGCAAAGGGGTGGAGTCTAGCCTGTCAATCAGGTCCCAGCTTGATGACCTCATTTGGAGGTGCCACAGAGAAAAGTAGCTCACTGAAAGCCAGATACACACTCTCTACTTCGTCTTCCTGCTGACAAGACACATCGAGCTACACTAGCACCCTGGAGCTGGAGGAGCCATGTGGAGATTCCTGACAGTGCTGAGGTGCTTCCACTGCCCCTGGATCCACAAGACTTCCCACCCACTGGCCTGTGATCTTCCTGCATTCTGCATCATTGCATGTGTTGTGTGAATCTGATTGGTATTGGACATATGGGCTGATATCAGACTTAAGGACTTGATCTGGACTGGGCTGGGATGGTTTCTGAATGTACAATTACTCTTTGATATAAAACTCTCTCTTACACACATACGAGTGTTTCCTTGTATTTGTTTCTCTAGTCTAACCGGACTAACACCCCACCCACCCCTACTTGTGACAGTTGTGAATGTGACTTTGAGAATAGTCTTTGAAGATGTTACTTTTTTTTTCTTGTGAAAATCATTTTATTGGGGGCTTGTACAACTCTTATCACAATCTATACATCCATCCATTGTGTCAAGCACATTGGTACATTTGTTGCCATCATGATCCTCAAAACATTTTCTTTCTACTTGAGCTCTTGGTATCAGCTCCTCATTTTTTCCCCTCCCTTCCTCCCAAACCCTTAATAATTCATATATTATTATTATTTTGTCATGTCTTACACTGTCTGATTTCTCCCTATACCCACTTTTCTGTTGTTTCTCCCCCAGGGAGGGGATTATATGTAGATCCTTGTGATCGGTTCCCCCTTTCTACCCCACCTTCCCCTTCCCCTTTTGGTATTGCTACTCTCATTATTGGTCCTGAGGGGTTTATCTGTCCTGGATTCCCTGTATTTCCAGGTCTTATCTGTACCAGTGTACATCCACTGGTCTAGCTGGATTTGTAAGGTAGAATTGAGATCATGATATTGGGGGCGGGGGTGGGGGGCAGGAGGAAGCATTAAAGAACTAGAAGAAAGTTGTATGTTTTATCGTTGCTATACTGCACCCTGATTGGCTTGACCAGGAGGTCATACTGGAGTAGGGTGGGAACTAATCTAACACAAGTGGTGTCATTATCAAAGAGCCCACCTGAGGCAGAGAGGCAGGGCGGGGCTGAAAGCCATGTGACAGTGGAGTTCTGCTGCAGCTACAAGCCAGAACCGGAAGTTGGGGCAGACAGCACAGGATAAACTGTAGTCTTCAAAGAGAGCCTGGTCCTGCCTGCACCCTAAACTTGGACTTCTCATCTCCAGAACTGAGAGAAGGTCTGCTCTGGGAAGTCACTCAGCTGGTGGTACTTTTGTTATAACAGCTCTGTGAATGCAAATCTCACTACCATTTATTTCAGACTTTATTTCCCCAGGTGTTCAAGAACCTCTGTGGAAGATAGCTGGACCTTAGCAGAAGCACATTTCTTTGTTCAGGAAGCTGGTTATTTACTGGTATTGCTCCACTCCACTATTTAGCAATATCAAAGAAATTCTGATAAAGGACGCTTCTTTTCCTATTTAATTTTGTTTTATTTTCCTTCAAGTATTATTTAGAGAGAGGGCCATAAGGCTCTTTAAAAACAATAACTTTGTGCACACTAATTCTATGCTGCTTGTCTTTCCCCAGTGACTAAAGCTCTCCCCATGATGCATGCAAGTGATGGCTCTCTGGCCCCAGTTTTCAAAAGCGCTATCATTTCAAGACAAACCACTAATTTCTGAGGAATTCACTGGGAGCTAAAAAAGAACTTTTTTTCATAGCCTACTCCTTGGGCCCTCTAGCAGACTTCTCTTGTTCTCCCGCCCTGTCATCTCATTATCCACTACAATTCTGATTCCCTCCTCTCCATGTGAAGTGTATTTTAAGACAAAGCTACTTTTGCAAAACACCCTGTTCTGGTGGGTTTGGCTGCGTGATGATGTGGGGGGCTGGCAGTGAGCTGTGAGCACAGGTCCAGAGGACTATTTGCAAATGTGATACCACTTTTGCTAAAAATAAGGGAACTCTCTTTGCAATTTGTAGAGGTAGAGATAGAAGGGAGACTCCAGTTGTCCTTGGTTTTTCCAAACGCCCTTTCATTTCCTGCTGTGAGCTGCTGTTTCAAAGCCTCCACATGAATTAAAGTTCCAAAGAGATTTGCCATAGTGGTTTCTTGGGAATGTCCACACTTTTTTTCCCTTTGGTTTTTGTTCTCAGCAGAAAGTGTTGTTTGTGATCATTCCTTTTCTAAATTATATCTCTTTTTCAGATCTGAAATTGAACTTTTGTTCCCCCACCCCCATGGGACACAAATAACTCCCTGACCTGCACACAGCTGAGGCTGAGTGAAGGGGCTTTTTGGGTAGGGTGGGGTGGGGTGGGGGTGGCAGGAGTTGGCATTTGAAGGCTACAGTGAATTTACTGACTTTCCCGATTTTAAGTAAACCTTTCCTACAGTTTTCTTATGAATAGTCATTGTTTTAACAGGTTAATTATTTTACCACATAAAATGCTGATTGTTTCTTGCTGTGTGCACTGACCAATTCAGGCTTTTCCTTGTGTGGAGACAGTCGCTACTAAATTTTTAAAAAAAATCAATTTATTGCGGCTCATACAATTCATCACAATACATAGATCAATTGTGTAAAGCACATCTATACATTTGTTGCCCTCAT
>NW_022103899.1:21550334-21580277 GCF_000313985.2 Echinops telfairi | reverse complement strand
TCTCTCTCTCTCTCTCTCTCTCTCTCTCTCTCTCTCTCTCTCTTACACACACACACAGAATGCATTGGCATTTCCCAGTTCCCTTCCTTTCCAGGGAACATGAGACGCTTGAGGGGCATGGAAGGTGTCTTTGTGGACCAGCTTTCTTCCAGTTTGACATCCCCTCCTTAGCAGGAGGTCTCCAAGGTACAAACTGTGAGAAAAGAAACTTCTGTTTGTGGAAGCCTTCTCCTTGTGGTCTTTCTGTTACAGCAGAACGCCAGCTCCAAGAAGAGCAGGTCCTGCTCTAATGGGTACTGGAAATGTGGAAGTGGTTTTGGATTGGGCAATGGGGAGAGGCTGGAGGACTTTGAAGATGCCTAATCATCAAAGGCTAGATGGCTTTGAATAGATTGTTGGTAGACTTCTGAACATCAAAGGCCATGCTAGTGAGGGCTCAAGGGGAAGTGAGGAAAGTGGCAGAGAAAGTACTATCGTAGAGAACACCATGACACCATTGAAAGAATGTTGCTAGAAATGTGGACATTAAATGCACTTCAGGTTAAGCTTCAACAACAACAACAAAGATGCCAATGTGTGGTAAAGTGAAATCAAATATGGCTCTTCAATCCATTTGTTTTTCTTCCTCTCACCAAATGGTTGAGTAGGACCATGTCAATCGGGTGTGTGAAACAGTAATACAAGGAACTGGTCAGTGCTGCCCTTCCAGTCTGTGCAGGAGAGCCATCTCCGAAGCAGGAATGGAGAGAATCGCGGGGCCATCAAGAAAACAGCTGTCAGTGGACAGGCACACACCCCTGTCGGATGTGGTGAAGGCAGTGTGCATGGAGACAGGAGACAAAGCCGTGGAGCCACGCTGAGAACATGAGTCAGAGTGGTAGGTGGGATTCCTGGGCCACAGAGGCAGACGTCGAGGGAGCTCATGGCTGGGAAACTGAGGACCATGCAGTCTTGGCTATTGCCTGAAAAGGTGTACTGTATTAGCTTTTAAAATTAGTTTTATTGGCATACAATGCACAAATCATACAATTTAATAGTTCAATCACACTAAGAAGAGTTGTACAATCATCACCCCAATTTCAGAACATTTTTTTCTTTCTTATACATTTTAACCTAACCACAGCTTCCATAATTGACTTCACATTGCTCTCTATCTGATAGCAAGGCTATTCACATCAATGGACTATGATAAGAGGCGATTCCCTGGAGGCTTAATTCATGTGAGCACCCTACAAATGGATTTGGGGGTTCCAGTGTCATCCCCAGCTTTCTGCAAATCAATGTTCACAATTTAAACTCTGATATAATTCCCTCCTCCAGATGTAGATTTTATTACTTACGGTCCTTGGATCACACACGCTGATATGCTTCTTCCATGTGGATTTAGTTGAACCTAACTTGGATGGCTGCTTGTTTTAGGAAAAGCCCTTAAAACTCAAGATGCCATTTTCATTCCTATTAGCTAGGCATCGTCTGGTTTCTTCACCATCCTTTGCTGTACCACCCACATCTTCAGTGATCTCGTCATGAGGGTATCAAGAAGGACTTATAAGAACAAAGTGTTCTTAGATGAAGGCTAGAAACAAGTGTGAGCCCAAAGTCTATAATGATTATATGCCTAATGTTTTCTGATTCTAACTTGTCATAATCCATTCACTGCTCTAATAAACCCTTAGGATTATGAGTATAGTCTGTGAGTCCTAGAGTGGGCCTATAGCCTCCTATATTTCAGAGTCAGATCTTCCTCAACTGGTTCCAGAATGTGGGGCTGTGGTTAAGGTGTGCCAGACATAAGTGGCTGTTTTTATGTCTAACAAGCAGAGTCACAGGTCCTGCTGGGGCTTATGGAGTAGGGTTTCCAGTCAAATGGACTAGTAGAATGAGATGTCCCAAAGCCAAGAGAACAGAATCCCAGAGGCCTGAAAAATGGGGTTGAATCCCAGCATCAAAGGACCTCCACTCATAATCCGGAAGACATGGCAAGACCCAGACTACAGAGGGTTAAGACCATTGCACAGAGGGTCTTAGAGAACAGTGAATTATTTTCAGGTTTTGGCTTTGGACTTGCTGGGTAATTGTTACCCCTTTTTTTCTTTTCAGTTTCTCCCATTTGTAATAAAAATGCCTACCTTGTGTAAAGATGTCCCTTTGGGGACTAAAATGCAATAACGTAAGCCATCGTATTTTCAATCACTTAACACGCACGTGACATTTGCCCGGTGGATAAGGAAGACTGAAGAATGTATGCATTTCACTGTGGTACTGGCAAAGGCTGTTGGAAGCACCACAGAGAGCCAGAAGAACAAACAAATATGTTTTGGAAGAAGTACAAACAAAAAGATGTTTAGAAGCTAGCATGGTGAGCGTTTCTCTCATGTCCTTTGGACATGTTGTCAGGAGGGACCATGGCCTAAAAAAGGACATCATTCTTGATAAATAGAGCATGGTTCTCAGCCTTCCTCGTGCCGCGACCCTTTACCACAGTTCCTCATCTTATGATGACCCCCTAACCATAAAATTATTTTCGTTGCTACTTCATCACTGTCAGTTTGCTACTGTTACGAATCAGGCGACCCCTGTGAGAGGGTCGTTCGACCCCCAAAGGGGTTGCGACCCACAGGTTGAGAACCGCTGAACTAGAGGGCCAGAGAAAAATAGGAAGTTCCTCTCAGTGAGAAAAACTCACTAAGACGAATTGGCAGTGTGTGGTAGTTACATCATTTCATGTCAGCTTGAAGATATATGAAAATGTAGAGGTGGAGTCCAGCCTGTCACTCAGGTCGCAGCTTTATGGTGACTTCTTTGGGGCGTGGCTTCTCATAAGGAGGGTTCTGGGAAGCTCCCCTCCCCTCTGCCTTCACCTTCCTGCTGGCTGACGCTGATCGCTACCACAGCCACTGCCGTTGGATCCATATGACTGCACTCGGCATCCTTGCTCGTGACTGTGGGAGTCTAAAGAGGACTTAGGGACTAGTACGGGACTTCTGGACTTGAGCTGGTCTGGGCTGGTTTTTTTTTAATATACAATCAGTCCTTCATATAAGGCTCTTTCTTACACATATATGAGTGTGTCTGGATTTATTTCTCTAGTCAACCTGGCCTAACACACAGCGGTTACAACAATGAGCTCAAATACAGCTATTGTGAAGATGGCGCACGGCTGGGAAGTGTTTTGTTTTGTTGTCAGGGTCACTAGGAGCCAGAACTGACAGATGGCACTTAACAACAACAACAACAACCTTGTGCCAATTCTATGACAGTGCTTTGGAAGCAGATAGCCTGTATTCTGGACTTCACAGGTTCACAAATAAAGGGTAATTTTGCCCTAGGATGTAATACATATAAAATCTCTTTCATATTTGATTTAGGTGTTCCAGAAGATAAGATTTTGAGCTTTAAGTAAACTTAAGATGTTCTGGATAAGGTGATAGAGTGAGCGTGTTTTGCACATGGCAAGGACATACATGTGGGGAGGACGAAGGCAGGACTGCTGTGGATAAATTGGGTTCTTCAAAGATCTAGGTGTATAACTGCTCTGCCTGTGGTCCCGCCGCCCATCCGTTAGTTGTTGTACTGTGGTAGCTTTCGGGTTGCTGTGATGGTGGAAACTATGCCACCAGCATGTCAAATGATAGCAAGTCATCATGGTGAATTGGCTCAGTGGGGCTTCCAAATGACAACAGACTAGGAAGAAGGATCTGAAGATCTATTTTGAAAAATATTTGCCAAATAAGACTTTCGGAAGAGTAGTGGAACATTGTCTCACGTAGTGCCTGCATTGTCAGTTTGGAAGCCACTCAAAATAATCCTTAACAATGTCTTGGATTAACGTTTGGGGGACCTGTATTTGCTGATGTGACATAACTCAAAAGGAGAAGAAATGTTGGCAAATGCCCATTAATAATCTGAATATGGAATCTACAAAGTATGAACGTAGCAAAACTGGGAGCAATCACAACTGAAATATAACACTGGAGGACTGATCCTGCGATTAGTGAGCTCAGATGAACTGATATTGGTCAATTTGAGCTAAACAATCATATGGTCCACTATGCAAGTAATGCAAACTTGAAGAACATTGACCCATTTATTGTCATAAAGAATACTCCAATGTCTACCTGGAGGTACAACACTGTAAGTGACAGGACAATAATCATAAACCTACAAAGCAGGCCAGTTCATATGACTATAAACCAAAGACACCGACTTCTAATGTGCAGGCCAGTTCATATGACTATAAATCAAAGTTATACACCAGCTTCTAATGCCAACGATTAAAACATAGAAGAATTTTACCAACTTCTGATCTCTGAAAATGATCCCCTATGCAGTGACCATGCATCGGTCACTAGTGGTGATTGAAATGCAAACGGGAAAGCGAGGAGAAGGGTCCGTAGCTGGAAAGCACAGCCTTTGTGGCAGAAGTGAGACCAAGGTCTCATGCCAAAGCCCGGAGAACAACCACCTGTGTGTTGGAGAGAGGTCTTTCAAAACAGAAACAACCGCCCCGCCAGATTCCTTAGCCCTGGAACTTAATTAGTGGCCGGGTGGCATTAGAAAGAAAGAGGAAACGTAAAGCTGAAATGGACTTGGAGTCTTTAGTTATTCGTAAACACGTTCATCTCCAGCAAACAAGAGACAAGCCCACTGCCCTTCAGTGGATTTGGACTCAGAGACCCCACACGACAGGGCGGAGCTGCGTCTGTGAGAGTCATGCACCGTAGCTCTGTGTAGGAGGTTAAAACGCAGTGTCTTAGGTTTCTCTTTGACCCAATTTTAATTTGTTCTAGTTTTTATTTTCTACTTCCTTTTGGACTGAGGGTTCTCGTTTTGCTATTTTTGTTGGGGTTTCTCTTTGTGTGTGATTTTTACAGGAAATCCAGGCTAGGTAAAGGTGTAAAGACAGTAACTAGATAGTAGCTACATCATGGGTTATGGCAGTGGAGGTTGGGGGGAAATGGGGTGCTAATAATAATGAATACACAAAAAAATGAATGTTCTAACAGTGATTGTGGTGATGATTGCAAAATCCTTTAATATACCTAAAGCATTCAATTTTAAGAGTTTGTGAATTATATATCAATAAAACTATTAAAATACATTTTAAAACTTAAAAAAACCCCACCATAAACAGCAACTATACCTGTGTTTTCTCATCAGATAGAACACACGGAATAAAGACAAGGACATGCGGAAAGAGAGGAGGGAGGAATCAGTGTCACAGTCACAACAAGGCGGGGCTACTGTGACACGGATCATCCATGTGCAAGATCAAGTTGAAGTTGAAGAAAATTCAAACAAATCCAGGAGAGCCAAAGTACAACTTTGCGCACATCCCAAGCGAATATAGAGCCATCTCAAGGACAGAGCTGTCAGCTTTTCCTATGACTCCCACGTACTTTTCATAAACATTTGGAAATCTCAGCTGTCTCCTAAAATACTGCATAACTACTTCGTGTATTATATAATGCAATATAATGCAGTATATCACCCTGTGTGTTTGTACTGCACTCAAAAAATACTATATTGTATGTTTATTTGTAATGAAACAGATACATGCTAATGGAATGTAAAGGTTAGCAAACTCACTCTCACAGGGACTGTGTGTAAGGTGATTACCAATGTCCACAATGCCTAGGAAGTCAGACAGCCTTTGAGGATTTATTTCCCTGACTATAACCTTGAAAATCAATCTGGTGCTGTATAGAAAATACTAGCTACCTTGATAATGGATAAAAAAGTTTTAGATTTATTTTTCTAGGGCCTTCATTCTTTAGTTAGGCACCATAATCAGAAATGGGGCTTGGGTGGTATCTATATGTTTGCCCGGCATTAGTCAGTTTGATGGGCTTTTCAGGTACTAAACAAACATCTGGAGGAATGTGCAAATAAATGACTAACATGAGGGTATGTAAAAGACATTGCTATAGATTCATAGAAACTTTATGAAACAAAAAATAAAAACGGGAAGCTATTCTTTCTCAACACATCCTCCCCTCCCCGTAGGACTTTACCCTTTCTCTAACCCTTCCCTGAATGATTCTTGTCTCTTCAGTTCACACCACGTCCAAACAACTGTTTTGAAATCCTCAAGGGAATCAATGTCTGTTTCTTTCATATGTTCTTTGAGTGCTGGGGAATCAAACAAATTCTCTGAAGGGTAAGATCACAGGGGTGGGTGAATGGGATAACATTTTCCAGCGACGTTCCTGTGGCCCAGCCCTGGCTGTCCCTGGGGAATGAGCATGCGCAGTTATGACGGGCACAACACGCCTTCGCTGCAACTTTCCTGGCCTGTCCCTCACCAATACAGCTTTCTAACTTTTTAAAACTTCTTCCTAATAAGTCCTTGTGATTTCCCTGGGTCCTTGTAGAAAATAGATTAAGATGACCCCTTTGATATCCCCAACAGTCACCATAACCTTCGAAGCTGATCTCCCTGCCTTGAGTTTAATTGGCCCAGCAGATCGCCTCAGAAGCCACAGTTTTGAGAGAAGCTCTTTTGTCCTCTTGAACGCACCCTAAGAAGATTGAGATGAAATAGAGGAAAGAACTGGGAGGCAAAAGACATTTATAGAGGTATTAACATAGGCATGTACATAGATAAATATACTAATATATAATGATAGGGATATAGGTCTTTGTACATATATTTATAAGGTAAGTATTAAGGTAGCAGATGGACATTGGGCCTTAACGCAGAAACACTTTTACCCGGCATGCTGTGTTGCTCACTTTTCTGACACGATTGCTGAAGACAACATGGGTGCATAAGCTAATGTGGTGAAGAAAGCTGATAGTGCTCAACTATAGTGTCTGGGATCTTAAAGGCTTGAAAACAAGCGGCCACCTAGTAGGGAAGCAACAAAGCCCACATGGAAGAAGCACACCAGCCTGTGTGATCATGAGGTGTTGATGGGGTAGTGTATCAGGCATCAGAAGACCCAAAACAAACAACTATTTCAATGTGAATGAGGGGGGTCTGAATGGAAACCCAAGGCCCATCTGTAGACAGTTAGATGTCCCCTCACAGAAGGGTCATGAAGAAGGGATGAGCCAGCCAGGGTGCAGTATAGCACTGATGAAACACACAACATTTCTCTAGTTCTTTAATGCTTCCTCCCACCCACTATCATGACCCCAGTTCTAACTTATAAATCCTGCTAGACTAGAGCATGTATACGGGTACAGAGAAGAGCTCTCGACACATGGAATCCAGGACAGATAAACCCCTCAGGACCAATAATTAGAGTAGTAATACCATGAGGGCAGGGGGAAGGTGGGGGGCGGGGGGAGCCAATTGGACTGATCAGTGTAAAACCCTGGGGGTTGAACATTGCCCTAGGGGATGAACAACAGAAACGTGGGTGAAGGGAGAGGAGTTGGTATAAAATATGAAAACAAAAATATTTATAAATTATCAAGGGTTCACTAGGGTGGGAGGGAGAGGGAGGGAAGGGAAAAAAGGATAAAAGGGAAAAATAGGGGGGGGAGGGGAAAAAAGGATACCAAGGGCTCAAGTAGAAAGAAAATGTTTTGGAAGTTATGATGTCAGCGTATGTACCAATGTGCTTGGTACAATTGATGTATGGATTGTTATAAGAGCTGTAAGAGTCCCCAATAAAATGATTTATTAAAATTAAAAAAAAGACTGAGGCAAGTGTTATCAATGAGGGAACTTGTCTGCAGTCATCTAAGAACTGCGGAAACATTTTAAACATGTTTTGTTTGGAATGAACCTGTGAATGTATCAACTAGAGCTCTTGTAGCTGTACTTTGCTTACCCTCGGAAGCCATAGAACTTTTTTCCTGACCTGACTCAAAAGTAAACCTTTTTCTGGCCTGATTCACAACTGGAATGCTGAGTTGCCTAGTTACTTGTAGCTCTGAAAAGGAGATTGGCCTTTAATCTGGGCTATCAAATTCAGCTCTATCTGTACAGTGAACCCTCGTTTATCACAGTTAATCAGTTCTAGACCCTACCATGATAAATGAAATTCTGCGAAGTAGGATTTCTTATTTGTAAATCAAATATTTTCATAGTTAGAGCATAGAGGACATGAAAAAACACCCTTTAGTCACCATTACACTCGTATTACCCAATTTATTAAATGAAAAAGAGAAAATACAGTAAAACATTTTGGACGTTACAATTATCATTTATTATATTATGTATGGCATCAAGCGTGTACAGTATGAGCCAATCAGTGGCAGTAATGACAGAGCATGCGCTGTTATGCAAAAATCGCGATAGAGTGAAGCCGCGGAAGTCGAAGCGCGAAGTGGCAAGGGTTCACTGTATTTGAATTAGAGATCCATGTTCTATTTTTCCAAGAAGGCTGGTGTTGGTGTACCAATACTACTTTTGACAATAGGTAATATCAAACGTGATGTTAACTAATGAGCAGTTTCTACTGCTGGAAAATGCAAGAATGATAAGCCTGAAAAAGTAATATATTTTTGTTCACGTATACCAATCCCACATAAATAATGCACACATGCATATAATGCACATCACCTGCTTCAGAAATTAATTCATGAGGGAGTTGCATGGTTTGTGAAACCATGCAATGTGCATGCTATTTGCACAAAAATATGGCGATATCGTTGTTTTCTATGTAATTGTTGAACATGAGTAGTGAGAAAATGTATGCCAAAGAAATACAAATGTGTCGTGAGAAGCAGGGTAAAGGTTTTTTTAAATCTTAAAAGATCCAAAAGAAAGACAGAACACACATTTCAGATGGGGAGTATAGGCAGAATGTCCCAGGAGATATATGCACATGTTTTATGTCAGTCAGCAAGGGGCCTGGTCTTGAGAGGCCAAGATAAATGCTCACTTGTATTTCCCCATTTGCAGTATACTTTCCAAAATTTGAAAATTGTTATTTGCAATTGGACTATCCACTTCCGTGCCACCACTCTGTACACACACATACACACTCCACAATCGCATGTTTATCTGCTTTGCTGGTGAGACTTTGTAGGTCTTAACTCTGGTACGGAATCTGGCACAGAGCAGGAACTCACTAGGTACAGGCATAAAGATCTTCTCTCTCAAAGCACACGAGAATGAAGCATTCAGATGTATGATTCTGGCATTATTATCCCCACCTGTCAGATGGGGAGAATGAGGCTGGTAGTTGAGACTAATTAAAAAGTATGTGTGTAGTGGCCTATCCCAGTCCTGAGCCTATACTTTCTGTCATAACAGCTATGTCCTTTCAATTACAAAAGAAAACTTAGGCATTTTTGAGGAACACTGGAAGTGTAGTGGGTTATGTGTGTGGCTGCTAACAGCAAGAATAGCAGTTCAAAACCACCAACCACCCCATGAGAGAAAGATGAGGCTTTCTACTCCATTAAAGATTTACGGTGTTAGAAACCCACAGGGCAATTCTACTATGTCCTAAAGGGTTGCTAAGAGTCAGAATCAACTCAATGACAGTGGCTTGGTTTACTCAATATCATAAAAGGGTATTTGATAACACTCTAAAGATTATTTTTTCTATATTTACTTAAATCTCATCTCATTTCCCAAATAATTTAAAGCAATATATGAATGTTTCTCTCTCTCTCTCTCTCTCTCTCTCACACACACACACACACACACACTCAGAGAGACTAAAAACTAAGAACTAGGAAAATATATACTGTAGTCATAGTAGCTACCATTAGTGAGTCCTATGGGCCAGGCAATATTCCAAGTGCTTTACAGAGATTAACTTACTTGGTTTTCTCAATGATTCTGTGAGGCAGACACCATGATGAGTCTGGTTTTATAACCATGAGAACTGAAGCACAAAGAGCTCCAATAACTTTACCTAGATCACAAAGCTAATACGTGTTGAAGCCAGGATATAAACGTCAATATTGTAGTCCTCGAACTCATGCTCAAAGTACTATACTATCCTGCTTATGAATGCCGTTGGCATCTGTACATCTCCCACTTCTGTTTGCAGAGTCATGCCCTGAGAAACTTTGTCCCTAGAGCTACTCTCACACACGCTTCTAAGAGCCAACCATAGGCCTCTCTGTCTCAAATATATGAAAGTGTCACTTTGGGAAATGCTAAGTATTTACTTAGACCAGCATATGATAAGCTCTTTGTACCTTGGCCTCTCATATGTCCCATTTCCAGGCTTATTCCGTGGCATGGCCTGGGGCCTCACTTTGCTTTCCAGCTTTATTGTCAAAAACTGAGCGCTAACAGCAGTTCACTTATATTTCTTCAGATGTGGGATAGATGAAATTGGCTTTAGTGTATCAGCGATGCAGCTTGTTGGAATGAAGGCGGAAGTCACTCTAAGCAGCCAAGTAGAATTTCTAACGATGCTGTTCAAGTGTCAATCACTGGTACAATCAAGCTTCACCAATCTCATTTAATTTTCTCAGCATGCTATCCCGTCCCATAGCCTCAGAGGGAAGTAAGGATGGCAAGGATTACATTGCAGCAATGGCTTCCGAAAACTCAGCCTTCAAAACCCTACGAAGCACTTGTGCTCAGCACACATCGACCACCGTGAGTTGGAGTCAACCGATGGTAACTAACAACAAGGACATTAGAGAAACGTTCTTTTCTAAATGTGCTAAGCCATTACTTTACCAAAGGATAGAAGGCTGAGCAACACCATTACATTAAATCCATGATACTGTCTTCAGAGGTGGAGATAGAAGAAAAAAATTCTCCAGATCTGATCTTAGAGTGTCATCCTTAATTTGGGGCCTTAGTCTTTAGCCCTAATATTCAATCTTCTTTCTTTGATACCTCCTTCAATAATCTCATCCAGTACTGTAGCTTTGGGAAATATTTATGAGTCTTCTAAATGTAATGGTATTGGAACAATTGAAAACTGTAAACAAACAGTATGTGACCACTACATTTGTTTGCCAATCCCTCCCACCTTCTCCCCACCAGGAGATGTTCAGAATCTCCACTATGCCAACTCTAAAAAATTGGCACAGTGGTGCTTATGAAATACAAATTTTTCAGAAACAAATTTGAATAGTGGCATTGAGGAAAATAACTTCCAGGAGGACGGCGTGGTTATCAAGCAAATGTAGAAGGCATGTGTTACTGGCATAAAAATATGGCACAAGAAATTAACCTTGGCTTCTGCCTCATGCCATACACAAGAATTAATTTGAAGTGAATCAAAGGTGAAACAAAAAATCTAAAACAAAAAAAATGAGCTGGAATAAATGCAGTAAGATATCTTCATGACCTTGGGGTAAGCCTCTCAGGAGAACTAAGCATAAAAAATAAAAGCATAGATTTTATCAAAATTAAAAACATGCTCGTTAAAAGATCTGAATTTTTTTAAAAAGTAAGGGAGTAAATTTCTGCAATAGGTCTTTTATCCAAAATAAAGGATCGTCATAAAAAGACCAGCAGCTCAATTTTAAAAGACCAAAAGACTATAACTGATACACAGACACACAGATGAAAAATAAACGTGTTTAAAAAGTACTCCGCACCATTAGTTGTCAAGGAACTGTAATGGGATGCCCCTTCCTAGCCATTAGCATGGCTGGAATGCAGAAGGGGGCTCCCGAGGAGAGCAGAGCAGCTCCAGCAGTCTACACTGCTGGTGGGAAGACAAAGAGCCCACTGCTTGGGAACACTGCGCGGCACTGCTTTTACAATGTCAGACAACCATCTCCCCTACGATCAACAATCCACGGCTTTCTAGGCATTTACTGAAGAGAAGTGGAAATGCATGCTCACAAAGACTCACATGTGCATCTTCAGGGCAGCTTTAATTTTAAAAAGCTAATTGGAAACAACCCAAATATAAATGGATCAACACATGTCAGTATATCCGTACTCAGAAATACAAGCTATGGACACCCACTTGTAAAAAGAGCAAAAGAAGCACTTCAGTGGCTGTTTTTCAGGGTAGCCCGGCAAGAGCGACTCCTGCACTGATCTCGGTCAGCATCAAAGAACGCCAGAAAACACGTCCAGTGGGGAGGTCCCACCAATCTATTTTTAAAAGAGTTCCCCAGAACAGAAAACATGACCACTAAACTTTCCCCTGGTGACCTTTCCCTGGAGTCTCTGTGGATAACCAGCTTCAATTTTTGAATTCGTGCCACAACTCTCAGCCTTACTGTGGGCAAGTTTGTGCATTGGGATACAGTTGAGGTGGATTCTAAGAATTTTAAAACTGAAAGGAACTTTGGAGAGGTATTCATTCATTACAGTGCACTGCTCATCCCACGGCCTGTATACTGCCATTTTATTCGTTCTTTTTATTTTCCTTTAGCCACTCAGACAACTATTTAAGTTTGATGGATAAGGAATGTGAAGGGATTGTTTTGCTGTTATTTTATTTTATTTTTAAACATGTTTATACAGCTCACCTGTGGTAGTTACATAATCTGGGGTCAATTTGAGAGGAGGGGTGGCGTCTGGCCTGTCAATCAAGATATAACCAATGAAGCTTCTGTGTGGGCATGACCTTCTCCTGAGAATTCTGGGAACGCTTGTATTTCCTCCTTGGAGGCGGGAGACACTTCTCTCTCTCTTCTCACTCCCTAAGAAACGCACTGACAAGACACATGGCGCTATGCCCTGGGAGCTGGAGAAGCCACATGGACCTACCCTGATGCAACCAGACCTCTGGAGCCGGAGAAGCCACGTAGAGATGCTTACAGCGCCACTGGATCCAGAAGACTTCCAACCCACTGGCCTGTGATCCTCCTGCTTTCGGCATCCTTGTATGTATTTCATGAGTTTGAAGAGGAAGTTATAGATTGGCATAGGACATATGGGCTAATATCAGACTTATGGACTTGATCTGGATGGGGCTAGGACATTTTCTCAATATTTAATTGCTCTTGTATATAAACCTCTTTCTTATATACATATGAATGTCTATGGATTTGTTTCTCTAGTCTGCCCAGACTAACACACCATCTTAGGAAATGAAACCAACAATATCCTGTTAAACCCTCCACATATGAGGTTCTCTTTCTTTTCCTCCCCAGTCCTCTCCCCACCACTCAATATCCTATCCCTCCCCTCTCCCTAGCCCTGCGCCCTCTCTCTCCCTGGCCTCCTTGTAGTCATCAAAGGCCTGTCTTTTGGTATATAAACCACATTTTCTTTGTTTTTCCTTATAATAATGGCCTTATTAAATATTAATCTCTGTGAGAGTGACAAAGTGCACTAAGCATCCAGTTCCCTAGCCTTGTGCATGTCTTGGGGTGTTTAGGAGAGTTGTCATTGTTTTTTATTGGTGCATAAAACTCCATGGTAGGCTTGTCTCCGTTCCTCTCTAATTGGGGTTTGTGGTGGTTTCCATGGATTCCGTTTGAAGTCTCGAGAAGAGAGCAACTTGGCAGAGCTGTGACTGCCGGGAGCCTCACTCCGTCTGCCCTCCCCACACTGCCTGCCCCTGAGCTGTGGCTCACAGGCAGCTTTGCAGCCGTTTGGGCTCCCCTGAGGGGTGATAGCCTCCTGAAGAGCAGAAACCCTGTGGTTGCTAATACTCTTCCAGAAACGGCACCTTCAGTCGGGCTCCTATCCCTGAAGATTGGCTAGGGCGCTTTTAGCTGCAATGTTCATCTTTCCCTGTGGGGTATAACAATACAGAGCTTCTCATCTCCCCAGAGAAGAACTTTAGAGGTAGGGCTACCATGTGGCTCAATTATTGCAGCAGCTCCGTCTCAGCAAGCTCTTCTATGGGGAGGAAAGCCTCTCTCCAAAGCCACAGCGAGGCTGCTTGTTTAGGTGCATCCGGTCACTGGCAAACGATTGTCCGGCCCTGCCTCATTCCTGGTCTCAGTCTATGGACTGTGGTAGCCGACAAGACCCGGGTTCTTAGCCATGGTGGAAAAGAGCCTGCCAGTTTCTAGACACCCCCGTGCCCCGACTGAATGCAGCATGTGGCATGCTTCACCAAACCCATTGCTGGTGAGTCAATTCCAACTCCCACTGACCTGGGAGGACAGAGAACAGCCCCAAGGGCTTGCCGAGGTCCTAAATCTTTGTGGAAGCAGACTCCCACCCCTGTCTCCTCCGGAGTGGCTGCTGGCTTTGAACTGTTAACCTCTCTTGCAGTTAGCCACTGAGGGGCTAGTCACTCTCACCGGGGCTCCTAAGAGGCCAAAACCGTGCATTAAAAAAGAGTGTCTCTGCAACTGAACCCAAACTATTTCCTGCCATGTGCAACTAATTAGGCCCTTTGGCTGCTGATTGCTGTGATCCAGAACTTCACAGCTGCTCCTCAGCTGTGAGCAAGGTGAGTGGCGCTGTCCCCGTGACTGAGCAGGATGTTAACTGAAACTCCCTGCTTGTCAGTGCGACTCCAAGAGACCATGTGGTCAACGGGGCCAGATCCCTTTGAAGACTCTCTCTCTCTCTCTCTCTCTCTCTCTCTCACTCACACTCACACTCCCTCACTCCCTCACTCTCTCTCTCTCTCTCTCAGATAATAAAAGAAAAAGCTCTTAGCATGAGCCAGACATGCACCTTTTCAGATGAAGACTTTTCAGAGTCCCTGGAATTCAAAATGAACAGAATTGTTTTCTACATTTCCTCAAAAGTCACCCATTTTTACTCATAGAAATTATGTGGCACCTAATTTATCTTTCATGAACAGCGCAGAGCTGGGACTCTAGCCTTCCCTGCCTAGCAGCTCCAGGAGGCTGAGCCAGCGCTGACTGCCACCAGCTCCACCCCTCCCTCTGGCACTGTAGAGCTTGTCACTATCAAGCTCCACATCTGACTCCCACATTATCATTATCCAGCAAACCGCTCCTGCTTCGATGCTCCTGTTGCCATGTGATTAGATCGTATTTCTTTCTCGCCATCCTTATATCCTCACTTATTTCTTGGTAGAACCTCTTAGCCTTGAGACTCAAACAGGCAAGTGTAATCAGTGAAGCCAAATGTCTTCTTTCTGTCTGAACAGCATAATGAAGTAGAGAGCAGGCTCCTCATCTCTAGTCCCTAACTAGATAAAGCGCCAACTAAGCGGCGCGAGAAGTCTCCTGTATCGTAACCTAGCCCCCAGTTCTGGTGCGAGTCTTGGCTGGAGTCTTCGAAATAATAAAGGAGGCAGATGGCTGAGAGCCTCTCTTGTTTCGACTTCAGCCTGTACCGCCGTGATTCCTCCTCCACTACCCTTCCCTTTTTCCCCTTTGTAGCTCCCGAGTGTCCCTTTGAACCATTGGGATCGTCCCTGCAGTTTTAGGCAGAGGGTGTCTTATGGATCAATACACATTACTTAGCATCCAAAAGATCGCTGATAAACCCTACTGATTGTTCCTGTGGGTGAGTAGAGTTAGAGGTGGGTGGTGGTGTTAGGCACCATCACGTCAATTCCGACACATCGCCGGTCTGTGCACAACAGGACGAAACCCTGGTCCTGTGCCAGCCTCACAATTGTCCTGATGTTCGAGCCCATTGTTTTGGTCACTATGTGAATCCATCTTCTCGGGGATCGTCCTCTTATTTGCCATCCTTCTACTTTACCAAACATGATGTCTGTCTCCAGGGACTGGTCTCTCCTGACAATGTGTCCAAAGTACACCAGACAAAGTCTCACTAATGCTTCCAAGAAGAATTCTGGCTATACTTCTTCCAAAACAGATTTATTTGTTCTTTGGGCAATTCATGGTATCTTCAATATTCTCTGCCAGCACTACAATTCAAATGCACCAATTCATTTATGGTCTTCCTTATTCAGTGTCCAACTTTCACATGCATATGATGCAATGGTGAATACCATGGCTTGGGTCAGGTGCATCTTTGTCTTCAAAGTAACATCCTTGCTTCTTGATACTCTACAGAGGTCTTATGAGCAGATTGACCTGATGCTATGTGTCTTTTGATCTCTTGACTGCTGCTTCCATGAGCATTGATTGTGGATCCAAGACAAAACTCTTGACAACGTCAATCATTTATTATGATGTTACCTATTGGTCCAGTTGTGAGGATTTTGGTCTTCTTTGCACCAAATTGTAACCCAAACTAAAGGCTGCAATCTTTGATCTTCATCGGCAAGTGCTTCAAGTCTTCCTCACTTTCAGCAAGCAAGGTCGTGTCACCTGAATAAGCCTCCCTCTATCCCCGATGCCACATTCTTCTTCATATACTATACCTTGTCTGATGATTTTCCCAACACACAACTTGAATAAGTATGGTGAGAGGATACAACCCCGACACACACCTTTCCTGATTTTAAACCGTGCAGCTGATTTGATGGGTAGTTGCTATGGTTTCATGGTAGTTACCATGAAATCAGGTCCAACTCATAGGGACTTTGTGTGCCATGTCAGAATGAAACGTCGCCCAGGCCTGAGATCGCCCTCATAATCTCGCACATGTGCAGCTCCACCGCTGTGCCCATTGTCTGGATTCCACACTCTGCAGGCGAGGCTCTCTCCTGGGCCTTTTGCTTCACCAAACATCAAGTTCTCCTTCAGCAATGGACCTCTCCTGATGACTGGTGAAAGGAAGCAAGGAGGACAATGCTCTGTAGTGATCTATAAGATTTCCATTGGCTAATTTTCAGAAATAGACTGCCAGGTCTTTCTTCCTACTCCGTCTTAGTTTAGAAGCTCTGCTGAGACCTGTTATCAACAGACTCTGCTGGCTCTTTAAGGACCAGTGGCAAAGCTTCTAGCAACATAACAACATGCGAATCTCCACGTTGTGATACATTGGACAGTGGTGTGGTGGTGATGGGATCAAGGACTAGACAAAATGAAAAGTTTTGATACTGTGACTTACGAAGAGATTTTTGGCCGACTCAGTTCCTCTTATGGGCCTGAATCTCTGGCATAAGGATACAGTGACTTCTGACCTCAGGGTTTCCTTTCCCTCTTTGGCCACTTTCGTTGGCCCGCTCCCTGCATTACCGAATGACCGAGGTGCTGGAGCATCTGAGACCCCGTTTTGCTATGCTGGTCATCCCTGGAGAGTGCTGAGGGAAGTGTTTGATAGAGTATATTATTGCCTCTTTCTCTGACCTCTGCAAGATTTGCTTTATAATTGCCCTCACTCTCTTGTTAATCACACAGTAAATGAGGCCAAGGGTAAAACGATTTCTCTAATTGAAAGTAAGGTGTTCTGGTTTAGCTGGGCTAGTGGGAATCACTAGCATGCCTGAGAATTGAAGTCCCATTTTCTGATACTGATGCTGGAAACTGCACAAGAGGAATAGTTCTCTGGAGCTTTGAACACCCAGCTTGAATTTAGCACCAATCATGCCCTAGCTTTTTAGAGGATCTGAGAGTCAAGTCCCTGAGGTAAAGGCTATTGGGAAAATCTCAGGTTTTAATAGGAAGGTCTTTTGATTATATAACATATTGAACTTTAATATCATGAACTTGAAGGAAAAAATTCCCTTTGTAGTAGTGGGCACCGTCTGTTATGTTTTGGAGGAATTTTCCAGTAAATTGTCTGACAGCTGCTTTGCTGTCCCGGCCCTGAAATGTTATACTTTCATCGGTTACATATGCTTTTGCTTTTGGGAACTTCACATGCTTCTCTTTACCAGTAATATTTTGTTTCCAAAATATCAGCTCCCGGAGAGGATTTAATGAAGGCTGATTCCCAAAGAAAAATATTTCAAGCAAACCTTCTGGCTAGGTCTCCTTGCCCTATGTAAATGCATTCTGTGTAAGTATGATTTCACTGCCAACTCCAAAAGGCAACCTAATGATATGGGGGCAAAGGAAAGAGCTAATCATCTGTCAATATGGAAGCATTTTGTATCTGTGAAGATGAACACATCAGTGATTACAAGGCATTAGGGGAGTGGTGTGTGTGTGTGTATGTGTGTGTACTGGAGGCAGAGCAGGGCAGGAACTGGTGGGGGAAAGATGTAGCAGAAATAAGTTGGTGGTGGTGTTCGGTGCCCTCAAGTTACTTCTGATCATAGTGACCCTATGTGACAGGAGGGGCCCTATCAGTTCTCTAGAATGCTCTCTTTGTGGGAACAGGGGGCCAGGTCTTTCTCCAATGGCGAGGCTTGGTGGGTAGAACCACCACCCTGTGGTTAGCAGCTGCCTGCTTACCCATTGTCTCACCAGCGCTCCTGTGGCGGAAATGTGGAAATTCTCTTCTTGGCGGTACAGATAGAAGATTCCTGTCATAGAAGGGAGGCACTAGATAAGTGCTTTCATGCACCTGCAATTATTGAAGTGTGTTCCATGGGAGGGTCACCAGTGTCCTGATGTGTTGACTTCAGGAAGGTGTGTATGTGGCCAGAGAGGATTTTAAAAAATAAACAAAATGGAGGCTAGAAATGGACCAACCATGGTCCCAGTTCACTAGGCAGAGCTATCATTTAAATTCATTGAGAAAGGGAAGATTTCCTCCTGGGAAGGCCAAGAAGGATGTGGGCAGAAGGTAAACCAGCAAGAAGCGCTACTGAAGGAGGCTGACACTGATCACAGTGGTGTATTGGGAGAAGAAGTGTATCGTTGGAAGTTGGAAGCAATTCACTGGCCTTGGGAAGAGGACAAGTCCCGTTTATGAAAACTTTTGCAGCTGGTGAAGAGTTTGGAAGTCATTGGCCCAGTGGATTGAAACCTGATCTTTATTTTGGCTCATTTAGCAATTTTGATTCAGAACGACATCTTGTTTTTTATATATTATATATTGAGATCAATAAATAAAATAGTTTGTTTTTCCTTATGGCAGTGAGTTAGTATTATTTTTTCTTCTTCCTTTTGTTTTTCCCCTTAACCATTGGAGATAAAATTATCAGCTTAATTTTACGTCATTAAATAGGCTTAACCTAGAAAAATATCATTTTTCTAGTTAATTTATGGGTGTTTCCTTTGGGCCTAAGAGGGAAAATTTCATTGAGGTCACTCCTTTTCAAAATCTAGGGCAACTGGAAGATTTTTGCATTTGTTCAGTTATATACGTAAAATTATGCCAGGTATATTTGAGGGATATAGTGACTAGGTCCATCAGGGAAAAATTTATAGGAAACAAACAAGCAAACAAAAGTAGGACTGGGACTTTAAAAAATAAGTAGAATGGAAAATATGTATACAAGTGAAACAAAGAAGAGTAGCATTCATACAAAATATATTGGTTAAAAACCTGGAATAGTATACATTGAAAATTCTTATTTTAAAAAACAATGACCATATGACTGAGTGGATTATGAGAAAAATGCTTAATGGATTAAGTTAGATAAAAAGAATCAGAAGCAAAATGAACTCAGTCAACCTGTGCTGTTGTGCAGTCAGCCCGACTCACTGAGATCCCACACACCAGAGGATGGAATGCTGCCTGCTCCCGTACCCTCCAGGGATCTGCTGGGGATCAAACAGCAGTGCCTCAGGGAATTTTCATCGGTTGATTTTCACAAGTTGATTTCCAGGCCTTTCTTCCTTGTCTGTGTTCGACGGAAAGCTCCGTGCTCAGCAGCACAATAACACACAGCCTTCACTGAGAAACGGGTGGCATGGGTGCACAAGGCACAGGAGGCTCGGGATCAAACCTGGGAAGGAGAGCATTCTACACAGAACCACCCACACCTCACTAGTCACAATACAGAGACTCAGTCTGAGGAGACGTTCCATGCTGGATGATGCAGAGATGCTCTGTGTACGAAAGGTTGTTTAGGGATATGGGCTGGAGAAGAAAGGAAGGCTTTTTCGGATAGCCTCGTGAAACAAAGTTCAATGGCACTGGACCCAAGATGAAATCATTGTGTACTGGACAGCGTTTTCTGTCCATGAAGGTACAGATTAACCAGATGGGGGCAGCAACAACAAAAGACAAAGGACCAATAAAGCTAGGTACGTGTCCAGAGTCTAGACTTAAAAATGGCAGTAGGTCTGAGAAGTTAAGTGCAAGCCATTTTTATGAATAAGGAATGCCTGGATTTGGATTTGGAGGGCAGGGGGCAACAACAACAACAACAAAAGACAATTAAAGGACCAATAAATCTAGGTACGTGTCCAGAGTTTAGACTTAAAAATGGCAGTAGGTCTGGGAAGTTAAGTGCAAGCCATTTTTATGAAAAAGGAATGCCTGGATTTGGATTTGTTGGGCAAAAGACAGCAGCAAAATCAACCCACTTTATTGAGCTTAGAAGATTTATTGAGGAGAGACTACCAGTTTCAGGATTTGGGAATGACAGGAAAGCAAAAAACTTATATAGAATTTTGTGCACCATGTCAATGAAACATTTATCGACAGAAAGGCTTCTGCTCTAGTCTCTTGCTCTCAGGTGATCTGACCAGTGTGCAGCTGTGTTAGCTAGTTCTCTGCCTCAATTTCTGAGCTACACTACCTGTGGGACAAGTCAACCTGTGGATCGTGTAAGTGAGCTTGAGGTTCCCTCAAGACCTGCTTCGCCATGCTGCTGGTGTGTACATCGCTTGAGCTTGAGGCTGGTGGATCCTGTCATCTTGCATTGCTTGTGTTCGATATCCCATCCAGGCCTGCTTCACTAAGCTCCTGAGCTGCTTACTGTTGGTGACCCACCCTGCTGTTTGCTGCTGTGGGCAGGCTGTACCTGAATTGCCCAAGGGAAGACTAATCTGTCTGCTTCCTTGACCTTGGACCCAGCAGCCCTCCTGAGTTGAAGGACTTCCAGTATATTAACTGTTGCATGGAGGTGAGTTGAACTGAGCCCTCTGTACTGCTGTATGGACTAATTAGCTGTTATATTCCTTTGTGCTGCATCCATCCATCCATCCATCCATCCATCCATCCATCCATCCATCCATCCATCTATCTATCTTCATCATCATCATATGTGTCCTGGTTTTGTT
Source organism: Echinops telfairi (assembly GCF_000313985.2). Taxonomy (NCBI): domain Eukaryota; kingdom Metazoa; phylum Chordata; class Mammalia; order Afrosoricida; family Tenrecidae; genus Echinops; species Echinops telfairi. Next base: position 21,559,520 of record NW_022103899.1, on the reverse strand, counting down.
TCTCTAGACAACCCTACCTAACACAACAAAAGCAGAATATACTTCCATAACTGTTTTTTGCACCTTATTTTCTTTTGATGTAGCCATTGCCTAAATATTCTGAAAAAGAAAAACAAAACACTAATAAATGTTACCAGGCAATTATTTTGAAAATAATGTTATATCAACTATAATTATTAATATTTCAAAGTGTATTTCCATATTGTCTTTTTGAACTACGTGGAGGCTTAGCTAGGGTTTCCCTATAAAAAAAATGGAACCAAACTAGAGCAGAAAAAGTAAGTGGGTCACAGAGCTGGTAGCAGGGCGTCATACCTGGGATCATTACTTTCCTGTGTTATGGTTTGACACTTGGAAAACAGGTGATCCATTTGAGGTGTGGTTCTTTATTCTTCATGCCCTTGAAGAGTATTCTAATTCCCACGTCTGCACTATTTTATTCTGTTGCTTGAATAATAAATAACAGTACTCCTTCACATTCTGTGTCAGCTCTGTGTATGTAAACATTCAAGAGCTGTTGAGAAAATGGCATGGAGGTCACATCTGACCTTGGAGAAGGGGAATTCAACTCCACACCAACCAAAAGAATGACAACAGAGGCCAGACAGGCCTCCACCCACATCTTCTTTAACCCCAGCTGTTTGGACCACAGCCCTCTGCTGCTCTGCTGGGTTCAACAATCTATTGCAATGGCCACTGATTGTGGGGGTTATTAGGGAAGCTAACAGGTTACAAAAGGGTAAGGATACAGTCCTCTCGTCCAAAGGGCTTCTTCTCAGTCATCCTGGTAGGCACGTTGTCTGGTCCTTGGCCTCATATGGTCCCTGGTCTCTGCCTCTGTGAGTCAGGAAGCCCACTTGCTGCTCTGCCTTAAGGCCTCAGTGGGGGGAAGGAGGGGTCTCTGATCTGTCTCATGGTCTCAGAGCTGTGGCCTCTCATAGCTCTGGTGCCTCTGACACTTCAGACAGGGATCTCACTCAGATGGTCTGAGAATTCTCCTCCCTCTGCTTCTGAGTTGGCATTCTTGCACCCAGAGGAGCAGCACAGCTGATCATCCTCTTTATTTTTTTTTGCTCACCCTATTTACATGATCCCACCCAATCATTTGGTGGGAGGCACAGAGAAGAAGAGCCGTGTTTAAGCGGAACACTTCACTTCACAGTAGGTATATAAACACCAGCCTTGGAGTTTAGCAGGTGTCAGATGACTACTCATACATTATTAGAACCATTAATAGGGTTTTTAGAAATAGTTTACTTTTAAAGAAAGTATTCATCACACTCTTTGCTATGTTATATTTGTGAAATAAGTTCTTATCTCATGGAAACCTTGATCTTACTTCCACTGAAACAAACCTCAGTGAGAAAGCATTGCATGGATACCGGCACAACTATCAGCAAGATGTGTTACCGTTTTTCTTTCAATTCGTTTCAAAAATATAAGCAGATTTCAAAAAATTTGTGCGAAGGTTTGCTTATCTTTTACTTCCATCTTCCAAGATCTTTTTGAAACCCTTTGGTTTAAAAGACAAAGGGTATAATTTTCCGATGCCATCAGCAAATATCTCAAACTCTATCGACATATTTATCCTTGATGAATGCCCTTGTCAAACTGCATGTTTCAAACTGATTTGAAGGAAAACTGGCATAAAGGTGCATTCAGGAATGGTTACCTCATTGTGGCATGTGCTGAATGAAGTACATTTTAAGGAACTATGACCTGTGTGCTGCTTTACCGGCATATACATGCAAATAAAATGGTTCAGTAGGGACGCAAGCATGAGTTGCTAGGTGATTGGGTTGGGTATAGTAGTTCTGTATTAGGCTGCCAACTCCCAGGCCAGCGGCTTGCAAACACCGCCATCCGTCGGAGAAAGACGGTACTGAAAGTACCCACAGGAAACCCACGGGGCAGTTTCACCCTGCCCTATGGGGTCCTATGAGTTGGCATCGACTCGGTGGCACTGAGCTTAGTTTCAGATTTAGAGGGATAACAAACACCAAACTCATTGCCATTGAGTGACCGCCAGCTTCTGTTGTGGTTAGGTGCCATCGAGTCGGCTCCAACCCACAGTGACCTTAGGCACAACAGAGCGAAGCATCACACAGTCCTGTGCATTCCCACCATCATTCCTGTGCCTGAGCCTCCCAACCCAGGGTCACCCTCTCTAGGTTTCCTTACGGGAGCAGGCATGAGTCCATTTGACTGCAGATGTGTTTTGGAGAAAGGAGAACTTGGATGATGAAGGGTTGGAGGGGTGGAATGTACACTTGTGGAGAGGGAGGGGCAGTCATTCCTCTCAGGGCCAACATCCCTTGCCTGACTCTCAGTTACCTTCCTCAACCCTTCCCTGCACACAAGCCTACATTACGTGTTCATTGGTCACTTGGTGATAGCCAGTACCTGTCCAGGTTCTGTAGAGCAGAGGGCAACATAGTGACTATACTTTGTACTCTTACAAGACTGCCTTGTCAACGTGTCCCAGGTCACGTCTGTCCATGTCACCAGCACTTGACAAACATTCCAGAGTACCTAATCTATGAGCATGTGATTTGATTTATAGCTTTATAAAGCATTTCTGATGAAAAGAAAGCAAGAGAGTCAGGAAATTTTGAATGCTTGTCTTATACTTGGCACTCAGTCAGCTGCTTTTCTAAAATTAGCAAAATGAATCCTCACAACAATTATAAGAGATGGTGAACATAATTCAGAGAAGAGGGAACAACAGTTTGGAGATAGAAAGTAACTTGTTCACCTTCATGAGCCCTGGGGGTGTCTAGAGACAATGCTGGAGTTCAAATTAGTTCTAGAAATTAGTCTCTATATTTTATACCACACTCTGTCCTTCTAGATAGAAAAGGCTTTTAATTACTTAAGGAAGCAAGCTAGTATTGAAGCTACAGAAAAAAGAACTCACGAAATTAGTTTCAAGGTCAGATAAAGCATTTGGTAGGCAAAGATTGTTGGACAGGGCTCCTACGCCACCTTTGACCAGGAAGAGGACGCCTTATCGTGCGTTCTTTGGAAAGATTACCAGAGTAAATAAAGAGAAAGTTTTCTAGTTGCCCCAAGCAATCATGTATACACTGCATATCTCTGTGGTCACCTAGCAACGTTCAAAACATTTTAGTGGAGTCATAGAAAGCCCATGAACTTGGTGTCAGTGACCTCTAGCCGCCTGAAAAACACAGAACCTGCTGAAGTAAAAGCATATGCGTGAGGTTCCTAGCCGGAAGGTCACGCTTTTGACACATTGGCTTCTAGGACGCATATTACCAGAATTCCAGGGATGCTTTCCTCAAATAAAACTGAGCTGATTGGCATAGTCATTTGGTTGTTACACATTGTCCTGCAGAAAAATGACCAGCATATCACCTGAATCTATTTCATAAAGCTTTGCGAAACAGTCTCAGTATGAACTGTTTCCACAAAGAAGCAGAATGATTTTCCAAACATATGTTATTTGTGTCCATCCTAATAAATGACTGCATTTCTGCATGAGTACAAGAATATAAAATAATCATTCTGTATAAACACACACACACTCTGATTTGCAGGTGACTACAAACTCTCTCTCTCTCTCTCTCTCTCTTTTTCTCTCTCTCTCTCTCTCTCTCTCTCTGATTTGCAGGTGACTATACCTCCCTCTAGTGTCCATTGAAACCCTTTGCATCTTTCCGGATCTGGTTGTGATCAGTAGAAAGTCAATGTGTGGTGATCAAGCAACAGCTTTATTTGTTTTTGTGGGAATTGGTCCATGTACAGTTCAGTGTTTTTCATAAACACATACCATATGCATGAATTGCCAACCAAGTCTGGAAGGATTCTTTTCTTTCTAAGGCATTGTAACTCTGTGCCCTTGGGAAGCTCTGTGTTAAAGAATCAATAAAATATGTCACTTTTATTTATTTATTTATTTTTTGGTCACTTTTAAATTTCAAGTTTCCAGAAAGAGAAACTGAGGCCTCAGGGCCTGGGCTTGGGCCCATCTTTCTTCTTTTCTTTATTTGCTCTCATTTGATGATTTCATCTAATGTCATGCCTTCAGTCACCGTCTATCTAGGCTGCCTCTCTAATAGCAAGAAGCCTGACCTCCTGCTGAGCTGGACCGTTGTCTAGTTCCTACGGCTTTAACATCTCCACTTGGCTGTGTATCAAGGGTCTTTTTCAAGCACCTGAAAGTAACTTCTTAGTGTTTTGTGTCTACATGCCTCCTCCCCAGCCACCTCAACAGCCAGGCATGCCCCATTATCATTAGAGGCTCTGATAGAAACCTCGAGGGTTTACCTTATTCTTATTCTTTTACATGTAATCTTATTCTTTACATGTAACCCAGCAGCAAATCCTGTCAGTTTACCTTCAAAATGTATCCCTGATTTGTTCACTTACCATAATCTTTTTGCTTCTCCTGTTAATTTGACCCACCATTGTTATTTTTTTGGCCTACACTAAGAAGTATTTTTTTTCCCTTTGGTGACAAAATCCAGGATCATATATCCAATAGGTTCTTAATTGGCTTTCTTGGCTCCACTCTTGTACCCTTTTAGTTCATGTTTTCTCCGTGTTGTTTACCTAAAACCCTTTCTTTGTTCCTGGCCTGCTTCAGGCCCTTGAATGTTTCCAGTCCCTTCCCACATTCAAGCCTTTGCAATAGCTCCTCCTACTGTCTAGAACAATTACCTCGGTGCAATCCACAAGGTCAGTAGTTCAAAACCACCAGCAGCTCAAAGGGAGAAATTTCGACTACCATCAGCAGATACAGTCTAGGAAACCGACGGGGTCACTATGAGTCAGCATTGACTTGATGGCAGTAAGTCTGGTTTGTTTTTTAAAATCTATTGCTTTGATGGAGCTCCTGGCAGGCGCAAATAATTAAGCACTGGACTATCAGCCAAAGGTGATGGTTTGAAGCCACCCAAAGGCATCTCTGAAAACAGGTCTGACCACATCCTTGAAAACCGTCCAGAACAGTTCTTAGGGTGACCGGATATTGACATTGGTAAAGTGGGACACCGTTGATAAAACTCATATCCTGGTGAAATAGCCACATGGCAGCCGAAAACCGTATACCCTAGCTTGTCGTGCATTCTTTCCAAAAATTGGGACTTCTTTAAAATGCCGCGGGATGTGGGAAAAATTGTTAAAAATTGGGACTGTCCTGCCAAAAGCGGGACATCTGGTCACCTTATCCATGGTGCACACAAGGTGCTGCTGGGAGTTGGAATCTACAGCCACCGCCACCACCATCTCTGACTGGCTGGCTCCCTTTTGTCTTTCAGTTCTCAGCGCAGAATACATTTGTCTCCATGTCACCCCTATTACCCTCTTCATGCATGTGTTGCTATCTGAAGTTGTTTATTAATATCATTTTCCTTGCTAATTTTGTTTGTCCTTATGAAAGCGAAGCCTTAGGCTGCTCCTTACTTCCTCAGGAGTGATAATAATGGCCCCTAGCAGGCGTTCACGAAAGATTTTGTGATGAGTGTACAAGGAAACGTGGAGAAGAAAGCTGATGGGGCCTGGCTATCAAAAGATACAGAATCTGGGGTCTTAAAGGCTTCAAGATAAATAAGCAGCCATCTAACTGAGAAGCAACAAAGGCCACATGGAAGAAGCACACCAGCCTGTGTGATCATGAGGTGTTGATGAGACCGGGTAGCAGGCATCAGAAGGCCCCAAACAACAACAAAAACATTGTTGAGAATGAGGGGGATCAGAGCAGAAACACAAAACCCATCTGTAGACAATGGGACATCCCCTCACAGAAGGGTCACAAGGAAGGGATGAGTCAACCAGGGCGCAGTATAGCATCAATGAAGGACACAATATTCCCCTGGTTCCTTGAGGCTTCCTCACCCTCTACTACCATGACCCCAGTCCTGCCTTTCACTGAGGGCTAGAGCATGTACACAGGTACAGATAAAAGCTCAGGACACACAGAATCCAGGTCAGATAAACCCCTCAGGAACAGAAATTGGAGTAGTGATACCAGGAGGGCAAGGGGCAAGTAAGGGGAGAAGGGGAGGAAGGGGGAACCGATCACAGTGATCAGCACATAACCACACCCCACCTCCACCCCACCATAGTGGGACGAACAACAGAAACTTTGGGGGAAGGGAGACAGCAAATGGTTGGTGTAAGATATGAAAATAATAATTTATAATTTACCAAGGGGTCACGAGGGTACGGAGGAGGGAGGTGGGAGGGAAAAAAAGAGGAGCTGATACCAAGCTCCTCTGTTATGATACTCAAACAGAAAGTACATGTTTAGAAAATAATGATGGCAACATATGTACAAAGATGCTTGATGCAATTGATGTATGGATTGTTTTAAGTGCTGTCATAGCCCCCAGTAACATGAGTTTTAAAAAAAAGATTTTGTAGATTGAGAAAGGCGGGGGAGAGCAGAGGCTGACAGAGAGAAGAATATACAGGCAAACAAACAAAATGCCCCAACTCTGCTGTCTCATGCCCTGCCCCGTCACAGCAAAAGGCGGCTGTATCTCCGCCACAGGAGCACGAACCAAACAGCAGCACTCCGCCTTCCCTTCCACACATGCCAGAGCTTCAAAAGCAGGAGGGGTTTTTGTTGTTGTTTTTAAAAGAGAGGGTAGTAAAAATAACAGCATAAAAAGTTAGAACTCAGCATCTGTATAAGCTTATTCAATATATTTTAAAAGAAAAAATGTATTTAAAAAGAAAACATTCTTGTAAAAGATTCCCTTAGGAGCAGCACAAATTGGGGCATGCAATCCTTAAGCAAGCATTTGGTTCCTGTCTAATAAAAGCTATTTTCGCAAAAAGCATCAAACCATTAAAGGAAGCACAAGATCATAAATGCAACTGAACTTGAACTTCACAGAGCCAAAACATCAGCAAATCCATTTCTGTTCTTCATTTGGTCCTTTGTATTTGAGCAACGGTAACCTATTAACTGTTCCCAGACATCTTCTCCTAAAATGAACTTCTTATTTGTAGGTTAGAAAATAAAAAGCATACAGACAGCACTTCTCAGATTCAGTCGTGGCAGGGTGGGTGAAACATTGGGGTGCTAATTGGAAGGCCAGTAGTTTGAACCCCCCAGCCACTCCAGGGAAGAAGGACATAGCGGGCTGCTCCTATAAGTAGCTGCAGCCTGGAGAGCCCTTGGGAGGAGTTCTCCTGTATCCTATAGGATCACTGTGAGTCAGAACGAGCTAGTGGAAGCTAATTGGGCTTAATTGGACGTAAGGAGACCAGCAGGAAAGAGTGATAAACTACCTTTCTATAATCTGAGGGACTGAAAAGTCCAACACATTTTAATTTAGAAGTCCAGAACATTTTGAGAAAGATGTCAGTTCTCACTCGGATTGTGAGCTGGCCTTCTTCCGAACAGTTAGGCTAGAGATGGCTTGTTTCTCTCATCTCAGCACTCAGCCTGGCTGGTGACACGACCAATTACTATGAGAACCACGGATTCCGCTCCAGAAGCTACATTCTTCTTGCTTGAGGGTATCATGAAAAACGACAAATACGAAAGAACGGCCCTTGCCAGTTTTTATAAGATTGTGTTTCGTTCCATTATTCTGTCAAGGTGGCTCCCCGATTACTAATTTAGAACTAGGATTGTGCAAAGGAAAGAATGACCCGTGCGAAGCTGCTGGTGTAAATGAAGGTCTGCCAGAGGCTGTGTGGGAAGTCAGGATGCCTCGAGGTTTATGTACTGTATGGGTTTTCGGACTGAATGGAGTGCATGGACAGAGAGACGGAAGGGGATTAACGAAGGCAGGGTGTTCAGTAAGGGGAGAGTGTGTGTGTGTGGGGGCATTGTGATCTGTTGGGACTTATCCCTGTATACCATTGTTGAAAGGAATCCATCCATGGAGTCTTCCCAGGATGATCATGGGTTGGGCTGCTAAGCAAAAGGTCAGTAGTTCAAAACCACCAGCTCCCTCTTCCCAGGTTACGTAGTGATTATGGGTTGGGCTGCTAAGCAAAAGGTCAGCAGTTCAAAACCACCAGCTCCCTCTGAGGGAGAAAGATGGGTTTTCTACTCCCGTGAGAGTTAGTGTCTCAACCCCGCAGGGGCAGTTCTGTCCTGTCCTGTAGGGTCGGGAGGAGTCGGCATGACTCAGTGGCAGTGAGTTTGGCTTGGGTTGACCCTTCTGAGACCTGCTCTTGTAGACTAGGACCCCTTATCAAGCAACCCAGCCCACCTTTGGCTTCTACTGAAATCCTTCAACCTGAATTCCTAAATTCCTTCTTAACATCTAGGGCTAGTTTGTTGGGCAACATTTTGGCAGTGATTGAACCTAACACCTTCACATCTTTTGCTTTTTGCCTGTGTAAGCCCTGGTAGCATCCTTGGGTAAGTACCGAACTGCAAACTGCAAAGTTGGTGGTTCTAACTCATCACCTGTTCGAGGGATAAAGAGGAGACTCTCCTTCAGTAAAAATGTACAGCCTTGGGAATCCTAAGAGGATTCCTCGGAGTCAGAATCCACTTGATGGCAGTGGGTTCGGTTTGATTCGTGAGCCCATGAGGAATGTCTTTCTCCTTCTAAATGTTTTTGCTTCACCTTGGCTGACTCAACCTGTTAACTAATCTACTTGCTTTCAAATCTCTGAACTGTGCTCTCCGATGACAAAACCAAACCCAACCCCCTCTCTATAGATTCCTGAGCCTTCCCTCTGCCTTCAGACCCTCACGGGAATCTTGCTCCTGAAGCCTCTGTTGCTGTCTGCGTCTTTCATTCCTTCACATTCGAAGTTTGGGAGGAGGGATCGGCAATTTTGATTCTATTTTCTAGTAGAAATTCTTACTAATTTTAGGCCCATAGCATCTTTTCTCCTACTTCATTCAATAGAGACTTAAAAAAAAAATCATTTTATTAGGGTCTCATACAACTCTTATCACAATCCATACATACATCCATTGTGTAAAGCACATTTGTACATTCACTGCCCTCATCATTCTCAAAACATTTCCTCTCCACTTAAGCCCCTGGCATCAGTTCCTCATTTCCCCCCCTCCCTCTCTGCTCCTCCCTCCCCTCATGAACCCTCAATAATTTATAAATTATTCTTTTGTCATATCTTGTACTGTCCGACATCTCCCTTCACCCACTTTTCTGTTGTCCATCCCCCAGGGAGGAGGTTATATGTAGATCCTTGTAATCGGTTCCCCCTTTCCAACCCACCCTTCCT
>NW_022103899.1:21518674-21549148 GCF_000313985.2 Echinops telfairi | reverse complement strand
GCCCTGGCCCCAAAGTCCACCTTCAGCATTCCCTGGGGACCTCGCCGCTCCATTCCCCTGCTGTTCTGTTGCACCCCCTTAGTGTTTTTCCTTGGTGTGGCAGGATCAGATAGGGTGCAATTCCCATACTGTGTCTCCAGTGTTGTCCCCTGTAGGGCTATGGGTCAGTGAGGGATGTTGTGTCTCATAGTGGGGCCGGCCATGTGGTCTTCTCTGTGGATTGGCTGCTCTGAGCAGGAATATCGTTCTCAAGGCTTGGTGGACCAGGATGTGCTCTACTCTCTCTTCCTCCCCCTTCATTTGCTCCTGTGTGCTCTGATCAGACATGTCCCTCTCCCGGAGCTGCAGATTCAGTGCTGTCCTCTGAAGTAAATTCTTCTGGGTGCAATAGAGACTTCTGCTCACAATTTGCCTCTCTGCTCCGTTTGAGTCATAACCTTGGTAATTTAGCTCCTTGCCTTTCTATGGCTAAGTCTTCCAATTAAGTCATCCATTTTCCTTTTTTTATTAATTATTTTATTTAGGGGCTCTTACTAACCTTATAAAAACCCACTATTCAATTGTATTAAGCCCACTTGTACATATGTTGCCATCAATATTTCCAAAACCTCTTCAACACCTGGAGTGGCTATACTTTTGAACTCATAGTCTCTACCATCTTTTGAAGTCTGGTTGACTCCTTTGAATACCTACAGCCTAGCACAGTGCCTTTTGTGTAGTCCTCCATTTCAAACGGTTAGTTTAGTGGAACTTAAAGGTTCTTTTACTGATGTTTTCTAAGAGATGGTTTTCTAGCATGTGGTTAGAGTCCAGGGAAGGGATCTAGGCGGTTGGAAGCACAGAGATAATAAATAAGAAATAGGTGTTTCCTGGCTCCAGTCCCGCCCATTCGCCCTGAAGTTTGCAATCATTCATTCCACTAGGCACAATTGAAACTAACAAATTGAGGGGTGAAGGCAGAGGTCCCGCACACCCATTTCAGTTCGAGGGAGGGTGTAATAGTCTGAGATAAACAGTCCTAGGATTTTTTTTTTTACTGTGGACAAGGGCATCATCATGGCCTTTAACCCTTGGTCGTGACCCCTATGGCCCCCTGCACGCTGAACTCAGCATGCACCAAACAGACGCAGGAGTGCCTCCTGTAGGAACGTGCCCCAGCTCAGGGGTTTGGGTCCAAAGCACAAACAGATGACCGGAAGTGGAACAGGGCTCCCATCTGTTCCTTCTGTTGCTTAGCAACGATCCTTGCAAGGGACGCTAGACAGCCTTGGCACTGAGGAAAAGCGGGCGCTGCAGTCGGGTCCCGGGCAGGTCCCAGGCTTCGCTTCTCTCTTTCGAGGGGCTTCAGGGGGCGCGGATCGGAGGGTCCCAGGAGCCTCCCCTCGCGGGGCGGGCAGCGCCTCAGCGCATCTCGCAGCCATGAGCTCCGAGCAGGTGAGACTCCAGGTCCTTCCCCGCCAGCCCGCTCTCTGCGGGGTCGCTTCCCCCCACTCCCCAGGAGACGCCTTGTTACGATCCCTTCACCCCGCTTACCACTGGGATTTGGGGTACTCCCCGAGAATACTGCTCTAGGTTTTCTTCCCAATTGTTCGCCCTTGGTGTTGTCATAGCAACCAAACATCTCAGTGCAGCGGTTTAAACGAAGAGTTTAAACTACAACCACTGAGTGCCCCAACCTGGGACCTGTTGCGTTCGCATCGGAGGTGCCGGCGCTTTGAGCTGTGCAAGTGCTGCCTAAGCCAATTCTCCGGCGGCGATGCTGTCTTCTAAGCTTGGGCAAATCATGCCGTCTTTCTAAACTGGGATCTCCCCCTTCGCGCAGAGGGGAAATCCGAATCACTTTTCGTTCTTGAGGGCCGGGTTGCGAGGCTTGAGCCTATTGAGGCGGCCCCTTCTGAGCCTCTCCATCTCATGGAGGCTAGTCCTCCTTCACTGACTCTGGACCTGGGGCTGCTCCCCGCGGTCCTCAGTTCCAAACCACCGGATGAGGTTGTCAGTCCCAGGAAAGACTTCTACTGCCATGGAGCCGGTTCGCGGCCTCAGAGATCCAAAGGGCAAGTCTACTCTGCCCTCTGGGGTCGCTGTGCATTGGGATTCCATGGCAGTGAGTTTTCTTTTTATTGAATTTTATTGAAATTTTTATTGAATTTTTAAAAATGAAACGATCATTTTATTGAGGTCTCATAGCTCTTACCACAATCCATACATCAATTGTATCAAGCATATTTGTACATATGTTGCCATCATTCTTTTCTAAACATTTACTTCCTATTTGAGCCCTTGCTATCAGCTCCTCTTGTTTTCTTCTTGTTTCAACTTTACCAGGCATGATGTCCTTCACCAGGGACTGGTGCTTCCGGATAAACGTGTCTAGAGCATGTGAGACAAAAATCACACTCCCCTTGATGGCTGTCCATCTCCCAAGGCAGATATTTGGTCCCTCATCTCGCACTCCATGGTGCATCAAGTAATACTTGGAACATCAGAAACCAAATGCATTGATTCTTCTTTAGTCTTCCGTATTCATTGTCTATCTTTTCCAGGCACACGAAGTGGTTGCTAGCACCACTTGGCTTGCCTCAGACGCACCTTAGTTCTCAAGTCCTTTGCTGTTGAAAACCCTGAAGAGGTCTCCTGCAGAAAGCTTCCCCATGCGATACCTTGTTAGACTCCATAGGAGCTGATGGTGGGTCCAAGGAAAATGAAGTCCCTGACCACCTTGATGACCATGATGTTGCTGGTTAGACCAGCTGTGAGGATTTCTGTTTTCTTTAGGTGGAGGTTTAGGTAATCCATACTGAAGGCTATCGTTTTCCATCTGTATCAATAAATGCTTCAAGTCCTCCCCACGCACAGCGTGGTGTCCTCTGTATATCAGATGAAGAAGAAATCTTCCTCCACTTGAGATGCTGCCTTCTTCCTATATACCAGCTTCTCAGATTATTTAACATACAAATGGAGGAAGATGGTGAAAGGATACAACGTTGATGCAAACCGTTCCTGATTTTGCAGTCCTGCAGCATCCTCTTGTTCGGTCCTGAAATTTGCTTTTTGGTCTATGTGCAGATGCTGCACAGGCAGGCACCGTTAAATGTTCTGTAATGATCATTATTCACGATGTCACCCATCATTTCTTATGATCTACACCCAAAGAGCTTTTATTTAAAAAGTGTCCAATATACTTATCTATGACCAAATAACACCCATTAAAAGCCCCCTGTCAGTTGAGTTTTAAGTTTTGCTTCATTTCTATGGTGTGATGTTGAATTAGACCATCTCAGATTATTTTTATTCATTGCATACTATTTTTAAACAGCAGGGGGCCCTATTTCATTGCTTTGGTTGATTTGAAATTTTAATATTTTTCATTATGCTAATTTAGAATGCAGGTTGTTAGTTTTTTCCCCTTTGGAAAAGGATGAAAGTTTTTCCAATTCTAACCTAAAACAAACAGAATGGATTAAACTTCTGGAAATGCCAGTTTTACTTGACATTTACTTATGTATTCATTCAGTGTGAAAAAGTGAACAGGTGGTTAAATCATATTTCCTGAAGGAGATTTTAACATATTCATCTCAGGAGTGGAAGGCAGAGAGTGACATGGCATTTTTCAGTAAAGCAATTTGACGCCTGGGTTCTTAAATTAGATATTCCAAACAAATAGAAGCCTTTTGCATCTTTTTAAAGTTCATTATGACCCACATTATTTTAAATTTGTGTTATGGATCATATTAAATTCATGCTCACAAAACTTTTAAAATTAGTTAAAACAAACAAAAAGTCATTTTGATTTTCAGTAGAAGAACTTTCAGGAGGTTAAAGATGCAAATAGCCAATAGCTTTGAGAGTTCCCCACAAATCCATTGTAAATTGTAAGCAGAGAAGAGGAAACCGCTGTTAGCCTCTCTCTACCCCAGCACTTTTGCACTTATGAAATTAATTTCTTTCTTAAAAAACAAACAAACAACACAAAACAACCCAGAAACAGTAATGGGAGTAGTGATACAATGAGGTTGGGGGGAAGGATGGGGGAGAAGGGAGAGAAAGGGGAACTGATCACATTGATTGATATATAACCCTCCAGCCCTGCGGTATGAACAACAGAAATGTGGGTGAAGGGAGACAGCAGTCAGTGTAAAATATGAAAATAATTTATAATTTGTCAAGGGGCCACAAGGGTGGGAGGGTTGGAGAGTGAGGGAAAAAAGAGGAGCTGATACCAAAGGCTCTAGTAGAAAGAAAATGTTTTAAAAATGATTATGGCAACATATGTACAAATGTGATTGATACAATTGATGTATGGATTGTTATAAGAGCTGCAAGAGCCCCCAATAAGATGATTAATGAAAAAGAAACAAAAATCAAAACCCAACTTTATTGGCATATATATAATTCACCAGCTATACAATTCAGTAGTCAGTCGTACTAAGAAGAGTTGTACTGTCATCACCACAATCCATTTTAGAACACTTTCTTCCTTGTCCTCATTGTTATTAGCTTCCCAGTTCCCCCAACCTCCCTGCCAGTCTCCAAGAAACCATTCCTCCAGTTACTGTCTCTGTAGAGTTATCTGTCCTGGATTTCATATGCAGAAAAATATTTTTAAGAGAAAACTAACAACGATAAAGTAAAACAGAGAAAAACCTCAACCGAAAAGGAAACCAAAATACTAAAAACTAGAACAGATTCAAAACGGGTCTAAAGGGAAATCCAATAAAAAGATGTTATGTTTAGCCTAATTGTATCTTTAATAATCCACTTTTCAATGCATTCTGCACGATAGCAAGGCTATTCACATCCCTGGTCAATGTCAGAAGGGATTTACCAGAGGCTAAAGCCACATATATTGCTCCTTCACTTTTTGTTCTTTTATTTTTGACTGAAACAACTTTAAAATGGGCCAAAAGGGAGATATTACATGTCAACTATGTCTGCCATAAATGACCTTACAATGTGAGAATATTTAAATTTTTTGATCAGACACAATAATAGATTTGAAAACTATATTGAAAACAAAAATAATTTGAAAACTCCATAGGAAGACTAATACTTGGAAAATACCAACAATACAAGAACTCTTCCAATAGACAAGTAGATGAAAACCAGCAAGATAAAAATGAACCGCAAAGTCAGAATGCTTAAGGAATACCTAAGCCCTTTAGAAAGTTTAGCTTTGTTAATGTAAAATTTTCTGGGGGGGCGGTCCCAATAGAAAACAAGTAGCATGCTCAAAAGGATGTAAGTGAAGGAAATTCGTAAAAAGATTATTTTTAGAGGTGTGAGCAAAGTTAAGAGAACCAACAGGGTGCTAGAACACCCAAATGTGAGTAGCAATCAGAAGCCATTACCATCCCCAGGCCTGGTGGGACAGGAATTGAAGCCATTCTCAGAACCTGGTAAGAAGTAGGGTCTTACAAGAGCAGTTCTCTGAGGGGAGCTGAACGGGGTGTGTATGTGTGTGTGCTGGGGGTGGTGGTGGTTTGGCTACTGTTCAGAACTGTGAGACACTAGGAGTAGCTCAGAAATAAATATCCCAATCTTTCTCAGTTCTACCTCTCCAATCTCTCACTGACCAATTCCCACAAGAAACCAGAAGCAGTCAGCCCTTCAGGCCCAGCTCAGAAGAAAAGGGTGGAGACAAGATTTAAGGAGCGCAGCATAACTAGCACATAAATTACCATAAACAGATGCAGCCTTCAGAGCGAATTCCTACTTTACATCTCAGTGGGATTGATGATACAACTATGAAGTATTTCATTCTTCTTTGAGGGACTATCAAGGGAATTATTTTACCGATTTCATTTTCTGATTGTTCATTCCCAGTCTATAGAAATTCAACAGATTTTCATGTATTGTTTTTGCAACCTGCCACCATGCTGCACATTTATTAGCTCCCATTGTTTTTCATGGATTCTTTAGGATTTTCAGTTACAAGGTCATGTCCTCTGTAGCCTATGTTTTTAATATTGGACACTACGTAGTTTACGTTATCTCACTCACTGCATGAAGTTCATTGTGACTCCTAGTGATCTCCTAGGACAGAGTAGCACTGCCCCAGGGGGTTTCTGAGATTGTAAATCTTTCCAGGAGAAGAGAGCTCCTCTTTCTCCTCGAGAGTGGCTGGTGGTTTCCGATTGCAGACCAGGTGGATGGCAGCTCAATTTGTAACCCACGACACCGCTCGGGCTTCCCAATTCGTTTACTTCATAGTTGCTGTTATGTGGGCTCCCGTTGATAACAAGCCCTGTACAGCACAACAAAACATGTTCTGTGCCATGGTTTCAATCACTTGATGTTTGAACCCATTGATGCAGTGATTGTGATGTATCTGATTGAGGGGTTTCCTCTTTTCCGCTGATCCTCTACTTTACCAAGCATGACATCCTTCTCTAAGGATTGGTCTCCCCTGATAGCACGTCCAGATTACCCGAGATGAAGTCTTGCCATCCTTGCTTCTAAGGAGCGTTCTGTCTGTCCTTCTTCCGAGACAGATCTGATTGTTCTTCTCCATAGTATGTTCAATATTCTTTGCCAACACAATTCAAATGCATCAATTTTTTTAGTCTCCTTTATTAATTATTCCCTGTGCACTTGAAGCCATTAAAAATGCCATGTCTTGGATCAGTCACACCTAAGTCCTGAAGACAACATATTTGCTTTTGAGCCCCTCAGGACCAGTGGTGAGAGTGGCTATACTGGGAGGGTGGAGGGAGGGCGGGGTGGAAAGGGGAAACTGATTACAAGGATCTACATATAACCTTCTCCCTGGGGGATGGACAACAGAAAAATGGGTGAAGGGAGACGTCGGACAGTGTAAGACATGACAAAATAATTTATAAATTATCAAGGGTTCATGAGGGAGGGCAAAACAGGGAGGGAGGGGAAACATGAGGAGCTGATATCAAGGGCTCAAGTAGAAAGCACATGTTTTGAGAATGATGATGGCAACAAATGTACAAATGTGCTCAACACAATGGATGTATGGATGGATTGTGAAAAGTGTTGTAAGAGCCCCCAATAAAATGATTTTTTTAAAAAGGTCTTTTGCACCAGATTTATTACCTAGTCTTTTCTTGTCTACTACTTTGGTGGGCACTGTTTGTGAATCCAAGTGAAATCAAAACTCCTTAGCGATTTCAATATTTTCACTATCATTATGTTGCTTATTGGTCGACTTGTGAGGATCTTTTTTTTAGGATAAGATACAATGCACACTGAATATTGTAGTCTTTAATCTTCATCAGTAAGTGCTTCAATATCTTGCGAGGTTGTGCCGTCGGTCTGTTGCAGGTTGTTGATGAGTCTTTCCAAAACTGTCCTGCCAGTTCTTCTTGCTGTGGTTCAGTTTGCTCAGCACAGTGATGGAATACGTACAGTGATGGAGTGATTCTGATGCACACCTTTCCTGATTTCCAATCACTCTTTATCCCTTCATTCTCTTCAATTGCCTACCTCTTCCTTGGTGTCATGGGTCTGCGTGAGCACAATGAAGTTTTCTGGAATTTCTGTGCTTCATCATATCTATAAGTTGCTATGATCCACATCGTTGAATGCCTTTGCATAGTCAATAAAAAGCATGTAAACATCTTTCTGCTATTCTGTGCTTTCAATTTGACATTAGCCGTGGTATACCTTGTTCCACATCCTCTTCGGAATCTGGCTGTGCCTGACTTTGAGTTATCGTTAGCTAAGCTTGGCTCACATGGGAGACTAATGACGTTGTGGGATAATGTCTGCATTCTTTTGGGTCACCATCCTTGTAAGGGGCACAGATATGGATCTCCTCCAGTCTGTATCAGAGACACATAAAAATATGGGGAGATTCACTCATTTTAGCATTGCTGAATTAAACCATTTTGTGTTTTTGTATTTTTCAACGCAGGGTAAATCCGCTTGCAAAGAAAAATCCAAGACGCCCCTGACATTTTTACCACAGTTGCCTATGGTAATCTAGCTCTATGCTCTCTTACTTTTTTTTTGTTTCTTTTGATAGTGTGTATAGTATAGTTCTTACATGTGAAAATAACGCCACAAAATTTCTCATTTTAAAACTTGTACTCTATTTGAGTGTTTTCTGATAACAAAATAATATGAGGTTCTGTTTAGGAAAAAAATGGCTGACCTTAATAAACTAAGCGTAAGCTGTAATTTGCTGTTATGCAAAGAACATTTGAATCTTCTGATGAAAAGTCAGGAAAGGGCTCAGTTTGCAGACTGTCAGAATCTGATCTGTGACCTTCGTGTCTGTGTTGGCTTATTTACTTCTTTTAAGCTTCAGCTCCTCAGGTTGAAATGAGCAGAAAGTGGGTTTGATTAATTTCTAAGGAGATGATTTCCAGAATGAGAATGCTGGGTACCCTCAGGCCTTCACACACACATTCATTATTATGATTATAAGTTATTATGCTGTGGGAGAGACAGTTAATAGACATTTTCAACTGACAAAGCTCTGGATAAGTTAGATTTTATAGTAATCTAATTTATTACAATAAATTTAACTGTCATAATTATGTTGAATTTGATGTCTTTGAGTTATACTCATATGAATCCTGCAAGTTAAAGTGGGGTTCAATATAAACATTATTTGTTGTGAAAGAGAACTTATAAGCTCAGGATGGAAAAGCTGCTTTGACCTTAAAAAATATGAATGAACAATTCTAGATAGTGACTAGTAGCCATTTCAAAACATGTGTTATAATTGAAAACCTAATAGCAAGGATTATAATATCAAATCATAGTATGTTTTTAGTTTTACTTATTTCCCATTTTGCAAAAGTTGGTATTAAAGTTTATATTTTAAGAGACAAAAACCTGACATGGAGTAGATATTTCATTTTCACTTTGACATATTGAAAAATTTTTAAATTAAAAAATAAAATTTGACTCTAGCTTTTTGGGTATGTTTTATTGTATATCACTTTAGAAATATTTACGTTTACTTAGTGAGTAAATATTCAGTGACCAAATAATACATTTATCCTCTAAGCTCCTTTAAAAAAACTTTTCAAAAACTTTAAAAACAGCTTTTTTGTGGCTGTCTCTCACATTTTTTCAGGTTTTTGCTAAGTTTTATATCTTTTCAGGGAAATCGTAGTCTAAGAGATATTTAAAAATCTAATTTTTTGATCTCTTTCAAAAAAAATTTAATTTCAATGCTAAGATTTGCCCTCGAATAAAATGATCTTACCTTAGTTGGGCCGACAGTGATTTCCGTGCAGAACTTCATGCTTCTGAAGCGATCCTTGTTGTTGGCATCACGGTGACCTTCGTACTTGACGGAGCACCAGAGAGTGAAACTATGGCAGGGTAGATGGACCAAGGCAAGAGCACTGACTGTTGAGTGTCTGTGCCCTTCGTTTTCTGGGAAAAGGGAGCCCGAAACACGGACTTGTGTCGATTTGAGACTTGATCCCAGGAAGGAGATACAAGGGACTGGGAAGGGTATCGCTGGGAGGAGCAGCAGCCAGTACAAGTTGGCTCCACACTAGGCAGCCGGAGTGACGAGGCTGCCGTGGTCTGAGGGGAACATATAGAATCCATATTGCAGAATGGCCCACCCGAGCCTGAGTGGGGAGCAGCATTCAGCTCCTTCGCCTTTTGGTTGTGAGTTGCTCCTGAGCGGGTTATTCTCAGCCAGTTCTGGCCCCTCTTCTGTGCACATGGTGTGCTGCCTCTAGAGCTCCCAGCTATAGCACTGGAGAAATCCCACGGCAGAAGGCAAAAGGCATTTGCTGGAAGTAAAAGTACTATCATTCCTGCATGGGTTGGAGCCAGCCCTGGTCTGTAAGTTCACTTAGCCAGGTTTCGGAATCAGAGGTGAGGCCAAGATAATGTGTGAGGTGTAAGTGAGGCCGGGCTCCAAGCCACCTGGAATTCCCTTTGTCTCATCCTCATGTGATGATGGCATAGCAGAGGGAAGAGAGCACATGATGGAGTATCATCTGGAAGGAAGACCTAGATTATCAGTGGTGAAATATTATACACTCACCTGCCTTCCAGTCAGTTCTGACTTAGAACAACCCCATGGGTCAGAGGAGAACTGCCTCTAGATTTCCTAGTCTCCACAGAAGTAGAATATATTTATATATATGAGACAAATATATATGCATAAAGCAGGACTGAGCCCTGTAAGCATTTTCCCTCAGTCACCCTGTGTCATAGTACAGTATTACAGAGCGAGTTGAGGGACCCCTGTCATAGGAGGGCCTTTTCTTCCCCAGTCCATTGTCCCTGCTCTCTTGCTCTGATGGCCAAAGTCCGCAATCATCATCTTTGGCTGTGGGCATCTCCTGGCCAAGGTGCTTGGGTGGCCTGGTGGTAGACGCCCTCTAAGGTAACTGCGAGCTGGAGGGAAGCTAGCAGGCCCACACCAGACTGCCTGTGAACCAGGGGCAATCTCGGTTGAGTCGCCGTGCTGAGATTAGGAGGTTTGGTGGATACATTAGCTAGGATCGATTATAGCAACACAGCCACTAACATGCTCCAGTATCTCCCGCTTAAAATCTTGCCCTTTCTTGAAGACCAAGATACTCCTTTGGAAGTATCACATAAAACCAAATAAACAAAGAAAAAAACTCTCATTGCCATCAAGACAATTCTGACCCATGGCAACCCTATAGGTTTCTCATGTAGGTTTCTAAGACTGTAACTCTTATTTAGAGTAGAAAGCCTCATCTTTCTCCTTCTGGAGAGCTGGTGGTTTCCAACTGCAGACCTCTCAGCTAACAGCCCACCTGCAGAACCCCTACACGACCGGGGCTCTGAAGTCCCACACAGGGAAGCAGAAAGGGCAGATTGGGACATGCGAGGCAGGACGTAGATAAGTTGTTCAATGCACTCCTCCTATGATCTGGTTTATGGATCAAAGTAGTCTTCTCAGCAGTGCCACTTCTTCCCTTGCTTACATTTCTCCCATAGAATTAGTCTCTACGCAAAAATCATCCTATACTGTCTCTGAACGTTGCTGCTAAAAAAGCGCCCAGATGATGTGCATTCATTTGAATGCAGTGTCACTTAGAAAGTGGCGCAGTCTAGTCCGTCTTTCCTTGTTAGCCATGGAGGAGGGAGGTGGCACTGGACACTAGTAGGCTCAGCCCTGGACACTACAAGATCCAGCTAAACTCTCAGAAGAAGAGATGGCAGATGAGCGTTTATGCCATTTTTAGGGCTTTCTGACAATGCCTCTATTTATTGACCACCTATACAGGAATCCATTAGAAGATAAACATTAGGAATTTGAGAAACAGAGCATGCTTCTGAATATTTTATGAGTCCATACTTTATAGTTTTTATAACACTTTACAATTTTTATACTAAAATGTGGTTGTGTGTGTGTGTCTTTCTTTTTCACACAGGAGAAGCCCGTCAGCAAAGAAACGTCCAAGGCTGCAGGGAGAATGCTGCCGCAACTGTCCGTGGTAATTCCCCTACACCCGCTCCTTCCGTTTTGGCTCCTCACAGATGTTGCCAATTCCTGTCCAACCTTGCAAATAAGTTTCTGAATTTTTGATTTTTAGCCCTGTGTGAATTGGATGTATTTTTCCTAACAGGGAAATTCAACGAGACACATATCTTACTAAAAACCAAGCAATTATTAGCGAACTAACTCCACGCTGTAGTTTTGTAGTGGGTTCAAAATATCGAATATCTTGGTTCTAAAATTTCCCAAGATGGGTGAGCAGAAAGAACATCCGTATTGGATCCAGGATGCTGGGCTTGGGTCCCAGCTTTGTCCGTCACCCCAGGACCTTAGGTGAGCCACGTACTTCATGGAGGCGCAGGTTCCCAGTTTGAAACGGAGAAGTGAGATGATTTGATGATGTTCAGGAGCTGGCACTAGACAGCTCTGCATATAATATTCCTCAGGTCTTGACATTCTTGTGGATTCTTATGACCACAAGTGATTCGGTGACAGAGGCAAGGACAAATCTTTCTAGATGGTCAAGTACCATCTGGATGGTTGGATTTTATTATTAAGAAATTTAGCTATCGGAAGTGAGGATCATAGCGCGGTTCCTGCTTGCTGGGCACGGGGCATGGTGCCAGAGAAGCGCCTGAAGTCTGAGCACTGTGTAGCCGGCGCCCAGTGTCTTCTCCCGGAGACTCCTTGAACCTCTTCAGCTCAAAGGTGAGCCCCCGAGTCTGTTATTTCTTTCACCGGGAAGAAGAGAATGCGTCTCTGGAAGCAAGTGGCTGCAGCTGGTTCACAAAACGTTTTCCCAGTCTTGTCACCTCCAGGACCAAGCTGACTTAAGCTCTTCCAAGATGACCAAGCAGCCAGACTCCGGCCTGGAGAAGACTGCGAACAAAGCAGAACCCACCCTGGCCAAGCTTCCCAATGACCTCTCAGTCCTGCAAGCTTTCAGGAAGGCCCTGGTCCTGGTTATGCAGGTGGGAGAGCAGGCCGCCAAAGAAACCAGCAGCAAGAAATAGCCCCAGCGATGACTGCAAATAAATTTGAAAGTAATGGAAGATTCCCACAAACTTTTTGAAGCCCCCTTGTATATCTATCACACAACTTTTGCCTGTTCAGTTATTTACAGGTTTAAGCCTTATTGACAGCATTACAAGAATCTGTTTGCAAGCAAACATCCCATGATCCATCACCCCTACCCCCCACCCCCCACTTTCTGTATACCGACCCTAGTAACCACTAGTAAATTTTGATATCTATTAAAAAAAAGAAATTTAGCTATAATAATTCTGTTGAGCTTATTGCCATTGAGCTATGCTATTGGAACTCCCCTGGAAGCTTCATTTAAATTATATAATTATTTGTTTTGAAAGAATCTAAATCTCAGGATGAGGAACAAAACTGCATTTGCATTGTTCTATACAGACACGATTTCTGTGATAATCAGAAATGAAGATTTTATTTTTGTTAGAAAACTTGAATGGCAGTTCTTAGATCAATGCCTGTAAACATTTCAAAATACATGTTTTAATCTCAAGACATATTTTTATTGATGTCAGATTTTCACACTGTCTCTTCTAAAAGTTCAACAGCATGTTTTTCCTAATTGGGCAAAACATCGCATTAGATTCCTAGTTTAACATACCCAGACCTAGAATGGAATAAACTTTTTATTTTTTTCTTAAAAATTTGACGTTTTAAATTTGAAAAAAGAAGTCACTTATTTTTGAGTCCTAATGGTTGACAGCCCCAGAAATATCACTTTCATAGCTAGGATGTATAACGATCATTCCTTATCAGTGAAGTACATAACTTCTGTTGGTTGAGTTTAATGTGATTTTCTACTTGCCTGTACTTTATGATTATTTAGTGTTGAGTTTTCTGTAGTTTAAGAAAAAATGTATTTAGGAGATAGTTTAAACAATAATCTACTGCCTTTTTAGAAACGATTTTCATCTGTGTATTAAGATTTGCGCGTGGATGAGGTAGTCTCACAATGGGTCAGGCCTAGAGTGAGTTTGTTATACCAGCTTCCACGCTTTTCGAGGTGACCTGTGATTAAAATCTAGGTGACCTTGAAGTCCATCCAGGGACCTTTCTGGCCACCTCTCTAAGTCTATTTTGATGACTCTCAAATGCTTCAGGGAGCACGATGAGAACGGGAGAATGGAAGGAGGGGGAGCACTGACTTTGGGGGGCCTTAACCTTGTGTTTTTGTGGAACAAAGCCTTGTGTGCAGGTAGTTTATTTGGGAAGTAATGCCAAGGCCAAGGGAGTGGGAAGAGGAAAACGGGGTTGGAGGAGAAGCCAATACACGTGTTACCAAGTAGCTCTTCATACTAGGCAACTGCCGTTTCCTTCCAAGAAGGTTTTAGAATGTTTCTTGAATGTTTTTGCCTAAAGATGGTCAGGGAATAACATTTATTGATTGGTTCTTATTTGTTGCTAATTGAGAATTGCCCCTGAGGTTGGTAATTAACTAGTCCCTACACTGTCTGACCACGTGTGTATGTGTGTGTGTGTGTGTGTAGTAGAGTGCCTTTAGCATCCCAAGTTGTGGCATTGGAGAAATTCCATCCCATAGAAGAAAGCAGAAATCATTTACTGGATCATTATCACCCCTGTAGGAGTTGGAGCCCGTGTGGGCCTGTTCACCATAGTCATGACTGGAATAGAGGCCAGAAGGCTGTGAGAGGATGATGTGAAGGCAGGCCTCAACGTCGATGGAATTATTCCCTGTGGATCATCCTCCTGTTGAGTGCCACGGCAGAGGAAAGAGATAGCACAGGTTGAAACAATCATCCGAAAAGAAGACCGAGACTCAAATGGAATTGCCACTGTTCAGAAAATGTCTGGAATTTGTAGATGCCTTCCTGTCTGCCATGGTCCCTACGACATTCTGTGACTTCCCAGCAGCGACACTGAGTGTCAGCTACTTCTCATCACTAGCATCCCTCCCCTTTTGAGGTTGCCTGCCTGGACCCTGAGGCTTAGCGGATCATGCGTTGGGCTGCTAAAGACTAGCTTAACAGTTTGAAACCACCAGCCGCTCCGCAGGAGAAAGATGAGGCTTTCCGTTCCTGAAAGAGTTGGAAACCCACAGGGGCCGTTCTGTCCTGGAGGACAGCTGTGTGTCAGAACTGACTCCATGCCACTGAGTGAGCCTTGGTGCGAACCCCACATCTTGGCTCCATAGAAGAAAGAGGTGGTCGCCTAATTCTGTGAAGATTTCAGCCTTAGAAACCCCATGGGACAGTTCTACCCTGTCCTATAGGATCACCATGAATCGGCATGGACTCAACCACTCTGGTTTTGCCTTGAATGCTGGCATACACGTGTGATGTGTCAGGGCCGGTTGGGGCCGTTTGGTGGTGCCGTGGTTCTGTGTTGGGCTGCCAACTTGTGGGTCACTTCTGGGAGACCAGCAGTGTCTCTGAGGGAGAAAGACAAGGTTCCCTGCTCTGGTAAAGAGTTAGGCTCAGAAACCCACAGGGGCAGGTTGGTCTTGTCCTGCAGGGCCACCTTGAATGAGAATCACCTCGATGGCAGTGAGTTTGGGGGCTCTGAGTATAGAAACCTAGGAAACTGGAGCAGGAGGCAATGCAGAGAGGACTCGCTGGCTTTGGAGGCTAGCAGAGGGTTTCTTTCATAAAAACGGAAGGCTTAGGAAACCCTTGCCACTACTGGGCATGAGTAGACTCAAGGCAGAGCCTGTAGTATTGTCTCCCGTCTGTCACAAACCGTGGTCATTCGCAGACGTGAGTAAGAGCAGCTGCTGAGTGTGTAGGTCTGCTGCCAGGTACTTTGATCTGTTTGAGAAAAGTCACGGTTTATAGAGTTGCTCATTTCGTGGAATGCCTTTCTGATACTGCTCTGTAATTGCTATCAACACCCCATGTTTTAGGTGGATACAAAGCCCCAGTGGCAGCAGGCAGGACCATCGTTCCAGCTGAACATACGGCAGGAAGATGATGTTCCAGAGCCGTTCAGTGTTAAAAATGAACAGTCATATGGTAAGAACGTCTATGTTCTAAATCTTTTTTAAAAATCACTTTATTGGGGGCTCATATAACTCTGATCACCATCCATCCATCCATTGTGTCAAGCACATTTGTACATTTGTTGCCATCATCATTCTCAAAACATTTGCTCTCCACTTAAGCCCTTGGTATCAGCTCCTCATTTTTCCCCACCCCTCCCCGCTCCCCCTCCTCCATGAACCCGTGATAATTTATAAATTATTATTATTTTGTCATATCTTACACTGTACAACATCTCCCGTCACCCACTTTTCTGTTGTCCGTCCCCAGGGAGGAGGTTATATGTAGATCCTTGTAATTGGTTCCCCCTTTCTACCCCTCCACCCTCCCGGTATCGCCACTCTCACCACTGGTCCTGAAGTGATCATCTGTCCTAGATTCCATGTGACCAGAGCTCTTATCTGTACCAGTGTACATCCTCTGGTCTAGCCAGATTTGTAAGGTAGAACTGGGGTCATGATAGTTGGGGGGAGGAAGCGTTTAAGAATTAGAGGAAAGTTGTATGTTTCATTGTAGCATTTAAGGAAATTTTCTAAGGAAAATGATAATATAGCAATTATTTAGTAGTGTAATGCAATTATAATACTTAACTGATGTTTTGACCAAGTATCAAAAATTTTCCCAAATGTTTCTCTCAGAAAATAACCAAGTTCCATTTTTTTAGGCCATTATACATGCTCCAAAACTGATATTTCAGAATTCAGGCTTATAATAAAACTTTGGCTTACTGTCACAGAATTTGCCTCTTCATCAAATATTCAGGAGGTTTTCTTTTTCCCCAATAGAGATTTTATTTATATTGTAAACATTGCCTCCAAATTAGTCATCTTAATGTTTTTATTATTTTGATGTCTTAAATATAAGTGCTTCAAACTGATTACAGTTAATATTAATAGTTTTCATTAATAGTACATTTAAGATTAAGTTATCACTTAATATTAAAAAGTTATCCAGTTGGTTATAATTAATATTAACATTTTGATATCAATAAAATGATTTGAAATAGTTTCATGTTGTTTTTGCAGAATAACTTGAATCTTGTTCATTTTTACACAAAGATATTGTGTAAATATAACTGATAATTTTGTGTTTGGTCATCTATTAATTTAACTGTACAATACATTAATTGGATATTCTTGAAATAATCAGACACTTTATTCTGGTGACAAAAATAGGTATACTTTCTTACAGAAGAAAATAAAATGCACAATGGTTACCTGAGAACTTAAAACCTGTAATTCTTGCTGAAAAGATGATTTGGCATTTTATTTTAGGCATGTAAATGCTGTGGCATATTTTTAAAAATCATTTTAGTGGGGGCTCTTACAGCTCTTATCACGATCCATACATCCATCCATTGTGTCAAGCACATTTGTACATAGGTTGCCATCATCGTTTTCAAAACATTTTCTTTCTACTTGAGCCCTTGGTATCAGCTCCTCATTTTCCCCTCCCTCACCCCACCCTGCCTCCCTCGTGAACTCTTGAAAATTCATAAATTATTTTTGTTTTTTCATGTCTTACACTGACTGATGTCTCCCTTCACCCACTTTTCTGTTGTCCGTCCCCCTCGGAGGGGGTTATATGTAGATCATTGTGATCGGTTCCCCCTTATTCCCACCACCTTCCCCTTACCTTCCTGGTATCTCTACTCTCATTATTGATCCTGAGGAGTTTATCTGTCCTGGATTCCCTGTGTTTCCAACTTTGGCTTATTTTTTAAATGACTAACTTATGTCTTTTAATTTTAGCTGAATATATTGAGCAGTTTGGGAAAAAACGCAAAATACGAGACCAAACTGATGATATTTACACAGCACCGTCTACTTCCAAATCCAAGGGCAAAAGTCCGCACAAAGAACGAGAGAACTTCAGAAGCACTCTTGTGAATGTTATTATGTAAGTTCTAGAAACTAAGCAACATGTATTGCCCTAGCTAGAGCTCCAGGGAGCTTTCATCTA
Source organism: Echinops telfairi (assembly GCF_000313985.2). Classification (NCBI taxonomy): domain Eukaryota; kingdom Metazoa; phylum Chordata; class Mammalia; order Afrosoricida; family Tenrecidae; genus Echinops; species Echinops telfairi. The sequence goes on along the minus strand of NW_022103899.1, from coordinate 21,531,733 downwards.
AAAATATCAGGGTTTTGTGTGTCTCTGAGCATTGCCTCAACGCCTGCTGGAATGAGGTCAGAGTAGAAAGAAAGAGAGAGAGAGAGAGAGAGAAAGAAAGACCGAGCTGCACCTTATTCAGTGCGCCCCACTTTTAAATAAGAAGGTGTTGGCATTCATGAGCCATGTTGACTGAGATGTAGACTTCCTGGGAATTTGGGTTACAGCAGTGATGGAGGACTTGGGGCAGGTTTCCGTGTTGCTTGTCCGTTCTGGAGACGTGGTGGCTTTTCTGGAGTGTGGGTCTCTTGCAGAGACCAGGATGTGGAGTGGAATGACAAGGCCGCCACGTGCCCCTGCTCTGAGGTTCAGAATGGTGCATGGGGAGCAGTGCAGAGCAAGTCACTCCCTCCATGCTGCGCCTGGTGTCCTCCTCGCCCTGTGCTCGCTGCTTAGTACTCTCAGGCCACAAATGCAGTTCCATGACAGATTGGTAAGCATCTCTCCCACAGAACTCCGTCTTTCAGTCTGCCGATGTCACTTGACTTTCTAGGTAGCCATCTTGAAGAGCGAACAGTTGATACCATGCTCTTATAAGGGACACGAAGGGGTATTTGTAAGTTCGCTACAATGAGATTGGATTGGGTGTGAGTGTGTACCTCTACGAGAGGGGTTGTGAGTGTGTTTTTGCAAAGTGCCACTTGAGTATTTCCAGCCTGGCCTTCTTCTTATGTTATGTCTTGAGTTATGTTCTTTTGAATCAGGTAGCAATATAAAATCAACACTCAAACTCTTGGGAGGACAGAGGCTAGAGTGTTTTAGAAGAAACGTTTCTTCTGCACTGAGCCTTGGCTGGAAGAGACAGGCTTTCTCCACACAACTCCCCCTCATGCCTTTATTTGTAGTTCTTCAGATGAGGTGAGAGCCCGTTCTCAGTCCCTAGCTTTACGCAGGGCCATCAGTTGGACTCCTCAGGAGGCCGTTAACATGTAAGGCTTCTGTCCTTTGAGGTTTTTGCTGGCCACGGTATCATCTCATTTCATGGCGTTTGTATCCCATGTTTTGTTCCCTTCTTATAAATACTATGTAATTAAATAAGTTTGGGGGCATATTATTGAGCGATCATAGAACTGTACTGAGAAGTTTTTCCAGATTATCGTTGGTGCTGTTATGAGAAACAGAAGTTAATTTTTGGCCATTCAATGGCATTTTCTAGTTGTGCAATTTATAAACAAGAATATAAATGAACTTATTGAAATTCGGTTGTAGAGTTTCTATACTTTTAATAGCATGATTAATCTAATTTATATTTGTTGGTGTTTCTTATAGATATGTACTTTAACTTATACCAGCTTATTTTGTTTTCTATTTACCATGCTACCATATCTAACCTCGATTTATTTTGAATTGGATTTTCTCTGTTTCCTCTTCATTTTTATTAGTTTAACATCTATAAAATGTGTTTCTGTTGTTTCAAGTAGTTTTCATAATATTTGAATCTACGGATTTTTATTCATCTTTTTTAAGTTCTAAAAGCCATTTTCTCTGTCTTTCCCCTGAAGACAATCTTACAATGTTTTACTTTAGCAAGGTTGAATGAGGGAATAAGAGACCATGAGGGTTAATTCTTTTACTAAAAAAAAAAAAATCATCTTATTTTTCTACGTATAAAGAAAAGAGATATGACACTAATATATTCCATGAATCAAAAAATGTGGTTCAGATTTTGCTGATATACAGTGTATATCCTTAATAACTGTTTGTTTTTCAATGGTAGAAATACTTTCTATACAATTAACAATATCATGAGATCATTTTTGTAGTTGAAACCATCAATCTTTATAATAGTGTTCTCTTTTCAGCTATTGGAAATCTTCCACCATTCGTTTCATACTGATGTCTTCATTCGATCAACATTTATTGAGCACTTTGTCCTGAGTTAGGGAGCTCTGATGGCATAGTGGGTTACCAGCTGTTTCAGCAGTCTGAAACCACCAGCTGCTCTGAGGGAAAAGGAGGAGGCTTTCTACTCCTGTAGAAAGATTAGCAGCCATGGAAACACACAGGGGCAGTTATAGTCTGTCTTGTAGGGCCACTTTGAGTCAGAGTCAACTCGATGGCAATGAGTACATTGAAGGACAGATGACAGTAGGAAGCTCATAGGGGGTGTTGTATTCTGTCCTATTGGGGTGCTATGAGCCAGAATCTACGTGATAGCAGTGAGCTATAAGGTGTGTGCTGAATTAAGGAGCCCCAGGGGGTTACCATTGGACTGCTAACCACTAGGTCTGCAATTTGAAACCACTAGCTGCTCCATGGGAGGAAGATGAGGCTTCCCACTCCCTTAAAAAGTTACACTCTCAGAAACCCACAGGGACACTTCTACCCTGTCCTATGGGGTCACGATAAGTCAGAATTAACGTGATAGTAGTGAGGGCTTTGTGTGTGTGTGTGTGTGTGTGTGTGGCTTGGTCACACATTGAATTGCTAACTACAAAGTGGACAACCCCCAGTTGAAACCCCCAGTGGCTCTGAGGGAGAAAGATGTAGCTTTCTAGGCTTCTAAAGAGGGCCAGAATATGCTCTTAAAGGTTGAATGTAAATTAAACTGTATTTACATTTTAATAGCAATACTGAAATTTACAGTAAAATCTTATCAGATTCCTAAATGAAGTAACCACTCTGAATTATTACTTGAAACCAGTAGTTTCCTTCAAAGTCAATGCCCCTGGGTCATTCTATGACATTTTACTATTAAATTAATTTACTTATGTATGCATTAAAAAAAGAGTTACAGTTACCTAGAGGGTCACTATGGATCAAGTGCCCTATAGGATCACTATGAATATATTCAGTTTGGTTTTGAAAGAGTTACAGTCTTGGAAATGCACAAGGGCAATTTTACCCTGTCCTATAAGATAGCTGTGAGTTGGCATCGACTCGATAGCATTGAGCTTTTTATGTTTTGTGGGGTTTTTTTGGTGGTTGCCGTGGGTTCAGTATAGGGCTACTAATTGCAAGGTTGGTGGCTCAAACCCACCAACTGCTCTGAGGGAGAAAGATGAGGTTGTGTACTCCCATAAAGCTTTACAATCTTGGAAATGCTAGACAGAGCTGCTATGAGATGGAATGCACTTCATGACAGTGTTTCTGTAGGCCTGAATTAGGAGTGGCTGGTGGCTTTAAGTTGTTGATGTTGTAGTTAGCAGCCCAGTATTTAACCAGTATGCTACCAGACCTCCTATAACAAAAGACAGCCCCGGTGCTTTTATTCATACTGTCTTGTGTTCTAGGAGCCCTGGTGACATGGTGGGTTAAGCAAGGGGCTACTAGCTAAAGGACTGGCTGCTTGAACTCATGAACTGGTCTTCAAGAGAAAGAAGAGGCAGTCTAATTCCTGAAAGATTTATAGTTTCAGAGACCCTATGGGGCAGTTCCACTCTATCCTCTAAGGCAGTGGTTCTCAACCTTCCGAATGCTGTGACCCTTTCAAAAAGTTCCTCATGTTGTGAGGAAAACCATAAAATTATTTTGTTGCTACTTCATAACTGTCATGTTGCTACTGTTTTGAATCGGGCAACTCCTGTGAAAGGGTTGTTCGACTCTCAAAGGGGTCACGACCCACAGGTTGAGAACCGCTGCTCTAGGGTCACTAGGCGTCTGAATGGGTGGCAGTGGGTTTGGTGGTTTGGGGCCTTATAGTCTGCCTGATACACATTTGAATCGTATGTTCATCATTCACGTAGGCAGCAAGATGCTGGCGTAGACAAAGCTACCTCTGATGCAAGCACGTTTCCCAAAATGGCCGCTTCTGCAGTGGAGAAAGACATCTTGGTAACAGGCTGGTTCTTCTGTGAGATTGATCGAGATTGAAGAAAACACTTGAAAATACTTTTAAAAAATAATTTTATTGGGGGCTCGTACAACTCTTATCACAATCCATCCATCCATCCATTGTCTCAAGCACATTTGTACATATGTTGCCATCATCGTTTTCAAAGCATTTCTTTCTACCTGAGCCTTTGGTATCAGCTCCTCATTTTTTCCCTCCCTCCCTCATGAACCCTTGATAATTTATAAATTATTATTATTTTCTCGTGTCTTACACTGTCCGATGTCTCCTTTACCCTCTTGTCTGTTGTCCATCTCCCTGAGAGGACGTTATATGTAAATCATCCCCCCCCCCCTCCTGGTATGGCTACTCTCAATATTAGCCCTGAGGAGTTTATCTGTCCTGTATTCACTGTGTTTCCAGCTCTTATCTGTACCCATGCACATGCTCTACTCTAGCCAGATTTGTAAGGAAGAATTGGGGTCATGACAGTGGGGGAGGAAGCATTAAAGAAACAGAGGAAAGCTGTATGTTTCATCGGTGCTACACTGCACTCTGACTGGCCCATCTCCTCCCCTTATATGTTCTAGATTATTCTGTACTACTTTCTGTGGCCAAAGAAGTAAATGCCCAGGTGCCCTGGAAATGCTCTATTTTGATTACAGAGGAACCATTCTCTCCCTTGACACCTAACACCACCATGAAAGAATTTGCCTACTCCCTGTGTTAAAACTTGCTTCTGCCATCTCTAAATTTTACACGTCCCAACTATGAGAGATTATTTTAATGTCTTAAGGAAGGTGTATGTCTTAACTTTTTTAAAAATTAGGTACCATTTTCAAAGCTTATTTTAGAAATAGCAATTTTGGGGAAAATTTTCAAATACTAATGTATTTTCAAAGTAAAAAATATTGAAGGCTTTACTAGTGGGAAATATTTGAATATTTACATTTTTATGTAAAAATAGATTGAAGTTAAAATTGAAAATATGTTGATGTTAAAATATTCCTTCTTAGAGAAATAATGTGATCTTTTAAAATGAGTATTTTATGTACACATATACTAACAACTGTAATATACCCATCAAGTGAGACGGTTCTAAATTACACTGAATACTATTCTTGAGATGAATATAATGGGTAAGGCCTTGTTTATTGCTTTTAAGACCTACTAAGAGGACAAAACTAGCATACCAATTTTTACTCATCAATTAATCTCTAAAGGACCCCTGGGGCAGAGTGGGGCTACATTGAGCTGCTAACCACAAGGTCAGCAGTACGAATCCCCCAGATGCTCTGCAGGAGAAGGATGAGGCTATTTACTCCCATAAAGATTCAAAGTCTCAGAAACCCAAAGAGGCAATTCTACCATGTCCTATTAGGTCAATATGAATTGGAATCGACTTGATGGCAGTGAATTTGAGTCATGAATTCAGCTAATTCAGCATGAAATCTGTTAGGGATATCACATACCATATATACTTGAGTATAAGCCGACCCGAATATCAGCAGAGGCACCTAATTTTACCACAAAAATTGCATAAAAATATGTGCTGGAAAACTTGGCTTATACTCAAGTATATATGGGATTTATTTTCTAGTATAATTGTTAGCTGAGATAAGATGTTTAATTTTAGTTGAGTGTCATATTTTTTATTTGAGATCTCAAATAATGCCTACATTAATTATATACCTTTATATTTTATAAGTGCTTTGGTCTCCTAAAACTTTAATTTTGCCTAGTAGTTTTAGTTTCTGTAAGCACATTAAAAAATTATGTTACTAAACCTATTAACTTTGTCTCCTTTATGTAGCGGTATTACTATTACATTCACCATGGAATTGATACAGACCATGTAGCCCCAATGGACGATTCTTGGCTGGAAAATGTATTGAGTTTAGTCCCCAAACATCTCAAAGTCCTCACCGAGAGCATACTCGGATTGTCTGATGAAATGAGAGAAGACTATCTTCTCAGTGTAAAAAAGTCCATAGGTAAAGTGGTATTTCTCTTGTCTAATTTCAGTCTCTATCCATATTTAAGAGGAAATGTTTTGGTATTGAAAGTGAATCCTTATATTTGAAACTCTTCTACATTGTACGTTAGCTATACTATTTCTTTTGTTGCTGCTGTATTACTTACTTAAGCACCATTCAGAGTGAAAAACAGCAGCGAGGCCCCTTCAGTTTGCGTCCTCGCTCTTTGGAGAGCTGCATGCGGCTTCACACCTGTCTTCTGTCTCTGCTTGTTTGTTTTGCTGCTTTTACATTTTATAAGAGACTGACTCCAACACACCCTACACTAAGCCTGTCTTAGTATAACACAGACATTCTATTGCCAAATGGGATTATAATCACAGGTGGAGAGATTAGGATTCACAACACATTTATTTTGGGCACACCATTCACTCCATAACTGACATACCCCAACAAAGGACAGAACTGAAGAATATTTTAAAACATTAATTTCCAGCCCTTAAAATATTTGAGTACCTTGTTTATGAAAGGCATTCAGTGCTTGGAACATAGTCTCTCCCTTAAAAATGGCAACTGCCTTCAACGACTGTACAGTGTGAACCATTACCTGTGCATAAAAGGATGACTTGCTCACTATTCAAAGCACAGCAGCTTTTAAACATTTTAAACAATTCCTGTCGAATACAAAGTTACTTATCAGAATTTTAAATTTTCTTGTAGTCGATTTTGTTTTAAAGGATCCCCGAGAAAAGGAAGATGACAAAAAGACAGACGAACTGCTACCTCATCGCGCCGAGTAAGCAATCAGGCTTCTTCCAGAGTGCCTGGCTTCTTCTGATTCTGTGTCTGTGTCTGCCCACGGGTTACGCTTGGCCACATCTGTGTACTCTACATGTTTGCACACATATAAAACCGTTAGAACAGCCCTGGTGGCGTAGTGCTGACACATTGGGCTGCAAGTTAGAAATTCAGAAGTACCGGCTGTTCAGCGGGAGAGAGATGACGCTTTCTAATCCTGTGAAGAGCTACCGTTTCAGAAACTCACAGTGGCAGTTCTACCCTGTTCTATAAGGTCACTGTGAGCTGGCAGTGAATAATTTGTTTTCTCATGTTTTGGAGTTTGAGATAGTTAAAACTGGGTGGTCTTACTAGCTTGTTTTTGATGCAGCTTAGGTGGTAACATGTTATGTCTACAAACTGAAGGCATGATGAGTTTACAAACATATAGAGGGGTGGACACATGGACAGTTAAAATGTAGGTACTTCAATAGCAGGGACTTGGCGTATGTCTTTAAATCTTCACAGCTTCTAGATCAGGCTCTAGATGTGTAGGGAGTGCAAAGCTTGATGGCAAGTTGTGTGCACAAAAACACATTGGGAACATTGTAGAAAATGTATGCATGTAAAATAGATCACGTCTATTACACATAGTAAAATATAGAACACATAATGGGTACATTTACTTGGTATAAGCTTTGCCTAAAATAGAATTAATTTGTAAGAATAAACCTCATAAATAGGTTGAAGATGGAAACTTTGATGTGTGTGATTAATAACAACTCAGTCTTTGCTTCTTTTATTACCATTTAAAAGTGCTCCAAATGGCTTCTCATAGCGAGCAAATAAATAAAGGCATGTAACCGTTTCATGTGTCTTCTATGCAGAATAACTTTTCTAAAAGTGGAAGACTAAATCGTCCTTTTTAATTACTAAGGGTAGCTTAGCCATAACTGAAAAACAGAATTAAACTCACTGTGTCATAAGACAAGATTAAGTGAGAATAAAAATGAAATCAGAGCATTAAGCTAAAATGTAAGTCTTTTAATAGACGCTGAAAGATGTAAAAAATGTAAAAGATATGCATTCAAACGGTGGGAGTTGCAGAAGAAATGGGACTTAATACAACAGACTTACAATGCCTGTGATTTGTAAATGACCTTTACACATTAACAGAGGACAGAACTCAAGGAGTTTCACACATTGGCTTGACTTAAACTGAAAAATATTTTAAAAGCAATATAAAACATCTTTTTTTAAAAATGGGAATGAAATGGAATAGTTGTTTATTATTTTTTATCATTTTATTTGGGGCTCGTACAACTCTTATCACAATTCATCCATCCATCCATTGTGTCAAGCACATTTGTATATTTGTTGCCCTCATCATTTTCAAAACATTTTCTTTCTACTTGAGCCCTTGGTATCAGCTCATTTTTCCCCTCCCTCCCTCCCTCCCCCACCTTCCCTCCCTCATGAACCCTGGATAATTTATAAATTATTATTTCATGTCTTACACTGACCGATGTCTCCCTTCACCCACTTTTCTGTTGTCCATCCCTCTGGGAGGGGGTTATATGTAGATCCTTGTGATCAATTCCCCTTTCTCCCCCCACCTTCTCCTTCCCCTCCTGGAGAAACATCTTTATGTGTTTCATCCTTCAATGGATAGAGAGACGTGTTGTTACTCCTTGATCATTGTGTGTAATTTGTAGATTCAGAGTTAAGCATTTAGAGGAAACAATTGAATATCTTATGTATTAAAGCTTCTAAACGAATTTCTTATTCATTCATTATATATGAGATGACATGAAATCATGAAGATTATGGCTTTTGTACATTTGAAAACATCAATGAAACTGCCCAATTATGACGAGGCGAGATGCGTCATATGTTTAAAGAAAATTAAACTGTGACTCCCCAAGATGGACTAAAAGCACTTCCATATGTGTTTTAAAGAAGGTACCTATTTATTTTTTCTTTCTGTTTTCAGAATGGAAATTTTGCCAAAACCTTGGAGGAAATCTTTTTTATCTGCAAGCAGTTACATTCGGGATCATTTGAACGCAATGAACCCTACAATGCTGGCCCTGCTAGATCTGTGGCACAGCGCTTTCAAGTGAGTGTTCCTGGCTGGAATGAAATTTCCAAAGCCAGACGAACTGATCTGATCACACCCACACTCTTTCGTCTTTACCGTTTTAACAGCCAACATGAAAAAAGCCGCGGATTTATTATACACATTCAAATGCATTATAAAGAAAGATCGACATGTATAGAGTAACCAGTGCAAGTCCCCTTTTATCCCTTCGCCAGTCCTTCCCTTCCTCTCGTTCCCAACCCAGTTCCCACAGCTCCCCGAGTAATTACCGTCAAGGGTCTGAATTGTCCTAGTTTGTTTTAAACCCCATGAAACATTAACTGCGACTATCTGTACAGTTTAGAGGCCCAGCCAGTGTGGCCCGTGTGAGTGGAATGAGGCGAATCCCTGCAGTCCCTAGGGCCAGCTTAATGGAACGAACGACGACCTCTAGCGTGTAATCGTGCGCTGCAGGGCCTCGGGGCTTGTACAGACCTTACTTTCCGGTGCCGTCAGGGAGAAGGAGCTAGAGCTAGAGCTCGATCACGAGGGTTTGCTGATCTCCCTCCTGGTAGTAAGTGCATCCTTTCAGCTTTCCATACACATTATGGGTTTCTTTGCCTACCTGAATTTGGCTCATAACGGACAGAAAGAAACCCATGGTTTCTTCCTTTCTCTTCCTTTGGATGTGGGCCCTCAAATACTCCTCAGGACAAGGCCTCGGTAGAATCCCGCATGAAATCATACAAGTGAGGTCTAGAATTGACCCTGTTCCCTTTGCCAAGCATGTCTGTATACATTAGTGCATTTCCACCTTAAAGCAGCACCACCCGCCGCTTTTCCTGTATATGGACTCACAGCTGGGACGCCCAGAAAACACTGGGCAGAGAGTGGAAAATACAACTCGACTGCTTTGCATTGTCCCTAAGGGGCTAGACTTTTGTCCTTTAGACATTGTCAGGAGTCAAGACATGAGAGGAAAGGAAGAGGGGTAAGAAAAAGGAACGGATCCGAGAGAAGCAAACAGTGATAGTGGATGTGTTCAGAATCAGCCTCTGACGTTACGGTGCAAATAAAGGAGGAAGCGTGCAGCGCTGAACGGGAGACAAGCCACCCACTGCTGTGTTGCCTTTGAGAGTGCAGGTCATTTTGGCTTTCTTTGTGAGCATTAGGGAGCTGGGCAGTCCTCGGGGGTTACCCGTGTTGGCCTCCTTTACTCTGCTAAGCAGTCATTTGCCCTCTCCTTAGCGGATCTTGAAAATAGAGACTGTCTCTCATGGTGGCCATGGGTTTAGGGAGTGATTCCAAAAGTGGGGTGATGCTGTCCCCTGGTGGTCTTTGGAATAATGGGAGGGGGAGGGGTTGCTGCAAAAGCAGATAGCTACACTATCCTGGATTATAGGCTTTGGTACAAAAAGCTTTACACAGAATGCCAGGAGAAGGTTGACTATTTTTTTTTCTGAAAAGGGAGCATTGGACCAAATAAGTTAGGGAACCTATGAGTTAAAGGATGGTAGCATAAGAATGATTAAAAAATATGAGAAAGGGTGAGAGAGAGAGAGATTTTGAAAGGATGCTCTCTAGGTAGAAATATGTGAATTATTGCTTTTCAGTACTGACACCAAAACCAAAAAAAGTGCCAACCAGTTAGCATGGCATTAATTCTGCCTCACAGTGACATTATAGGACAGTGTAGAAGTGTCCCATAGGGTCTCACAAGCCATACTCTTTCCGGAACACCTGCACCTCTGTGATTCCTCACGGTCTCAGAATTACTCCTCCGCTCTGTCTTATGGTCTGTGTGCCGTAGCCTCTGCTGCTTTTGACACTTCAAGCAGGATCCGAGAAAATTCTCAAGTGAGTAAAACTAGGTGTATAACGAGGATCCATCACTTCATGAGCAGAGAATAGGTTATATTGAAAGCTGATGTTTGGAGTAAGTACTATTTTTTTTTAAGGATGAAAACCAGAAAGATTAAAAAAGATTTTGATAAAACAATTCTTGATTTGGTGTAAGAACGCTCGCAGTTCATGGCTTTCTAATATCCAGAGTCAGTTTGGTCACAAGGAACAGGTTACTTAAGATCCAATATTTGGGTAGGGAGCACGGATCCCTGCTCCTTTCTTATTCCAATGGATCCAGCTTAAACACAAAGAACAGCCGAAGCCCCCACCACCTCCCAACTAGCGAATCTTCGACATCGCGGCACAGTTTCAGAATGTATTCCCGTGGAGTTGAATAGTATATTTTTAAACTTTATAATATCTCTGTTCCTTGAAAACACGACTTTATTGAACACAATTTTTGAATGACAAAACCTGGGAATATAATTTTTATGAGAAGGGAAACATTAGCAAAACTAGGGAAAAAAGTCTGATTCTGAAACGGTTGGTCTTACCTCTTGCAGACGATTGCGGCTTGTGGACGTAGAAGACTTTCACAATCGGCAAGACGCACTCGAGCTGTCCACGTTTCAGAACATCGTCATGAGACACATGGAATCTGCCAAAGAGACGCTACTGAAAACGTAAAGCTTTGAAATTCCTTGTTGTTGGTGTGTCGTGGCATTCATTCAGACTCTTGGGAGAAATTAAACCTGCTCCATATGGCTGTCTAGGCTGTAGTATTCACAGGGAAAAATCGCTAGTTTTCCTTCCACAGAGCACCTGGTGGGTTTGAACTGCTGACCTTTTGGTTAGCAGCTGTCGTAAGCTGGATCCTCTAGAAAAGCAGCTGAGCACTTAACCACTGTGCTACCAGTGCAGGGATATACATTTTAGCGTGGAATCGGAGAGATACTGAATTTAAACTGCTTTTAGAAAATCCCATTTGAACAGTTTTTCATAATTTCCATTTGAGAGTCTCACATACTGTCTTTAACGCTTATGGTCTGAGATATCTATTTAGATCAGCCACCCAGCATAGATTACACAGAAAGTAAAATAATTGTAATCAATGCTGACCTTTGATGAGTGGCTGGTTTCTCTCTGCTCTGGGGATGGGAGCCTGGGGAATTGCAAGAAGTCCAAGAATTACTAGTCTTATGTTCTTTGGACATACTTGGTGAAGTAGCTGTGTTAGGAAAAAACAGGAAGGTTTCCAACGAGATGGGTGGACACAGTGGCTTCCACACTGTGCTCAGGCACAGGAACGATTGTGAGGATGGCCTGGGGCCTGGCAGTGTTATGTTCTATTGTGCAGAGTCGCCGTGGGTGGCACCCATTCAATGGCACCTAACCACCACCGCCTCCATCATTTCTCTTATTTTCCTCCTTCTGCTTAGCATCGCTCTGCCAGGGCCCTCCCCACTATCATGTCTTTTCCTCTTTAGTGAAATTGCCATCTTCATAAGCACACACACACACACACACACACACACACACACACTCCATTCTTTTTTTCTTAGATGACACCCTATCTCCCTCCTTTGCCTTCACATATGTTTTTCTGCAGTGGGGCATTTTTTTTCTGTAACTGCGGGAAAGCAGAGAAGATGGTGTATCCTTTTATGTCTTCTACAACACAGTCCTAGCACACGGTCGACAATGGACATGCAGCACATTGGCTGTTGGGATGAGTCGATATTTTTAAAGTTTAGATTTCACTCTTGGAAAATTCAGGCACCTCCTGATTTCACATTGACTCCTCCTCTGTATTAAAAACAAAGCAAAATTTGTTAATGCTCATGGAAAAGAAAGATGTTCCCTAATTCCCTGCAATTGGGCAGTGATTTTATAAACTGAAACCTTCACTTGTTATGCCATGTTTTATTTACGATGAACTTTTGCTGTTCACCTGTAAAAACAAACAAGCAAGCCCTGGCCAGCTGGATTAGAGAAAAAGGTCGCAGGGTTTATTTTCCATGTGTCTGTTCTGACGTGCTTCTAATGCCATCGGAATCACCGGGACCGGCGACAGCCCGTGGGCATCCGCTGTGGCACCATCGGAACTCAGTGCCCGCTTTGATGTCCTGCCCGCGGTCGTGGTGGACCCCAGTTTGAGCCAACATGGGGTGGCCTTCGATTTCTGATGTCCTCGAGGCCAGGCCATTGTAGGTGAAGATGGCCCGTCTAGCTTTGCCTTGCCTGGTCTCCTTCGGAGTCGGCTTGGGGCCCAGCACGTTTTCTGCTTTTCCTAACGAGTCAGCGGGCTCCCGCAGCGCGCTCATCTTCCCGTCTGGGTGCAGGGGGGCCGCGGAGGGCTAAGGGGCCGCTGACCCTTTTTGATTGAGAGGATACTTGTCCGTCCTTAAAACCTTATTTTATTTTATTTTTATTGTTGTTTTTTTTTTATTTTTAAAAAAAATTTTATTATTTTTAATCAATTTATTGGGGCTCATACAATTCATCACAATACATACATCAATTGTATAAAGCACATCTATACATTTGTTGCCCTCATTATTCCCAAAATT
>NW_022103899.1:21481701-21518034 GCF_000313985.2 Echinops telfairi | reverse complement strand
GCTTGTTTACTTTCAAGCCTTTAAGTCCCCAGACGCTATAGGTCTCGATAGCCGGGCACCATCAGCCTTCTTCACCACACTTACTTATGCACACATTCGTCTTCAGCGTTTATGTGTGGAAGGTGGTCACACAATGATGGTTTTTGTTCTTTGGTGTCTGCTGCCTGTTTCCTTCAACACTTTGTTAAAACCTTATTTTAAAGCACCCGTTCTTTCAAGATTCCACATTGAAGAGGATAGGAAAATAAAACGCGCGGTTTTGTTCAATTCCATGTTGGTTCGTGCACCCCCACCTGCCCAGCGTGTGCTTGGGCCCGCCTTGGCTTGCTCACAGATAACACCCCTGCAGGGGACCACTCCGATTGCATGACATCCAGGAAGCGGTTCAGTCTCTCTGTAAAGCGGGCCGGCCCCAAGTCCCCGGAGGGAGATGTGTGTTCCCATCCCGAACCTCCTTCGTGGAGTAACGTTCTGTTGGCGAGGATTTGAACTCTCTTTCACTAGAGGAGCGAAAGCCGCTAGGGCTTAGCTTCGGGGAGCGGATGATGTCACCGAGCCCTGTCCCTCTCGGGGAAGACCTTTGAGGGTCCAGAAATGACCGTGAACGCGGCCCTAAGAGGAGTTACAAGCAGTCAACTTTTCAAAGTCTTTCATTCTCTCCAGGTGGTTTCCGGAAGTGCAGAACATTTATTACCAAGGTAATAAGAAGAAGCAATTGCCAACTGGCGACAGCAGTGCCAAACTGGAGTCCTTTTTCAACTGCGCCGCCACGCTCATGACGAGCCAGCTGCAGGGGCTGGCCCTGGCCTCCATGCAAGACTTCACCGACCTCATCGCCCAGCCCCCAGTGAGTAGGGCCGCGTGCCCCAGGGGTCGGCGTCGCCCTGCTTCCAGAGGAAGATGAGAGGGTACCCGGGCCAGTGCAGGAGCAGACTTGACCTCGAGACTTGTTGTGCTGATGGGTTGAAAGAGTGTAGTGCTTTAGGTAGGGGGTGTCCTTACCATCACCTAGGTCAGATTAGCGAGAAGTAGTGACAGTGTCCATGCCAGGGAAGTCGGGCCATGGCAGCTGGGAACAATTCCACAAGGATCCTTTTCTGCCTCTGGAAGGTAGTCTTGGATGCTGTCGAAGCAGGACCTTGGCATTGGAGTATTCTCTTTCTGTGCTTGTCGGTCTTGCACGATTCTAGAACTTCTCTGTGCTGAATATCTTCCTTTATCTAAGATCTTGACCTTTGAGTTGATCGGTAGGCCCAGTGAACACCAGAAACCAGCAGGTCTAGTTGGGAAACCCTCTTGTTCTTCTTATTAGAGCCTCCTGTAAGTTAGCAGTTGTGTGTGAGGTTCTCTAACTTCATGAGAGGGGAGGATAATCAGCCCAAAGCTCATTCCTACAAGGTGAGGGTCAGACGTATGAGGGGGCACCCCATAAAAAACTGATGCTTTTTTTTTTTTTTCCAATGCGAGGGGCATAGTGCATTTGGAGTTTGTTCCACCAGGTCAGACTGTTAATCATGCTTTCTATCTAGAGGTTCTGAAAAGATTGTGTGACAGAGTGCAACAAAAAAAGGCCTGATTCCCCATCATCATATATAAATATATTTACATATGTACATGCCTTTATTTAGACCTCTATAAATGCCCTTTGCCTCCTAGTTCTTTCCTCTACTTCCTTTTACTTTCCTCTTGTCCCACTGTCATGCTCAGCCTTCATTTGTGTTTCAGTAATTCCTCTGGGTTACATTATCTTTGATCAAGCCCTACCAGGCCTCTTACACCCTCCTCGCCACCGATTTTGGATCACTTGTTGTTCCCTTGTCCCTGGGTGTGTTAACACCACTTCTTTTCCTCCCCCTCCCCCTCTCCCATGTCCCCCGGAACTGTCGGTCCCGTTCTTTTCTCCTCTAGATTGTTTATCCAGCCTATCTTATCTAGATAGACCTGCAGAGATAATATGCCCCAAAATAAGACAGAAAAACAAAGCAACAAAACACCAACATGGAAGAAGCACACATGTGTGATCATGAGGTGTCAAAGGGATCAGGTAGCAGGCATCAAAGAACAAAAAATCATATCATTGTGAATGAGGGGGAGTGCAGAGTGGAGACCCAAAGCCCATCTTTAGACAACTGGACATCCCCTTACAGAAGGGTCGCAGGGAGGAGATGAGCCAGTCAGCGTGCAGTATAGCAACGCTGAAACATACAACTTTCCTCTAGTTCTTTAATGCTTCCTCCACACACACACCCCCCAACCACTATCATCCCAATTCTGCCTTACAAATCTGGCTAGACCAGAGGATGTACACTGGTACAGATAGGAACTGGAAACACAGGGAATCTGGGACAGATGAACCCTTTGGGACCAATGGTAATACTGGGAGGGTGGAAGGATGGAGGGGTAGAAAGGGGGAGCTGATTACAAGGATCTACATATAACCCCTCCCTGTGGGGGGGTGGGGGAAACAACAGAAAAGTATGTGAAGGGAGACATCGGACAGTGTAAGACAAGGCAAAATAATAATTTATAAATTATCAAGGGATCATGAGAGGGGAGGTGGGGAGGGAGGGAGAAAAATGAGGAGCTGATACCAGGGCTACAGTGGTAGAAAGAAAATGTTTTGAGAATAATGATGGCAACAAATGTACAGATGTGCTTGACACAATGGATGGGTGGATGGATTATGATAAGAGTTGTACAAGCCCCCAGTAAAATTATTTTTTTTAAAAAGCCCTGATTTGTGGGAGACTGGGGACTGGTTTTGCCACCACAACAATGGACCTGCTCACGCAGCAATCTCAGTGCACCAGTTTTTGGCAAAAAACAGCATGCCTCTCCATCTAGCTCAGAAGCAACAAAGGCCACATGGAAGAGGCACACGTGTGTGACCACGAGGTGTAGAAGGGACCAGGCATCAAAGAACAAAAAATCTTATCAGTGGGTGCCCACCTTCCCAATATGATCACTGAAGACAAATGTGTGCATAAGCAAATGTGGTGAAGAAAGCTGATGGTGCCTGGCTATCAAAAGATATAGCGTCTGGGGTCCTAAATGCTTGAAGATAAACAGCAGCCATCTAGCTGAGAAGCAACAAAGCCCATGTGGAAGGAGCACACCAGCCTGTGTGACCATGAGGTGTCGGAGGGATTAGGTATCAGGCATCAAAGAACAAAAATGTCATATCATTGTAAATGAGGGTGATTGCAGAGTAGAGACCCAAAGTCCATCTGTAGGCAACTGGACACCCCCTTAGAGAAGGGTCATGGGGAGGAGATGAGCCAGTCAGGGTGCAGGGTATCAACGATGAAACATACAAATTTCCTCTCGTTCTTAAATGCTTCCTCTCCCACTATCAAGATCCCAATTCTACTTTACAAATCTGGCTAGACCAGAGGATATACATTGGTACAGATAGAACTGGGAACACAGGGAATCTAGGACAGATGACCCCTTCAGGACCAGTGGTGAGAGTGGCGATACCAGGAGAGTGGAGGGAAGTGAGGTAGAAAGGGGGAACCAATTACAAGAATCTACATGTGACCTCCTCCCTGGGGGGTGGACAACAGAAAAGTGGGTGAAGGGAGATGTAGGACAGTGTAAGATATGACAAAATAATAATTTATAAATTATCAAGGGTTCATGAGGGCGGGGAGAGCAAGGAGAGAGGGAGGAAAATGAGGAGCTGGTACCAAGGTCTCAAATAGAAAGCAGATGTTTTGACGATGATGGCAACAAATGTACACATGTGCTTGAGACGATGGATGGATGGATGGATGGATTGTGATAATTGTACGAGCCCCAATAAAATGATTAAAAAACAAACAAAAAAACCAGCATGCCTCTCTTGCCCCACACACCTTGCTCACCTGAACTTGCTCTGTGCGACTTCTTTCTGTTTGCACGAATGAAGAGGGATGTGAAAGGACAGCAATTTGGCAATATAGAAGAGGTGAAGAAAAAAAACCGAGGGAGGTGCTGTCAGCCATCCAAACAGATGAGTTTGAAGAATATTTCCAAAAATGGAATCACAGATTTGGCAAATGTATTAAGTGTAATGGAGAGTACCTTGAAGGTGATAAGGTTGCTTTGTAAAAAAAATTAAATATATAACTCCGAAAACAAAACTCGTTTTTGTTTTTGTTTTTTTTTGGGGGGGAGAGGGGGGAGGGAGGTAGCCCTTTATACCGCTACTCTCCAATCCTTTTTATTTTTTTACCCATTCTGACGGCAGTCTTCCGCCCTGTGGCACTGTTTCTCTGTTGGGTTTAATGATTCCTTTAATGAGGTCACACGAAACTCATACCGAATACTCACGGTTATGGGGCTTATTAAGAAAGTAACAACTCAGGATCAGGATCAACGTGGAGACAGGTCACTGGATACAACTCAGAAGACAGGTGGAGCTCTTCAATTAGGACAACTCCCAACCAAGGAACCAAGGCATCTCCCAATTGGTCCTCTGCCCGGGCCTCTTCTCTGCTCAGGCAAGTGTTACAGCTCTTTTGCTCCACTGACAGCCTGAAGGTGCTCACCTATTTATCGCTCTGCAGGGGGCTGAGCACCCTGCGGCTGCCTCACTCTGGTCTCCTGGTTCTTGCTCCTTATGCTGACCTGCACTGTCTCATGCTATGGCCACTGTTAGTTTTCGCTCTCTCCTGAGTCTAGGAGGTTTTCCGTGCAGGGACCCTGGGTCCAAAGCATATGCTCTGCTCCTGGCTCTTCCTGACAGTAGTGAGGTCTATTCTACAGCTGTGAGTTTTAACCACAAAGGACAGCAAAACAGAAATCTCCTTGGAGGGCCCCACCTCCTGATTTGCATCATAGTCCATCAATCCCTGTGAGGGTTTTACATCCCCTGTTTGCATAGTAGACGAACCAATCCCTTTGCAAGACTGCAGCCTAGTAAATCATCTCACTTGAACCACACGCCCAGGGTCAGAAAGGCCATATAAGCAGAAACCCACTGTTTGCTCCTCCCTTGGCGTACCTGTCAAGGACATGAAAGGAAGGACCAACACGGGGACAGGTGGCCTCCTTCGTCTGTCACAGTTCTTATTTACTTGTTTGTTTGATTTTCTAGGATTCGGTCAGAGCCTTTGAACATCCAGGTTTCATCATGAGGCTGATCCTTGATAATGACACCATTAAATTTGAACCTGAGTTTAATGACTATAGAGACATCCTCCTAAATGTTTATGATGTTATGCTTAAGGCTGTCAGCTTCGTGCCAAGAGTTGAGACAAAACTGTATTCCAAGTGGGTAAGCTACGAACATCTTCTGATTGCTTGACTTTACCTGTTACCCACTTCAAATAACTTTTGGGAGGTATAGACATAAATGCTTTGTTCTGAAGAATGTAAATGGCCTAGTCACCTTGGTGTATAAAGAAGTGTTTTATCTTCTATTTCCCATTTGCTTCTCTTAAAATATACTTAATTTGTCAACCTGCTTTTCTATAGGACTCAGTTGAAATCTTTCTGAGAATGGCTTAAAATTTGATTGGGTTTGAAGCAATTAATAAGTATTTTCTGTAGCTCCTATTCTGTAAAAGGATGCCTGGTGGAATAGTGGTTACACATCGGGGTGTGGTTCCCAGAGTCAGCAGTTTGAAGCCACTGGCTACTCCAAGGGAAAAAAGATGGCTTAACAATCTCCGAAACTTGTGGGGGCAGTTCTACTGTATCCTATAGGGTCACTATGAGTCGACATTGGCTCAAAGGCCATGAGTTTTGATTTATCCTGTAAAGATGCTATGCAATTGATTATCCTCCAAATACAGCTTTAAAAAAATACTGAGTGCCTGCCTCCATCATTTCAGCTCATAAATTCTATGATCCCTTCTTTTCTCTTTGTCCAAGCATTTTAGCATAGCTATCCATCAAGGGCTCCAAGGAGATGGATTGACACAGTGGCTGCACCATGGGCTCAAATATAGCAATGATTGTGGACTGGGTGTAGGACTGGTCAATATTTCATTCTGTTGTGCCTCGAGCCGGTATACGTCTGAATCAGCTCCAGGACTCCTAGCAACAACATCCTGAACTAAAGAAACTCTGGTACTATAGTGGGTTATGTGTTGGCTGCTAACTGGAAGGTTGGCAGTTCAAATACACCAGCATCTCTATAGGAGAAAGATGAGGCTTTCTGCTCTGGTAAAGATTTGCAACCTCAGAAACCCAAAGGGGTAGTTTTGCTCTAGCCTAAAGGGTTGCTATGAGTCTGAATCAACTTGGCAGCAGTGGATGTTTTAAGACTTGTGACATTGTAGCAGTAGGAGCTGTAGTCTAATATTGGATAAAAGCAGGTCTGAAGTTCTTTAAATGATAGTACTTTTAGGTCTTGCCTTCCTTTTCTCTTTTAGAAACATGTCAGGAATATTATACACATACAAATAGCAGAGGCAATTAGTATGTGAAGTTTAAGGAATAGTAGTAAGATTAATGTACCTATAACCCGATATAAGGAATGGAATATTATGGATCCCTCTTAAGTCCTCTCTGTCCCTCTCTGTTTATATCCCTCTTCTTCTTATCCAGCCCTCTGGCATGAGAGTCACTGTCCTGAATATTGTATCATTCTTGATTTCGAAGAAATAAAATTACCTATAAATCCATAAACATTTATTTTGTGTTTTCATATCTTTGTATAAATGGGGTTAACTTACATGTAACCTTTTACATGTGGCTTGCTTTTTTTCACTTAATATTGAAATGTTCACTTTGAGGCTAATCACCTCAATTGTTCTTTCCATTGGTTTTCCAATTTTTAAAGAATCTTTAAAATTAAAATATATTTTTCTAATTAAAAATATTTTCATTTTAAATAAATTCCATTAGGGTCTTTTTCCCCCTTTTAAAAAGTCACTTTATTGGGGGCTTATACAACTCTTATCATAATCCATACATACATCAACTATATAAAGCACATTTGTACATTCATTGCCCTCATCAGTCTCAAAACATTTGCTCTCCATGTAAGCACCTGGCATCAGCGTCTCATTTTCCCCCCTCCCTTCCTGCTCCCCACTTCCTCATGAACCCTTGATAATTTATAAATTATCATTTTGTCATATCTTGCACTGTCCGATGTCTCCCTTCACCCACTTTTCTGTTGTCCGTCCCCCAGCGAGGAGGTTATATGTAGATCCTTGAAAATGGTTCCCCCTTTCCAACCCACACTCCCTCCACCCTCCCGGTATCGCCACTCACACCACTGGATTCCCTGTGTTTCCGGTTCCTATCTGTACCAATGTACATCCTCTGGTCTAGCCAGACTTGTAACCATTAGTCTCTTTAAAACATATTTCTGCTTGCTTTTGGTTGTCTCTTGTACTTAGTTATATAAGCATTACATTTTTAGTTCTTTGTATAAATATTAAGTATTTTTAGCCTTTGTCCAATATGCAGTATCTGCCAGCTGACCTCCACATGCTGACTATGGAAGAAATCAAAAACCACACACTGCCATCAGTCACTTCTGACTCGCTGAGAGCCTATATAGGATGGCTGAGACTATACGTTTTTACGGAAATAGGCAGCTTCATCTTTCTCCTGAGGGTTATACAATTGGGTGGTGGTGGCTGAGGGAAGGGGTGTTCCAAAAAGCTTGTCTTTTCCATTGACTTTCCTATGAGCGTTTTGAAACCCCTCTTACAGTTTGCTGACGTCTGTTCATGGTGGTTTGCTTCTCCGGATGTCTTTACTTTCTTACTCAGGGCTTCTCAGGAAGGGGCTTTAAAGAAGGGAAGCCGTGGGCTCCTCTGCGATTTGTCTATTCTCGTGCCAGGTGCTCAGGAGACCCTTGCAGACCATTTTTAACTAGATTATTGTCAAAGGGTTGGGTGGGTGGACAACACTGGTAGTATGGATATTGGATCAGACCTGGATAAGAACAGGCATGTTGTTATGAATTTTTAAGGAAAAGATCCTCTCCCCCACCCCACCTTTTCTACTGAGCTGCAGATTGCAGGGTCAACGGTTCAAAGCCACCAACCACTCGCTCCATGGGAGAAAGACAAAGCTTTCTATTCTCATAAAGAGTTGCAGTCTGGGAAACCTATAGGGCCAGTTCTACTCTGTCCTATAGGGTCGCCAGGAGTCAGGGTCGATCCTTGTTTCCACTGAGAAACAAGACCAAGTGTGTGTGTGTGTGTGTACTTACAGATATCATAAATGGAAGTATCAAGAAACTTACTATATCTTGTTCTCTGGTCACTTCCAATACTTTGGTTGCATTCTATTCTACATAGACTCTGCCTGTTCCTAAGACTGATCTGAGATAGTTTGTGAAATAGACAAATATAATAGTTTAATAAAATAAGAATTAAGAGCAAGGCTTCAAATTGGATCATTCCCTTTACAACCCCTGCTGAGAAGTTCCACCCCAGATATTCTGAATCGGAATCTACATTTTTAATGACATCCCTGGGTCATTCTTACAGAACCTGCTAGCATGTAGATTCTAATTCTTTATATCTGGGGTACAGAGTCGAATTCTCAGTAGGGATTCAAAGTGGAATGGGCCAGTTTGAAGCCCTGGTTGAGACAAAATTTAAATCCAAGCAGCTGTGACTTTCATGGTCTGTAAACATGGTTCTAAACTCCCTGGTTGTTAAACTAAAGAGAAAACTGTGGCAAGATATACCAAATTGTCCCTAATAAAGAAAGAAGAAGTTACTTCACACAGTTCCAGGACAGAAAAATATCTTTTCTGGCATCAAATTTTGAGAGAGAGAGAGAGAGAGAAGAGAAGAGAAGAGAAGAGAGGAGAGGAGAGGAGAGATAGGTCTGACTTAGAGGGAATCGTTCCAAAGCCTTATCAGCATGGCTGGTGACATATTAAAAATGAAAACGTCAGGGATCCCTGCCACCACCATTTCCACATGCCCTCCTCTCTCCACCACACCTCCCCATGAGACACACCTATTTACAGAGCTGCTACTCGGAAATAAGAACCAGCAGGGTTTCCCTAGCTGATCCTGGCAATGAGTCCGGTTTGGAGACCAATGCTTAGGATCATTGTAATTGGTCTCTGCAATCTTTGAGCACTTGCAGGAGTGAAATTCCCATAGCTGTTTCATATCAATCTTCAAGAGAGTGAAAATGAAATTAGAAATGCACTTCCTGAAAATGGAAGGCAAATCTTCCAGGGGCTGAGAGGCTGTCTGATGATGTCAGTTGATAGACTTTAGAACTCGGAAGGATTGAATGGACAGATCACTCACAGGAATGATCATTTCTCTTGGCTCTTGATAGGATCTGATTAGAACCCACATCAAAAGGATAGGCCTGAAGTTCTAACATAGGCCTAAAGTTCAGTATTCTCTTTTGCTTATGGAGATAGATTAGGCAGGCAGTTAACAAATCCAAGAAACATCCGAAATGAGTATTAACGAGCCGCATATGCAATCCAGTAATTTCACAGTACATAGAGTGCACAATATCGAGTGCTTTATCCTGACTTCTCTTTCAGAAAAGATGATATCAAGCATCGGTTTTGCTGAGAGGCTCCAGGGTATTGATGAAGGTGTTGGAGAGCCACTAAAGTGCTCACGAAGCATCAGTTCTCAGCTTATTTCATAAAACAGCCACTAGAGGGCACCGTGGGCCAACTCATACTAGATAACTGACCAAATTCCCAGTTTCTAAAGACCTATTTGATGAATTTGAATACAGAAGAGTACCCATTAAAGACACGTTTCTTGTTAGTCACAATTAAAATCTCTTGTTCTGGGTGACAGTTAGACAATCTATCCCCAAACCAAACATCCAAACTCACTGCTATCAGGTCAATTCGATTCCCGGAGGGGATCCTCTGGGCGGCGCTTTGAAACCACAACAGCCCTTCTGCGTTATAAAGAGGAAGCTTTCAATTCCGGCAAAGATCTACAGTCTCAGAAACCCTCGGGGGCAGTTCTGTTCTGACTTCAGGGTCACTACACGTCGATGGCAATGGATTTAAGAAAATACAGGGAATCCAGGGCGGATGAGCCCTACAGGACCAGTGGTGTGGGTGGCGAAACAGGGAGGGTAGAGGGAGAGTGGGTAGGAAAGAGGGAACCGATTACAAGGAACTATATGTGACCTCCTCCCTGGGGGACGGACAACAGAAAAGTGGGTGAAGGGAGACGTCAGACAGGGCAAGATATGACAAAATACCAATTTATAAACTATCAAGGGCTCATGAGGGAGGGGGGAGCGGGGAGAGGAAAAATGAGGACCTAATGCCGGGGGTTTAAGTGGAGAGAAAATGTTTTGAGAATGATGTACAAATGCGCTTTACACAATTGATGTGTGTATGGATTGCGATAACAGTTGTATGAGCCCCTAATAAAATGTTTAAAAATAAAAAAAAAGAATTAAGGGTGCTTAAAACTCAAGCCAAAAGCAAACCCATTGCCGTTGGATTGATTTTGAATCCCAAGTTCATGGAAAAAAACAGAATGAAAAGAAAATGGATTTTTTCCCCAGGAACTTTTCGAAGCCCCCTCATAGTTGCAAGAGTAACTTAGTTCAAGGTGATAAACCAGACAGGCCTTGTGGTTGGGCTGGTTCCTACTCACAAGGACAACTTCTGTATCAGAGGACAACTGTGCTCTTTAGCGTTTTCAGAGGCAGGTTTTTGGTACCCAGAGGCCTAGGAGTGCAGTGGTTAAGCATTTGGGCTGTTCACTGCAAGGTCAGCAGTTCAAAACCATCATCCACTCTGTGAGAGAGATGGGGCTCTCTACTCCTGTAAATAGTTGCAGTCTCAGGAATTCACAGGGGCAGTTCTATCCTGCCCTATAAGGTCAACATAAATTGGCATCAACTTGAAGGAAGTGAGTCGTCGTCGTCTTTTTTCCCCTCTTTTGAGGTGCACTGGGTACCTGTGAGCGTTCAACCTTGGGGTGAGCAGCCCAGTGCATTAACTGTTTGCACCATTGACTTTCCGTTTCCCTTATCTAAACTGAGGAGATAAACCGATAGATTTTGTGTGCTTAGTTAATATCATTGTCTGCTTTATTCTTGCCATCATAGGGATCACTAACTCCCCACCACTCCCACCCCCACATAAAAAACCCAACCCGTTGACATGGGTCTATTCCAACTCGTAGTCAGACCACAAAGGACAAAGTAGAACATCCCCAAGGGGTTTCCACGACGAACTCCCTACAGCAGCAGACTGGCACATCATTTCCCACAGAGCTCGTGGGTTCGAACCATGGACCTTTTTATTCCCAGCTGAGCACCTAACCACTGTGCCACCAGGGATTCCCCATTGTGAGAGCAGAATGTGAATTGTACAAGAAGTGATGTTAGTGGGCTCCAGTTCACAGATTAAAAAAGCGAAGGTCAATGACTGAATAAACAGTCTTTGTTCCAGATAGATTACTGCTCGAGGTAAAATAGGATAACGATCAAAGAATATGATGATCAGACATGGGGATTGTTCCTGCATTTGTTTGTCAATAACGTACAATGTAAGCACTACCTCATAAAACTAGCATGTACTGTTGGCCAAATAAAATGTGAGTTTTGCTCGTTTTGCATTCTAAGTCTTATTCTGTGTATATGTTTCAGTAACTACTCTTTCATCCATGAAGAAAATTTGGTCAAGAACAAGCAACATCAAACAAGGTAGCCTTGAAGAAAAAGAGGGAAAGTGTAGGAAACCTAGCTATTCCCCAAATGGATATAATTAGACCGAAGCGGAACTGCTATTTATCGAAAGCGGTTTTTCTAAAGATTTGAGATTAGAAATACAAAAAGCCTAAGTAACGAATCGTTGTTCCTCTCTCCGTGTAGGAAAGTAAATCCAAGCGCACCACCTTGAAGCCGATCATTCTGAATGAAATTATAGACGCACACAAAGAAAAGATTAAGAAAGTGATTGAGCAAGAAAGTGTGGCCCCTATGGAGCACCTCAGGCTGTATGACAAGTATGAGCATTTGGTCACCAGGAAAGCTGAGCAAGATGTCGATGCTTTCCTTGCAGAAAATCACAGCTATGAGAAAATAATCGGCGAAATCCGCAAGTACCAAAAGCTGATGGAGGAAATACAGTATACATCTAGAAAGGTGAATGGGCCCTGTCCTGTACAACTATTATGTAGAACGATCTCTTCCCAGTGTTCTTAGCATGTGGATTTTAGAACGTACAATCAAAAGCAGCAGGCCATTGGTATCCATGAGAAAAGTCTTCATGGAGACTGGTCTGTGCCACACCGTGTGCTGGATTGAGAACCGACAGCCATCAAGTTGACACAGCACACCATGCTGGCTGGTCTGGCACCCTCTTTCTGGCCGCTGGCACAGTCAAGTCCATGGTAGCGGTTACCGTGCCACTCCATCGCCCCTAGGGCCTCCATCCCTCTTACTGGCCCGCCCCTTCATCGACCACGATGTTCTCCCCCAGCAGCTGTTCCCTCCTGATGGCATGTCCAAAGCACACGAGTTAGTTGGGCATCGGTCTGTTGGTGCCATGAGGTTTTCATTGGCTAAATTTTGGAAGTAGACCGACCAGGCCTTTCTCACCCCAGCCCCGCCCGATTCTGCTTTAGTCTGGAAGCTCTGTGGAATCATGTCCAACAGGTGTGTGCCCCTCCTTGTGCTCGAAACACCACTGGCATAGCTTCCAGTGGCATCGTCATCTGCAAGCCACCACGGTACCATGAACGTCAGCTGGTGGGAGAAGTGCAGTGAACTCAGTGGGACTGCCTTGTTTTCCCAGGCCTCTGAGGGCTCCAGCCCTCCACATTTCTCTCACCCTATTACAGAAAGCACTGGCATTTTCCTTCTCACACAGGTTTCTGCCTCAGGTGGGTTCCAGCTTTCACAGTTTGGGCCATATTGTCAAAAACCTGGGGCTAAGGAGGTGGACAAAACAGACACATTCCTTATCCTTAGGAAGCAGATACTCTTGTGCCGTAATGCCAACTTTTAAGTACTTTATGTAATCTGCCAAGGATGACTCCCAAGAATATAATGTTGGTGTTTTTTACATCAGTGTTTGTTGATCCTTTTGAAAGTAGACCCCTTGCGTCCAAATGTGGGTACTTTTGTTCAGGAGGATTACCAGTAATCCAACTTGTACAACTCTTCTTCTTTTTCACCTTTTGTAATCATTTTTGGGTCAAGAATGTGGATTACTTTTTTTTTTACACAGACTGGAACACTTGAACCCCACGCTATCTTTTCAGACATATCTAAGTGCTCCCGACTCTTCCTGTCCATCATGCTCTTGGAAGAGAATGGACGCCTGAGGGACAAACCCTTCAGGGAAGCTTTTGTAGAAGACAGGTGCACAATATCAAGGCATAGTCAGAAAATCCTCCCTGCGCAATATTTTAAAACGAAATGCCATCTTCCTAGATCACAGAAAAAGTCAACAAACACCATGAGAAGCAAAACTGGGGGAGTCTTGTATTCATTTTTCTTTCTTTCCATGATTTAAAAAAAAATTACCCTTCAGTGCTTATGTTCCAGACCATCCGCTTAGGAATGTTTGAGATCCACTGTGAGGAGTTAATCAGAGCTTTGGTGAAGCGAGCAGATAGTATTTGTGGGAAACTTATCGCCAAAATGTTCAAAGATCATCAGGAAGTAAACACAAGGTATTTGTACAACCTTCATTATCTTTTTGTCTAATTATTAGGTACTAATAATTAAATTTATATCATAGTGATGAAAGCTAAACAGAATCATTGTTCCTCAGCAAAGGGGATGGATTACAGTGATACCCCAAATGATTAAGAAAAAAGCAATGCTAATTCTTATTGCCATTTGGCTTTTTTTTTGTCACAGTGTTATTGTGAAGTTATTAGCATGATTTTATTTCCACCACAAATGTGCCTTTTCAGTTGTCTGGCTCATAATAGTATTGACATGTGTTTCCATTTCTTCTGTAAAGTCAAGTGGCTATCATCTAATCTAAGACAATCAGTACCAAGTGGGCTTTCGGAGTCTTACGGACCAACCCACAAATTCGGAGCTGCGTCTTACCATACTCACTGTTCAAGGAAACAGTAACTTGTTAACCAAATGAATTGATAATACTTGTCGACTGCCATTTCAATTTTTAGGGATATTGACTCACAATAAGTAAACTCACTAAATACTAATATACCAATTTCAGTATAAAACAGATTGTGTTTATTTAAGACAAGAAATGTAGTTAGTTGTCTGAGAACTGGTATCGACATGGCTCCAGGAACCTCTCCTGGTATCAGTGCCATGGGGTTGGGGGGAGACCCAGATAATCAGAATGTATTGTGATGGTCCTGGTATCAAGGTAAAATAATCGATCATCAGATAGCATCCTCTCAGGAAACACAGAAGCCTGAAAGAGGCTTTATTTAGCCTCCCACACATTAGGTATAAGACTAGGCACTTGAGCTCCAAATATGAATAAAACTGCTCAGAAAAGTTGCAATGTAGAATATAAAATTGATATGCAGGTCAGCAAATTGCAGCATGATGCAGTAGGTACTGTACTAAAAAGTAGCAGGAGCCACTGGGATAGGACAGAGAACAGGAAGAAGGATTCAGTCTCGCTCAGAGTAGAGTTTAGGGGAGGCGGGCCATCAAGGAAGGCTGCAGGGAGGAATTGGTGGGTGGATTCCACTTGGAAGGATGAGCAGGAGCTTGCCGGGGGAGCAGAGGGGTGCGGGAATTCCAGGTGGAGAAAAGGACATTTAAAAGGCAGCGAGGGATCGAAAGGTCTGCCATATTCCACGAGCTAGGAATGGTTTGTGCTGCTGCCGCAGACGCTGTGAAGGAGGAGAGGCCACAGGTGAGTTGAAGGAGGACAAGGTAGTTTAATGTGGGATCTAGAATGATGGGATTAGCTGTAAGCATCTTTTCCACTGAAAGGATGGGAGGAATAGTGAAATATTCCGTGTGTCTTTTATGCTTACCCACCGAGTCAGTTCCAAGGACTGCCGACCATCGCGTTCCCAAGGCGGAACCAGATGACCAGTCTTCCTCCCGTGGAGCCCCGGGTGGGCTGGAACTGCCAGCCTTTTGGTCCTATTGCGGGCCATCCCTCAAGACCTGGCTCCCTCAGTCCTCCCCTCTGGACCTCTTGCTTGAATCCTCTTCTTTGCTGCTGCCTCTGCCTTGGAAGCTGACAACCATGCTCCATACCAGCTGCCTTCTCCCAACTCCACACTTCAAACCAGTATCGTCACCAAGCGATGTCCTCTTCCCGTTCCTTACAGCCAGTCTCACGGAAGAATTGTCTATACCTTTTAGGCTGATTTCTGCAACTCCCACCGCTCTTTTTTGCCAACCCAGATCCAAGTAGAGTTGTCCTCCTCCTCCTCTGTGCCACTGCCTTCTGTTTGCTCAGCTGAACCTCTGCTAAGGCCTTCAGGCTGGATCTGGGTTGGCAATGATTGTTTACCATCCCGTCTCCCATTTCCAGTGGCTCCGTGGGAGAAAGAGACTGTGCCCCTCCTGCAAAGAGCTACTGCCTTGGAAACCGCATGGGACCATTGGACTCTGCTCTCTCGGGGCTTTCTGAGTCCATGGTGGCTTGACGATCAGCTCGGTCATTGAGTAATCATAGCATTGCATTTTTTCATGACCTGTAACATCTATTTAGAAAGAAGCTTCTAAACATAAGGTTGATTTATCTGGTGTTTCAGATTATGTGACGAATTCGAGAAGATCGCTGAGAAAGCTCTTAGTACTCCTCCGAATACAGCCGAGCTGATGGAAATGAAGGTACTGCTTACAAACCCTTCTCGGTGTGTGCACACCCCTGACTTAGTACCTCAATGGTGCTCAGCACGCCAAAGGCTAAAATCAGAAGCTTAACAAGAAGAGAATGTATTTATACTTCACTCATGGGTCTGTTGTTTGCAGACTTGGGCTTGGCCCTCCGAGGCAGTTCTGGTTACTGGGCCACCTGGGTGTCGGTTGGGTTGACTAGGGTAATTTTACTTTGCTCCACTGTCTCCCAAACTGGAGTAGGTTAATCTGGGTCTGTTCGCATGGCCCAGTCGAGGGGAGTAAGGCAGCCAAGGCCTATTGTACCAGTGCTTTTCAAGCCCCTGTGGGTGTCACCTTAGCTCCCATTCACATGGCCAAAGCAAGTCATAGGCAGAGGCAGAATGAGAGGACACTAATGGGCATGGACACTGGGAGGGGTGAAGTGTTGGAACCACGATGCAATCATCTACTAGAACCCTGTTATTAGCATACCAACTGGCATAAACCAGTGCGATCCCTGGCAAATTTAGGTGTGTGGGTACCATGATGAGACTAAGGCAAGTGTGTTACTAAGAGAATTTATCTGTAGCCATCCACTCAGCACAGAGCTGCATTTAGGCACATTTGGTTTAGAATCAAGCGTAAGGAGCCTGGCTGGTATAGTGGGTTGTGTGTTGGCCCCTAACCCCAAGGTCAGCAGTTCGAAACTACCAGCTGCTCTCCATGAACAAGATGAGCCTTTCTACGCTTGTAAAGAGGGACAGACTCGCACACACAGAGGAGCAGTTCTACCCCGTCCTATCGCTCGCTATGCGTTCAATAGACTCTGGGACAGTGAGTCTGAGAGGTACGAACTGGAACCCTAATAGCAGTGCTTTTCACTTACCCCCATCGAGGCACCCCCCAGGACCCACTCACGTACTCAGAGATACGCTTTTGCAAACAATAGAATGAGTATCGTACATACTTTGCTACTAATTATATTATCCATTTTATATGTCTTCTCTGTATTCCTCCCACGAGGTAAGGAAGGCTCTTTAATACAAAATTGATATCTTGTTCCCCAACCTAATTTACTAAATAGTTCACTATTTCACCCCTGACTTGTACTATGCTCCATAAATATGTACATTATCTGCTACAAATTATATTTCCATATGTGCACAGATCTATTTTTGAACTCTCTCCATTTCACTCCCACTTCTATTCCTGGATCAGACCAGCAACTATTTAAATGACTGAACCTATGTAGTGTATTTTGATATTTGTAATCATTTATCTTTGATATTCTTAGGTATTTATTATTTAAAATAATTCCAGAGTTATATAAAATTCTGCTTAAAAACTGTCATTGCAATAGTTATTAAAATTGCATAGATTTCTATAAATAATTTGATTTTAAAATATTTGAGGATAGTAATACCTTTTTAATATTATACCTTAACATCCCGAAACATAAGTTTTATCATTTTACTTGCATCGATTTAGAATGTCTCATTAGATTTGCCCAGAATTATTTACAATTTTTTGCACCTGTTAAGAATGAGCTCTCTCTTCCATGATTGTTTCTAAAACTGGTCACTGATGATATAGCTAGGAAAATACGGATTTTGTAGCTCTTTATTTTGTACTTTCTTGTGCTTTGAAATCTCTCCAACTTGGTCAGTTGGGTCTGTTTTTTTTTTAACTTTTTGCATCAAATGATATTTTCAGAGGACA
The DNA here is from genome assembly GCF_000313985.2 of Echinops telfairi. Taxonomy (NCBI): domain Eukaryota; kingdom Metazoa; phylum Chordata; class Mammalia; order Afrosoricida; family Tenrecidae; genus Echinops; species Echinops telfairi. The sequence continues at coordinate 21,500,619 of NW_022103899.1, read as the reverse complement.
TGAAGTATCCGTGCAAGTGTGTCATATTGGCTGAGCCCCACAAGACTTGGGTCTGGCTTCAATTGACTTGAAACTGCTCCTCCGCCCCTGCCAGCACCACAGGTGCCCCCCTGCTCTCCCGCTGGGTCCTTTCTGCTGGAGATCCTCTCCCCCTTACCTGTTCCCTCAGTCACTGCTCCCCCTGCTCCGTTCTCCACTAGTGGGAACTACCCTCGACCCAGAACAACCCCGATCCCTACTGGAGGCATGTTCTACCTAACGAATGCACCTGGGTAGCGCTTCTCTCAGTTGCAAGTCGACAAGTTGACATTTGGTATAATGGTTCTTTGAATCTGTCTGTCTCCCTCACTAGACAGCAAGCTTCATAAAGGTAAAGGTCACGGCTGGTTTTGGGTTACAGTGACTTGCTGGCAGCTTGCATGGTGTCTGGTAACATAAGGGCCCAATAACATTATTAGGGAATAACTACTGATATCTCCCATATAGCGTCTGCTTTATCTCTTCCAGGATCCCATAGTCTTCTTTTCTGATTTTCCAGTGATTTTATGTTTATTGTTCTTTTTAATCTGTCACTTAAGAGGCAATGGGAGGATTGAGAAGTAAATTGGTCTTTAGAGGTGACTGGAAGTAGTTCCCTCTTCTGAACGAGGAGTCAATCAGCACTTCTAGCGAATCGGTACATATTGATTCACGGTGGCTTAGCCAAAAAAGAGTTCACCAAAAAAGGTGATGGCTCTCAATCAGATGGGTTGGCACAATGAATGCCACCTCAGCTTAAACATCACAACAACGGTGAGGGTGGTACAGGACTAGACGACATTTGGTGTGTTGCACACAGTGGTGAAGAGTTCGAACTAACTTGCAGCACCTGACAGCAAACGTTTTGGGTTTTTGTTTTGACATGAACTATTCATTAGGGAATAACTATGAAAAAAAAACTTTTTTTTCTTCTTCAGGCTTACATTCAGAAAGTGGAATCCACGGACATGATTGAACTGGGACAGAGATTAGTGGATTCCAAAAACTGCCTTGCTTTCCTGATTGAGTGTGCTAACTTTTCTCCAGCGGACATCAGGCTGAATAATAATGTTTTCCAGTGGTATGGAAGAATGGGGGAGATTTTTGAAGAACACAGGAAAATCGTTAAAGAGAAAACAGAACAATATCAAGAAGGTCTTAAGGTTGGTATCGTGAAACTCTCAATTCACTGCCCCTGAGTCGCTTCCGGCTCCCCTTGGCCCCATGGGTCGGAGTAGAACCACCCCGGCAACGTGGACGGGCGCGGGAAGCCGGCCTCTTTGTCCTGGGGTGTGCCTGGGAGTTCCCAACTTCTGACCTCGCAGCCACTCACTATGCCCCCATGTCCAAGGTTGGTGTCAGATGCTTTTAATTATTTTTAGTTGTGGAAATGTTTAAATTTGTAAATAGCATTGTCAACTTCTTTATTTTGGTGCCTACATAGGTCAGCTTTCCCATACTACAGATATATTCAGAAGGAAATGCACTTACTAGAGCTTTTATAACGCTTATATGAATGACTAAGGAGTGAACAAGCAGGATATTGATTGCTATGAGGTCAATGGTTTTTTCCAGAAAAGTCCAAATTCTAAAAATTTTTTTACAGAGAAAAAACACTGGAATCATTGCCCACAAGTGGCCATTAATAGAAAATAGTATTTGTGTCACTCAGCTCATCACACTCATTTGAGTGAGTCCATTTACTTAGCGCATTTCACGTCATCTGTGACGTCACACCCGTGACCCAGCAAACTCTCCTGAGCACGGTGTGCGTCAGAGGCAGTACTCTTTACATTCACTGACTCCGGGCTTCCCAAACCTTTTTTGGGTTTTACACACAAGTCACTGTGTGATATTTGTCTCATTCGATCCTTCCGCCCTCATCTATTTCCGCCTGTCGACTTTTCAGTGACCTTGAGTGACTTCCAGGTCCCTGAATGTGCCGTGTTTCCCTCTCTTCTCTCGCACAGCCCCTCCATTCCCGTGGGACCCACCCCTGCGCGCACACACCTAACAGACCCCGCTCAGCCAGTCCTCAGGACTGCTTCCCCTCCATTTGTGTTGCGCTTTTAAAACATCTTTGGGGGACCACTTACCCTTTCGTTTTATTTTCATTCTTATGTTTCTCTTAAAATTAAACAGCTAGGACTGTGGGAGCAGGACAGTTTTGATTGTCCACCCCTCCACCATCCCCACTGACTAGCATGGGGCTGGAATACAGGGGTATCATGAGCACACCATAGCTATTGTGTGAATAAGTGATTTTGGTGTTTGGTTTCAGTTTATGGAGGAAGAAACTAAGGTTCTCAGAAGTTGGGAGACTTGTTCCAATTCAGTTAGTACAGACATCTCACTTCACTGCGTTACATACAGCAACTATAACTAACCGACCGAATACATTTAGGGGAGAGAGAATAATTCATCGATTTAAGTATATATATATACTTATTATATAATATATATATATACTTATTATATAATATATATACTTATTATATAATATATATTCATATATATTATATATGAATTATATATATTATATATATTCATCCAAAAGTATAGTCTATATTTCTATTTTACATTTAGGCCATTTCAAAATTTAGGCAAACCTTGGAAATGTGTAAATATTGGCCACATATGTTAAGTCAGTACCCATTAGATGTAGAAGTTACAATAAAATTGACCCTTAGAAAGTTGCTAACAAATCTAGAATTGTCTATACTTTGTTCCACAATATGCTATTCCATCAACTACACATATGTTGATGATTTTTTTCTTTTCATTTCCCTTCTCCCACCGGGGACAGTATCATATATTTGCCAGGGAACTGGAGAAAAGAGGACAGAATTCAACCCAGATAATCTGTAAAGTAGGAAATCTATTTTTGAATAACCTAGATTTGACTTTTGAATATTTTATTAAGAACGGTTGTTTTAGAGTTATTTAATTTGGGATGCCTTACCAATAAAAACGTGTAGAAAGTCTTTCTTGTTAGGAGAAGTATACACTTGTTTTACATTAAAAAAGAACACAAACCTATGGATTTTAGACTTTCAATCAGAATGTGTTTACTGGACGCATGTCTTGTAAAAAGAGCCCATGGAACAGGAAAAACTAACCTCGAATGCTTGGTATTGGGATGGATAATTAAAGAGAGCAAGTACCAGAACCCAATGACAGCAATGGAGTTTCCCCACCCATGGTTTGTCTAGTGTCACGGCTCTCTCTCCGTCCTTTAACAAATTGGTGCTTTAGTTTAGCCCCATACTTGATGCTTATGAGATTTTAAAAAATGCCTGTAAACATTTATTACCATGAATGCTTGAATACCAGACTTTAGCACATCCTTTCACATTTTGTGAATTAGAACGCTTTATATGGACGGTTCGAGGATCATCCTGGCCTAATTTGTGAATTAGAGGTGATTTAATTCATGATGTTCTTCTCCATTAATTTTTCATCTTGACTCTCAAAATGCCCGCATCATTTGTAGCTCTCAGTCATATTTTGGATCAGCTCTTTCTCATTTTGCTAGTGACAGAATGTAACACAAATTCCAATCCTTCTTACAAATAATTTCACTTCACTTTTGACGTTCGGGGTCCCAACTTCTCAAAAGAGTAACAACTAATATTTGGTTTTATTAGTTACGCTGCGAACGATTTTTGGAAGAATTGGAAAGCTATTCTAAGCAGGCGGAAGAATTTTACACATTTGGAGATCTCCAGGATGTGCAGCGATACCTGAAAAAGGCCCAGATCCTGAATGGGAAACTGGATGCAGCCGCAGACAAGGTGAGGAGGTGAATTAGTGCAAGGGGAAAGGGTGGCCTTTGTCCAGGGGGTAGACTCTTAACAAGCAGATCAAACAGAATATAGCTTAATTTCATGTAATCACAGAAGAGTAGAAATGATCCAAAGAGATTGTACAGGCAGGCCTCAGGGAGAGCACTTGGGCTTTTCTCGTGGCAGTGACAGGCCTTCAGCGGTGTCCGCGTTTCATTGTGCACAACACAGCAGCCCGGGCAGCTTCTTACTTGTTATATCGCATCGCTGCTGCATCACGATAGTTGAACTGTGAGAGTTGGGAATGCATGTTTTTGCAGCAGAAGCAAGCACCAGTGCTGCCACTGCTGCTGAGTGTCCGTCGCAAGCACCACAGAATGAGGAGCTGCCTGGCCTGCAGCATCCACGTGCTCCCTGCCGGATGGGACCACTGTGACGCATGCTGTGCGGTTTGTCTTGGTGGATTCCAAGTAGATGCTCAGGCCTTTCTTACCAGTCTGCCCCTGCCTGGAAACCCCATGGACACCTCTCAGCATCCAGCAGCCGGAGAGCCTGGGGAGGTGGTGGCTGCACAGGAGAAGCACTGGCTGGGAGTCAACCCTGGCCGGTCTCAAGCTCAGACGTCGAGCACTCTAATCCCGCACCACCAACGTCCCCAACGTCCTCTGAGCGAGTGATGGCCCCTGGCCACTTCCAAGTAGATTCTTCATCCTAAGGGAGCCTAGATTTAACTGCTAGGTTTTTAAATGGTTGCTGTTAGGTGCTGGGAAGCTGATTTGTCTCATAGCGACCTTACATGGAACAGAACCCAACATCGCCTGGCCCTGCAACATCCTCCCGTTATTCTTGTGTTGAGCCCGTTGTGGCCGCCACTGTGCCCCTTCATCTTGTCAGGGGTCTTTCTCTTTTGTTGCCGCTCCTCATCCTTAACCGAGCACGATGTCCTTCTCCAGGGACGGGTCTCGCCTGACAACATGTCCAAAGTACGTGAGACACAGTTTCACCGTCTTTGCCTCTAAGGAGCAAAGTACTTCTTCCAAGACAGATTTGTTGGGTTTTTGGTGGGTTTTTTTGTGTGCAATCTATGATATTTTCTCTATTATTCACCAGCACCATAATTCAAATACACCGATTCTTCTTCAGTCTTTCTTATTCAATGTCCACCTCTCAGAGGTCTATGAATTGATTGAAAATACCAAGGCTTAGGGCAGGCACACCTTAGTCCTCAAAGTAACTGCCTTAAACTTCAACACATTAAAGAGATTTTGTGCAGGGCATTTACTCAATGCAAAGCATCCGCTGATATCTTGATTGCTGCTTCCATGAGCATTGGTTGGAGAGTCAAGATGAGATCTTCTGACAACTCGGATCTTTTCTCCATTTATCCTGATGTTACCTATTGGTCTAATTGTGAGGATTTTAGTCTTCTTTACAGTCATGCTGAAGGCTGGCAGTCCTTGATCTTCATCAGCAAGTGCTTCAAGTCCTCCTCCTTTTCAGCAAGCCAGGTTGTGTCACTGCAAACCACCACTTGTTAGTAAACCTTCCTCCAATCCTGACGTCCCATCCTCCTTCATATTCTCCACGTTTCTTTAATTATTTGCTCAGCATACAGATTGAATAAGCATGGTGAGCGGAAACAACCCTGATAAAATGTCCTGATCTTAAACTATGCAGTATTCCCTTTTTGTGTTTGTACAACTGCCTCTTGATCTATGCACAGGTTCCAGATGAGCACAATGAAGTGTTCTGGAATTCCCATTCATCTCAGGGCACGCCGTAGTTTGCTATGATCCACACAGTCATATGTCTTTGCATAATCTATAAAACACAAGTGAACGTCTCTCTGGTGTTCTCTGCTTTCAGCCAAGATCGATCTGGCATCAGCAATGATATCCCTTGGTCCATGTCACACTCCTCTGAATCCAGCCCAAACCTCAGGCACCTCCCTGTCAATGTACTGTCGTTGGATGGTCTCCAGCAAAATGTCACTTGCATGTGATAACAATGATAGTGCTCTATAGTTTGAGCATTCTGTTGGGTCACCGCTCTTTAGAATGGATACAAATGTGAATCTCTTTCAGTCAATTGGCCGAGTAGCTGCCTTCCAAATTTCTTGGCAGCCCAAGCATTTCATCAGCTTGTTGAAACATTTCAATTGGCACTCCATCATTTCCTGGGGCTTTGTTTTAGGCTAATGCTTTCAGTGCAGATTGGACTTCTTCCTTCAGCATCATTGGCTCTTGATCATAGGCCACCTCTTGAAGTGGTTGAGGGTGGACAAGTTCTTTGTGGTACAGTGACAGTATTTTTCCCATTTTCTTTGGTCTTTCCTGCATTGAAATATCATTCAATATTTTGCCAATAGAATCAGTATTGTAACTGAATGTTTGAACTTTTCCTTTAGTTCTTTAAATATAGTATATATTGACTGCATTCTTCCTTTTTGATTTTCTAATTGCAGGTCTTTGCACATTTCATTATAATATTTTTGAAAATTTCTGTTCAGCTCTGTTTTGTCGCCATTTCTTCCACTTGCCACAGCTGCTCTACAATTAAGAGCAAGTGTCAGTCTCTTCTGACGTGCACTTTGATGATTTCTCTCGTTCCTGTCTTTTACATGACCCTTTGCTTTCTTCATGTATGATGCTCTCCCTCAGCTCATCAGCTCCCTTTCATTAGTGTTTTTCAGTTAGACCCGTATTTTTCCCATGAAGCCACTTTTCCCCAGTACTATTTCAGAAATCAGATTCCTCATTAGCAGACAGTGGAAGGGCTGCCACTGGGGTCAGGCTTTCAGCCTCTAACTGAACCGTCAGTGGATTCAACCCATAGTCAGTCGTGCCGCAGGAGGAAGAGGAGGCTGCCTGCTCCCGGAAAGATTTACACTCTTGGAATTGCTGTGCGTTGACTCAGTGGCAATCAGTGAGATTTTCATTCCATATAAGATGCTGGAACACTTTAATTGTGTGTATCATGTTTATTTTAATTCGAAAAATTCTGAGTTTTGCAAACCCAAGACAGACGGAAGCAGGAAGCTTGAAAGCTCCAAACCGCTTCAACATGACAGTGAAAATCTGCCAGTTTATATATCCTGAAGTGCGGTGACGAAAACACAGCTTTTGCAGTGGTCCATACTTAGAATTTTCCAGGGATTACCAGACCCACAACCCTGATGACTCAAAAAAAATCCCCCAAACTCATTGCCGTCCAGTCAATGCTGACTCAGTGATCCAGGATAGAACTGCCCCTGAGCTTCTGAGACGCTAAATGTTAACAGGAGTAGGAAGTCCTGTCTTCCTCCCGAGGAGCCACTGGTGGTTTTGAACTGCTGACCTTGTGAATCACAGCCCAGTGGTGACCAGTATGCCTAGTTGATGTGGAGTGCTCAGGGCCTGGCTACCTATCTTAATGGCCTTGCTTACCACCTTCCTGAGGTAGAAGACCATCCTCACTGATTAAGCTTACGTGGAATTTGTACCACAAGGGAGGCTGTTACATTTTGGATTTCCAGCACTTAAAACTTAAATTATATTCCTAGTATTTCGATTAACGGCAGGCTAATTCTTTCGCCCACTGTATCATTTCCTATTGCTTATCTAAATGGTTGATCTCATATCTTTGAAATCTGATTAACGTGAAAATACTGTGCAGCTTTGGCATGACTTTCGAATCAAAAGAAGTCAGGGCATGGCTAATGACTATTCAGCCCCTTGATTCTTCTGTTATTTTTTATAAAAATGTACCAATATCATGCTGCTGTGCCATTTTTCTTACCTTGAAGATTTCCATATCTTAAAAGCTCAGGTAACTAAATAGCTTATACTAAACATCCATATATAAGCACACACACTCAGAAAAGAGAAATTCCTGTTTGTCTTTTTAAATGGAGATCTCCTAAAGTTTTAGTCACTTGCATAATTCACATAGGTAGCGCATCCGTTTCAAGTCTATATAGACCTTTCCTCGAGTCATTTCCGTTCTCACATAGTTCACTACAACTAAGAGGCAGTTAACGCGTGCTTTGCCCATTACCCTCAAGACTCAGCTCCGACGGTATCACTCCTGCAGCATCTGTGACGGTATTGGTTCAGTAGGACCACCCTGCTCTCAGTGATACCATTTTGGGGGGGTGTGGGTGGTGGTTTGTGTGTTTATTTTTATTTTGTTTTATGGAGTTCTTAGATAACACAGTAGTCAATGGACTTCTAAATTTGGGGTTAGCATTTGAGCACATGAACTACTAACCCCAAATTTGGAAGTCCACCCAGAAGCAACCTGGGAAGGAAGTACTTAGGGATCTAGCTCAGGCCAATCAGCGATTGAAAACTTTGTGGTGCACAGTTTGACTCTGAGGTCCCTGGGGGCACCCTGAGTCAGAAAGACCCAGCAAGCAGTTTCCCTCCAATTTTATAATCAGGAGACACTGCTTCAAGGCATATTGTCTATTGCCTTATGCTATTATTGGACAATTGTTATTTCATCATCAGGTATTGATGTCTTTACTCCTAAGCTCCTTGGGGTAACTATTTCATAATGTAAAACATCCCCCACCTCTTTCCTAAGTCTTCAACACAATGCTATTGTATCCAAAGTACTTAAATGTGCATTGTTAATGAATAAAGATAGATTTTCAATATATCTGGGTGGCAAAGACAACTTTTTGTTCCTAGGAAATGGTCATCAAGAAGAAATATGGAGTGCTCATGGTTCCAAGGTCATGGTTTCATTTACGATCTTAGGAGTCTTTTAGGTAATGTTTGGAAATAGCAGGTAGCCAAACTCAATTTTGAATATAATTTCAGGATAATTAATAGATGTAATGCCTGTCTTCTAGATTGAGCAGTTTAATACGGAAGAGGAAGCATTTGGTTGGCAGCCATCAGCATATCCTCAACGAAAAAAAATCCAGGATGGTTTGAACCCGTATCTTCGCCTCTATGAGACGGCTGTTGAGTTTAGCACCAAATATAGAGGGTGGACAGAAGGGCCGTATCACAAGGTGGATCCAGACCAACTCGAAGCCGATGTTGGGAATTACTGGAGAGGACTGTATAAGCTGGAGAAAACCTTCCATGACTCTCCAAATGCTTTGGCAATGACCAAGAAAGTAAGGACAAAGGTGGAAGATTTCAAGCAGCACATTCCTCTCATTCAAGTGCTCTGTAATCCTGGTTTGCGGGCCAGGCACTGGGATGCCATGTCCAACGTCGTCGGTTACCCCCTGAAGCCTTCGGATGACTCTACTGTCTTCTCATTTTTAGAAATGAATCTGGAGCCATTTCTAGATAAGTTTGAAGGCATTAGTGAAGCAGCTAGCAAAGAATATTCTCTTGAGAAGGCCATGGATAAGATGATTGGCGAGTGGGATGCGATGGAGTTCGTCATTCTTTCTTATAGAGAAACTGGGACATTTATTCTATCATCTGTTGATGAAATCCAGATGTTGTTGGATGACCACATAATTAAAACCCAAACTATGCGAGGCTCGCCTTTCATTAAACCATACGAAACACAAATGAGGTAAAGTAACCTTTCTATGACAATATTTTATACTGTTTGACCAGGAATGCTTATATTTAATGTACAGTTTTTAAAACATGGATTCTGCAAAACTTAATATTTTCGAAGTTCATTGTAAGGCATGGCAAACTCATTGCTTGTGGAATAGGCACTAATCCCCTTCCTAACACAGTGGTTTGTTGACTTCTATTTTCATAACAAAGGCAGTGGCAATCAGCATTCAGATTTTCATTTTCATTACCTCTAATCTGATTTTTATACTCGACTCTCAGCAGCCATTTGATGTCTTTGAATACCAGAGCGCATAAATGGTAAAGCTGAAGATCATAATGTTATTTTTCAAATATACTAATTAGTTTGTAGTGAAGGTATCCCTGAAAGGCCTTTGTGCTTCTCATTCATATGCATGAAGGATGGCGGGATAATTGTCAAAGAGGGAAACTGCAATTCTGACACAGCTGATCTTGTTAAAGCCTTATCTTGTGTGTCATTCATTTCAGTTTTGTGATTTGTATTAATCAGCTTATACTTCACAAAAGAGGTGACCATTTTCTCTGTGAACTTTGTCTAGAAAGGGAAAGCTGACGGCTTGGTAATATCTACCTCTGGTGATTGACACATTTCCTTCAGTTTACGTGAGCTCTGATTGGAATTAGTTCAGTCTCTGTATTTGGTTGTTTTGCTTCTGCTCAGCTTACTCATCAAGAGAGTAAATTTTGTAACTACTCTGAAATTGGTTAGTCAGGATTCGAGTTTTTAGGACTTCATTTGATCTCGTTAGCTGATGAGAAACCATCCTCATCGCTCAGGGATTTTAATGAGTATCAGAAGAAAACTGGAGCATTGTTATCTTGTCTACAAAGAAGCGGAGCAAATTCATTGATAAACATAAAAGGGAAAGTATTTTGAGAAAGGCATCTGAAAACGCCTATGGAAATCCTATCTTGGAAATCCTATTTGCATTTTTTGTTTTAGTAATCTAAAATGATAGATTTCCAGTTGTAAACAATTAGTAATGCATTAATATGCCATGAAGCCATTCCTTCTCTAAGCTCTGTTGCCATTTAATGAATCATTTTTTTAAAAAATCATTTTATTGGGGGCTCATACAACTCTTATCACAATCCATCCATACATCAATTGTGTCCAGCACATTTGTACATTTGTTACCCTCATCATTCTCAAAACATTTGCTCTCCATGTAAGCCCCTGGCATCAGCTCCTCATTTTTTTCCATCCCTCCCTGCTCCCCCCTCCCTCATGAACCCTTGATCATTTATAAATTATTATTTTGTCATATCTTACACTCAATGAATCATTTTTATGGCTAGGTTATCACTCATAGAATTGAAACTCTAGCAATCTGGTTCAAATCCTGGCTCTATCATTTATTACGTGGGTGACTGTGAGCCGGCTACTTATCTCAATGTGTCTCAGCCTCTCCCGACTTAGAAAGATGTTGTAATGGATCTTACTTCATAGCCGTTCATCACAAATTATAGATAACCTTGTGAAGAACAGAAACTTCAAAAGATTTCATTGTTTTCATGTGGATTCCGCACATAGTCCAAGAAAAAGTCAGTTGAAAAAACAAGATAATGCATGGTGTAGAACCAGGAAAGGTGTACATCAAGGCTGTATGTACCTTTTCACCATGAAGGAACACTTCAAAAAGATTTTGAGAAAACTGCATTCTCTTTTCATTTAATTGTGCCACCACTTTTTTGAAGCTCCCTCAAGCTTTCTCAATCTGTCCACTGAGCAACTAACCCAAGAAGTTGGACTCTGTGAAGAAGAATCTGACGTCAACAGTGGAGGGTGACTCATTAGCAACCTGGCATGCCTCCTGAAAGCGATGAGGATTCCAAGCACTCACCGATGGGATCAAGGGCCAGGGCCTTCAGGATGGATTATACCTCAACATCAAGAAAGCAAAATCTCACCACTGGAGCAGTAAGCAACATCAAATAAATGGAGAAAAGAGTGAAGATTTCCTTTTACTTGAGTCAATGATCAGCACCCGTGGATGTAGCAGCCAGGAAATGACATGATGTATTGCCTTGCTACAAAAGACATCTGTGACATGCCCCATAGCAAAGCGGTCCCTTAGGGAACTAAGAAAGGCCTGACTGCAAACACAGGGCTTTTCTTGCCTCATATGAGGCATCTGTTAGCTGGAGAAAGAGCCACCAAGGCTCTTGAATTACGATGTTGCTGAAGAGTATTGAATATACCATGGATGTAAGAACAACAGACACATTCGTCTGGAAAGATCATAGCCAGCATGTTACTTAGAAGTGAGAGGATGAGACGAGGCTCCTCTGCCCTGTGGACAGGTTATCAGGGGGGACCGGTCACTGGGAAAGGACATCATACTCGATAAAATGGAAGGTCTGGGAAACGAGGAGTCCCTTCCTGAGAAGGACTGAGACCGCAGCTGCAACACTAGGATCGTGCATCGGAATGATTGTGAAGACACACGGGATTGAGGAGGGTTTGGGGCTTGATATGAGGGTGGAATCAACTCAGCCATTCCTCAGGACACCTTGTGAGCATGGAATAAAAATGTGCACAGGTGTTAGAACTGTAGCACTGAGAGAAGATGGAGAGAATACAGAGTCATTGTACCAGAAAGAGTTAGTCGACAGTCCACCATTTCAAGAGATAGCATGTGAGCAAGAACCAGTGGTGCTGAAGGAAAAAGTTCAAGGCAATGAATGCATTAGCCCAAAACAAAACTCCAGAAATTGAAATGTTTCAGCAAGCCGAAGAAGCACTGGAAGCACTCACTCCTCTATGCAAGGAAATTTAGAAGACAGCTGTTTAGCCAACTGATTGAAGAGATCCATATTTATGCCCATTCCAAAGAAAGGTGATTCAACAGAATACTCAAAAACTGTGGAAGATATCATTTATATTGCACACAAGTAAAATTTTGTTTAAGATCATCCAACAATGTTTGTACTAGTACATTGACAGGGAGCTGCCAGATGTTCAGGCCAGATTCAGAAGAGGGCATGGAACAAGGAATGTCATTGTTGCTGTCAGATGAATCTTGCTTCAAAGCAGAGAATACCAGAAAGATGTGTACTTGCGTTTCATTGACTATGCAAAGGCATTTGACTATGGACCATAGTAAACTGTGGCTAATCATGAGAACAATGGGAATCTCAGAACACTCCATTGTGCTCCCGAGGAACTTGTAAAAGGCAGTTGTGTGAACACAACAAGGACATTCTACAGAGTTTAAAATCAGGAAAGGTGTGTGTCAGGATTGTATCCTCTCACCATACTTATTTGATCTGTATGCTCAGAAGATCATCAGAGAAGCTAGATTATATGAAGAAGGATGTAGCATCAGGACTGAGGAAGGTTTAGTAACAGCCTTTGATATGCAGATGACACGACCTTGTTTGCTGAAAGTGAGGAGGACTCGAAGCACTTACTGTTGAAGATTGAGGATTATACCTTCAGTATGGATTACAACTCAATGTAAAATAGACCCAAATCCTCACAACTATACCAATAGGTAACATCATGATAAATGGAGAAAAGATTGAAGTTGTCAAGGATTTTTTTTCTTTCTTAGACCCACAACCAATGCTTACAGAAGCAGTAGTTAAGAAATCAAAATATGTATTGCATTAGGTAAATCTGCTGTACAAGACCTCTTTAGAATATTGAAGAGAATGATGCCCAGAACGTGCTTGACTGAAGCCCTGGTATTCTCCATGGCATCATCTGCATGTGGAAGGTAGACATTGGATAAGGAAGACCGTAGGACAAGGAATGCGTTTAAATTGTGGTGCTGGAGAAGACTTGAAAATACCATGGAGTGCTCAAAGGACAAACGGATCGGTGTTGGAGGAAGTAAGACCAGAGTGCTCCTTAGATGCTAGGATGGCAAGACTTTGTCCCACATACTTTGGACACATTGTCCGAAGAGAACAGTCCCGGAGAAGGACTGTTTGGTAAAGTGCGAGGGCAAGGGAAAAAGAGGAAGTCCCACCCTGAGCTGGATTGACACGGTGCTGCATCAGTGGGCTCAGGCACAGGAACAGTTGTGGGTGGCCTGGCACTGGGCAGCGTCCGTTCTGTGCAGAGAGTCACTATGGGCCAGAGCCAACATGATGGTACCTAACAACAATGACAACAGGTCTTAGGCTCTGTCGTAACTCTGTTTTGGAAGAAATAAAGCCAATTTTATATTCTCCAAATTAAAAAATATACTGATAACCAATGATAAAGTCCAGTTTTATAAGCAGCATACTAATTTGTTAAGGAGTATGTAGATTTTTCGTGAAAAGTGAGCTTCATCTTAAGAAGTGACGTGTTTTATCCTGGAAATAAAACTTCTATGTGCCCAAGTTACACACAAAAGTGCCCTTCTCTACGATGTTTGGAGTGCCCATCATCGACAGGACCACACTGCCTAAAATATAATTTCTCAGTTTGTACCCTCTGGCATGGAATTGGAACTAATCAGTCTATTGAATGATAGACACAGAAACCCGCCCACTTGTAGATAATTATATCTTAACTAATGTATCTATAAGCATATGTATTGATGTCTTGAAAAAGAACTTGTAGAACAAAGCCAGTGATTTATCTTTGGATGACCCTAGATGAGTGACAATTGGAATAACAAACTATATACAAGATTGATAGCCTAGCACGGTTTGAGTTTTGCCATTTGAAATGCTGCTCGGTTTTCTATTGTTAAGAGCCAGTGTCTTTTGCTTTCCAGAGAATGGGAGGGCAAGCTCTTGTTGCTTCAGGAGATTCTGGATGAATGGCTCAAGGTCCAAGCCACCTGGCTATACTTGGAGCCCATTTTCAGCTCTCCAGACATTATGTCTCAAATGCCCGAGGAAGGCAGACGCTTTACTGCGGTGGATAAAACATGGCGCGATATCATGAAAAGTGTCATACAAGTAAGTCAAAGTCTCTAAAGTTGCCGTTATTCGATTGAAGTGACACGACAGATATATTTTTCCAACACAACCTAATGAGCCACTGTGTTTATCCCAGTGTCATTCCCTTCTCATCTCTCATGGAAGCATTCCAGGAGCAAGACTTACCAAAAGCAAAATAGCTGGTTTTCCCCAGTCTACTTCTTGGGGGCAAATTGCATCGGATGAGTTTTAGTGGTACCGGTTCTCATGGGAGGCTCTGGTCCACAGGCAGGGTACCTAGTGCTTGCTGCCCAGTGATTGTGAGCTGCAACCCAGCTGTCATGGAAGCGTGTCACCGTGCCAACCACTCGGTCAAGACGGTTCTCTCTAGGGACCTTAAAAAAAGATGCATTGACAAAGATAAATTGATTTGAAGAGTCCAGTAAATGCAAACCGAATGCTAAATAAATAAATACACAAATACTGCAGAGAACCTAAAATTACAGCCAAGGAGGCAATTTAATGAAAAACAGTAACACTGCAAAGAGTATATAGCATTTATTTAATTCAAGACATTTATTTATTGCTTACTAAGCCTGCTTTGTGTGTTCTTGGAAGTTAAGATTAAACTAGAATAAATATTAGTTATTAAATTATGTCATCGACTGCATGTCAACTTGGTTTGGGTTTCTGATGAGATATAATACTGTAAGATAAAAAGAATATTGCCTTTATTTTTCCTTCCCCGAAAGAAAAATTTGCATCTCGCTATTATTTAATTTTTAAAACGTGTGACTGTAACCCTAAATACTGACGATGATGTATTAGCATTAACAATATAATTTCATAGGAAAATAAAAAAGATAAGAATGGCTTATTTGTTTAATAAGTCTACTTCATTTTATTTAATTGTACTTGAAACAAATCTCTGTAGAAACCAAACTTTTGTCCAACTAATCACACTGTCATTAACCCTTTGCATTTAATTATCTCTCTTAATTGATTTTATAAATTTACTGTTTCATATACTATTTCGCAGCATCTGGATAAAACCCTTAGAACACATATACTTTGTCATTTGGAAAGGGACCAAATTGAATTTTTTTCTGTTGCCCCCTCCCCCAAAGCAAAAACAATGCTTGAAATTTTCTAGTTGGTATAATTTAAAAACCAATGCAATAATTTCTTTCTTCTTGTTTTGGTTTATGATTAAAGTACTTGTCAGAAGCCCAATAAGCCCATTTGGTAAACGCCTCAATGCCTGGGAAGCTCAGCAGTGTTGGGACTAGTAAATAAAGGAAGCTGATAGCTGATTTTGTAAAAAAACTGAGTTAAAAACAAAGAAGAAACCATTACTTGCCCTCATTCCCAAGTGGCAGGCTTCTTTGGGCAACACTTCATTGACTTTTGCTGTAAGGCTTGATTGTCTTCTTCAACTTGCTGTGCATCTTCTCCTTCCCTACGTGTTTAGTATTCGGGAGAACTTTCCTCCATACTCTCGAAAGCTTTGAAACTAAACATAAATGTGTATTCTCAAAGAAAGTCTAATGAGCGACCTGTACAATAGAAGCTATGGGATTAATTGCTTGGCACAAAAGGCCATAACTTTTGTTCATAGAGGTTCTTTTTTTTTTTTTTAACACTTTATTAGGGGCTCATACAACTGTTATCGCAATCCATACACATATCAATTGTGTAAAGCGCATTTGTACATCATTCTCAAAACATTTTCTCTCCACTTAAACCCCCGACATTAGGTCCTCATTTTTCCCCTCCCTCCTTCATGAGCCCTTGATAGTTTATAAATTGGTATTTTGTCATATCTTGCCCTGTCCGACGTCTCCCTTCACCCACTTTTCGGTTGTCTGTCCCCCAGAGAGGAGGTGACATATAGTTCCTTGTAATCGGTTCCCTCTTTCCTACCCACTCTCCCTTTACCCTCCCTGTTTCGCCACTCACACCACTGGTTCTGTAGGGCTCATCCGCCCTGGATTCCCTGTATTTCCAGTTCCTATCTGTACCAGTGTACCTCCTCTGGTCTAGCCAGACTTGCAAGGTTGAATTCGAGTCATGGTAGTGGGAGCGGGGAGGAAACATTTAGGAATTAGAGGAGAGTTGTATTTCTCATCATTGTTACATCGCACCCTGACTGGCTCATCTCCTCCCCCAGACCCCTCTGCAAGGGGATCTCCAGTGGCCTACTAATGGGCTTTGGATCTCCACTCCACACTCCCCCTATCATTCACTTCATAGAGGTTCTTAATCATGGTTTTGGGGTATTTTTTTTAAGACATGTACTGTGCCAGGGGAGCAGTCTCAGAGGTGTACAAAAAAAGAAAGCCAATGATAATGTTAATATATAACTGGCATAGTTGATGGGTCTTGGCTTCTTAAGGTATAAATATCAAGTAACTTTACATTTTGGTAATTGCTGTCATATATGCCTGGTCAAGGCCCTTTCTTCTTTTTAATAATTTTATTGGGGGCTTGTACAGCTCTTATTATAATCTATACATCCATCCATCCATTGTGTCAAACACATTTGTACATTTGTTGCCACCATCATTCTCAAAACATTTGCTTTCTACTTGAGCCCTTGGTACCAGCTCATTTTTTCCTCTCCCTCCCCGCCCCCGCTCCCTCATGAACCCTTGATAATTTATAAATTATTATTATTTTGTCATATCTTACATTGTCCGACATCTCCTTTCACCTACTTTTCTGTTGTCCATCCCCCAGGGAGGGGTTATATGTAGATCCTTGTGATCGGTTCCCCATTTCTACCCCACCTTCCCCTTCCCCTCCTGGTATCACTTGCTACTCTCATTATTGGTCCTGAGGGGTTTATCTGTCCTGGATTCTCCATGTTTCCAGTTCCTATCTGTATCAGTGTACATCCTCTGGTTTAGCCAGATTTGTAAGGTAGAATTGGGATCATGCTGGTTGGGGGGGTGTGTGGGGAGAAGCATTAAAGAACTAGAGGAAACTTGTGTGTTTCACCGTTGCTATACTGCACCCTGACTGGCTCGTCTCCTCCCCGCGACCCTTCTGTAAAGGGACGTCCAGTTTCCTACAGATGGACTTTGGGTCTCCACTCTGCACTATCCCCTCATTCACAATGATATGATTTTTTGTTCTTTGATGCCTGATGCCTGATCCCATCGACACCTCATGATCACCCAGGCTGGTGTGCTTCTTCCATGTGAGCTTTGTTGCTTCTCAGCTAGATGGCCACTTGTTTATTTTCAAGCCTTTAAGACCTCAGATGCTATATCTTCTGATAGTCAGGCACCATCAACTTTCTTCACCATGTTTGCTTATGCACCCACTTTGTCTTCAGTGATCGTCGGAAAGGTGAGCATCATGGAATGCTAGTTTAATAGAACAAAATGTTCTTGCATTGAGAGAGTACCTGAGTAGAGGCCCAATGTCCATCAGCTACCTTAATACTAATCCTGTAAATTTATGCACATAAATCTATTTCCCCATCATCATATATAAATATATTTATATGTGTCCATGCCTGTATTTAAGCTTCTATAAATGCCCTTTGCCTCCTAGTTCTTTCCTCTATTTCTCAAGGCCCTTGCTTATGGGGAGAGTTTCATTGTTGACCAAAACCAAATCCATTGTTGCTGAGTTGATGCTGACTCATGGCAACCCCCTAGGCTTGTCTTGGCTGTCATCTTTACAGAAGTTGACCTTCATGCATCTCTTCTGATGAGCTGCTGGTTCACTGAAACCATTAACCTGGATATTAGCAGGCCAGAGCAAAGTGCTGATGCCCTCCGGCACCTTTACTTCGTGCTGAGATGTTGCCAGATGCCAGTGAGTTGATTCCAACTCATACAGCCCTGTGTACACAGAGCAAAACACTGGCCCTTCTGCGTCCTCCTCCTCAAGGCTTTTACCTCTCAGGCCATCGTGGCAACCACTGTGTCAATTCACTTCTTTTTCGCTGAGCCCTCTACTTCAGGAAGGACAATGTCCTTTCCAGGAACTGCTATCTCCTGAAATATGTGCAAAGTCTGTGAGAGGAAGCCTCACCATCCGTGCTTCTAAGGAGCATTTGGGTTGTACTTCTGCCAAGACAGATTTGTTTGTTCTTCTGGCAGGCCCTGGTAATAAGAATCACTTAAAAATATAATTGAACGTTGACCTGTTGTGTGAAGAACAACCGTTATATACCAATGTATGCACAATGGGCTACAAATTTAATGATCATGTACTTTAGTGCTGACCCCTGGTGGCACAGTGGATTATACATTGGCGGCGTCAGTTGCTCTGTGGGAGGAAGTGGGGGATTTGGACTCCTGTAAAGATGTAAAACCTCAGCCCCCTGCCCGCCAGGGGAAGTTCTGCTCTGTCTTGTAGGGTCTCAGTGAGTAGGAATCCACTCTATGGCAAAGTTAAAATATTTTTTTGTTTTTAGGTATTATTCAAATTGAGCTTCCTTTGGGAGTTAAAAGAGGGCTTGCTGATAAGCCAAGAGAGCAAGTACAAATGGAGCTGCCCTCATTACAATGCCATCTATGTTCACTCTTCTATAAACACTATGCTGGTGGAAGGGAGGGGGATTATGTAGAGATTTACCATTAGGGTGACTTCTCACCAAGACTTACAAGGTCACCCCCATAGCTGAGTGCCCGAGCTGCCAGCAGCAAAGACGAACATAACAGCCCTGATATGACATCCCG
>NW_022103899.1:21465899-21481601 GCF_000313985.2 Echinops telfairi | reverse complement strand
GCGCTAAGTGCAGCCCCCCCCACCCCCGGCCCCCCCAGCCATCAGGTAGCCAGGGAGCGAGGACTGCGCATCTCGGCCTTCTTCCATCATGTAGCACGGCAGCGCATTGTCTGCACGGGATTGATTTGTCCTTCACATTGTAGGCTTCTGCCAGCACTGCAATCCACTGATTCACGGTCAAGGGCTTATTCATTGTCATAATTCCCACAGACGTATTCTGCTAATGAATTCATATTACAGGAGAAAAGAGGCTGTGGGCTGACACCTATGTAATTTGCAGGGACTATGATCTACATCTAACCGTATCCAATGGGATGGCTCATGTCGACAGCTTAGTTTATCAGTTGGGAGAGAGTCCTTTGTAAGGACCTTGTGTGTGTTATCAACCAGCTTCGAGAGATGTCTTGGCCTGTAGGCAGAGCGCAGGCTAGCTCATTGTATCGCCCTCCACAGATACCGTCTTATGAATTGAAGGTCTGGAGCAATTGTGCATCAGGCCAATCTCTCAGCGCCATGTTGCCCAGCATGTCCCCTCTCCACATCTCTAGGTCACATTTTGGTCATTTTCATGACATTTTGAGCTTTTTCATAATGTTATTGCATGCATAATGGACTGACACACAAACAGACAGATGAACACCAAACTAATTGCCATTGAGTCTGTTCTAGCTCATACTGACCGTGCAGGACAAGGTGAAACTGCCCCCCCCTCCCACCATGAGTTTCCAAGACTGTAACTTTCCGGGAGTAAAAAGCCCCCCTTGCACGTAAATGTAGCTTTGATATGCGCTGGGAAGTCACAAACTTTGTGTGACTCGCTTTATTTTAATATTCCCTTTATCGTGGTGATCTGGAACTGAACCTGCAATAGCTCAAAGGTCTCCCCATATGTGAGTGCGAGAATTAAGGAAGGAAGTGTAAAGTGGAGCCTCTCCTCAACCCACAAGATAGCTCCTCACTAGCGTGTTGCTTCCTGGCTCTGGGCTTGGCTGATAGAAACATCTTCCTGCCGATGGCGGAAACGGGCTCCCTGAATGACACGTTCTTCTAGTACTCAGCCCTGCCTCTCACCTCTCTGCTCTCAAAACTTCCCATCTTACTGACCTTGCTCTGTTTCAGCCACCCCACCCCCACCCCCACCCCCACCCATGCCACACACGTTCTAGTCTAGGGCCTTTGCACTGTCTGCCTGCCTCTTCCCGGAATGCTCTGCTTAAAAGCTCTGCCAAGCCAGTGGCTTTGGCTCTTTGAAGGCTTTTCTCAATGCTCACTATTTAAAGACTCGCGCTGAGCACCAGCGGAAACCATGGTCACCATTCCTGACACGTTTGGAGCCTCTGTCACCGTCTAAAGGGACCCTGGGCTCATAATGGGTTATGCGTTGGGTTGCTAATCACAAGGTCAGCAGATCAATCCCCCCAGCCCCTGCTGGCTCCCTCAGAACACCCTGGAAGTCAGAATGGATTTGATGGCAATGGGTGTGATATACAACGCATTTATGAATTGTTATGTTTATTGTTAGTTGTCTATCGTCCTCATGGAGGCTGGGATGTTTGTCTGCCTTTGTGTGCTGTGCCGCAGAATAGTGCCTGTTGTGTGAATGAATGAATGAATGAATGAATAAATAAATAGAGATTGATTCTCAAGTTGTTGCTAATTCTGAGGACTGTGAGTAAATTCTGGAAAATGTTCTCTGAAAATTGGATTTTAGGCAAGTGGGCCCTGAGATCTGGGTTCGTTCTTGAAACCATCCCATGTCTTAAGTGAAATAGCAACTCCTCTTGTGGGAGCCAACGAATCTCACAATTGTGAGGGGCTTTGTGGCCTGCTCAGTCAACCTGGGTTTCTTTCTTAATATTTAAATGGTCAGTAAGGGGTTTGCAAGTATTCTTGGAGTCCAGATGGCGCAGTGGATTAAGCATTGGCTGCTAACAGATAGGTTCCAATCTGACTTCATGAGCCGCTGCACAGGAGAAAGATGGAGCAGTGTGCTTCTGTAATATCGACAGGCTTGAAGACCCCCCCACCCCCCACCCCAGCAGTTCTACAGAGGCCTGTGTGGTCACTATGAGCTGGAATGAACTTGACAGCAGTGTGCTGGTCTGGGAGCAGCTTTGTCTTCTCCAGGGATTTCTGATTAGAATGTTGATGCTTCTAGAAGTTTACGGAGCCGACTCGGGCTTCATTCCATTAAATGAAGTAAGCTGTGTGTTCTGCGACGCTTCCCGGCAGCGATAATAAGGATGTGCTCAACAGACACGCAGATGAAAGTTTCAGCCTCCTGACTTCATAGACACTTGGCTGAAAATGTAAATAAGCCCGCCGCTTGCCATGCGCGCCGAGGAGCGTGGTGATGCTTGTGAAGCCGGCGGAGGCACTTAGACAAGGTCAGACCGGTCCTTTAACAAGAAATATGACAGCAAACAATTCCTTGTTTTCCCCTCTAGGGACCAAACGTAATTAAAGTGTCAAGGCAATCATACTAAGTTTTTAATTTCTTGCAGCTTCTTGCTATAAAATCATATTGTTCCGTCCAGGGAACATAACTAATCAGTACTAGCTTGTTCAAGCGTCGTGGGTTTCAGTCCCGGGATTTCCTTTCCATGTCTGCAGGCTGAACTCACTCCGGGCTCACTGCAGAATTCAACAAAGGTCCACTGAGCCCCGCAAAAAATGATTAAGAAACAAAAAGTATGTCAAGTGTTTTCTTGAATCTCGATCAATCTCACAGAAGAACCAGCCTGTTACCAAGATGTCTTTCTCCACTGCAGAAGCGGCCATTTTGGGAAACGTGCTTGCATCAGAGGTAGCTTTGTCTACGCCAGCATCTTGCTGCCTACGTGAATGATGAACATACGATTCAAATGTGTATCAGGCGGACTATAAGGCCCCAAACCACCAAACCCACTGCCACCCATTCAGACTCCTAGTGACCCTAGAGCAGCGATTCTCAACCTGTGGGTCGTGACCCCTTTGAGGGTCGAACGACCCTTTCACAGGGGTCGCGGATTCATCACAGTAGCAACATGACAGTTCTGAAGTAGCAACGAAAATAATGTTATGGTTGGGGCTCAGCACCCCACGAGGAACTGTATGAAAGGGTCGCGGCATGAGGAAGGCGAGACCCCCTGCTTCAGAGCGCCCTTCAGCTCCCTCCGGTCAGGGTCTTTTCACTAATCGGAATAAACTGTTTCGTCTCAGGGATCTAAAAGTTGAAAAATTTTACCTGAATGCTGTTTTGCCCGAGGTATTTCTTTTAATCAGATTATGTGAAAAGAATTTGAACTATTCTTTTAAATAACTGATTGAATTTTTTTCCTTCACTTATCAAGTCTCAGATCCCAAATAGCAACATAAGTATACGTGCTTTGGCAGGGAGCGTTTTTTGCAGGCCTGCTAGCCCCATTCCGCAGCATCGGTCAACGAAGGAGAGCGTGCTTGTCCGGCAGGGGGCGCTCTGAGAACGTCGTTCTGGTGCTGGGGCTTGAGGTGTGCAGTTCTCCATCCTGACTTACTTGTGCATTCAAATTATGGCCAGTCTCTGCCATGCTATCTTTCTGTGGTTTTGTTTTTACTGTTGATTTGAAGCATAACATTGTTTGAAAGTGCAGTAAACGGCTTTTTAAATGTGTGCATCTTTAAAGATAAGGTGGTGGCCTTTCATATAATGACTAATGTAATGATTGTGTGTTATACATTCCATCAGAAATATTTATTAAGGAAACAGGTATTATCACTATTAATGACAGTCATTGTGTTCTTTCACTAAATTTCCGTGTTTATAAGTTACATTGTAACAATTCAAGATAAAGAGGGAAATGACCTCTCTCCTTCATAGCACAAAGTTCTTTGGCCCAGACAATATTTCAGAGACTGCTGCAAGGGCACAGAATTCCTGAATGAAATAATGGACAGTTGACATTCTTGGCTGATCTCTCAGTCAGGACTGACTACCAAACCTGAGTTTAATTTGTGTATCTGAAATTCGATGTTAAGTTTTTAACAATTGTCTCTTGACTTAATTTTACATAAGTTTCCTAAAATGTCTTTACTCAGAGTAATAAATGGACCGGTATGTCCTCACTATATTTTGTGGCCTAAGAATTGAAATCTCACTCTGATGTGTTGTGGTTTAGTAAATACCTTTTTCTACTTTGTCAACAGTGTCAGTAGTGAATTGTGAATAAAATCATAAGATCAGTTGGGCCCAAAGAGTGGACCCTGATGACATAAGCCATATGTTTTAAAAGAAAAGGAATTTTATTTTAACTGTACTTTAATATAGACTTCTAAAAGTTTTCATAAAACTAGCAGTTTCTTTTATGGATATTCAGAAAAATCAAGAAGCTACTTACATTCTTTTAAAATATGTGTTCTTAAGATCAGCATTTTGTTAAAATATTTTTATTTTTGAATCCCATAACAAAAAAAGTTCTTTCTCAAAAATTTCATTACGTTTGACTCACTTTAAAGCAAATTGCACACAATGACACTTAATCGAAGGTTCAGGAATCCCCGCCTTCCTCAAAGATGGAGCAGTCTTTGTCTCTAGAGTGTTTGGATGAACATCTACCTTGAACTTAAATCTCCCAGCAAGCACCGTGTTCTCATGTCATTTCAAGGGTGCATCTTTTTATACTTCCTCTTCTTAGAAAAATCTTTACTTCCCTCAAATTCCTTACATTTAAAAAAATCTACAAGGACTTTATCATGTTCCAAGAAGACCTATCTCATTCAACAAAGATTGTTATACCGAATATAAAGCCAACGGATCAAGCAAAAACAAACAAACAAACAAACAAACAAACAAACAAAAAAACAGCCCAGACAAACCCACTGCTGTCAGGTTGATTCTGATAATCCCGGCGCCGTCTGAAGAAGAGATGTGTCCTCTAGGATTTCCAAAGCTGCAGTGTGACCTCTTTCCCACAGAAGGGCTGGTGGGTTCGAACCACCGATCTTTTGGTTAGCTGCCAAGCACTGCTACCAGAGCTGCTACGGTGACTACAGTTCCTGTTTTGTTTTGTTTTACAATTGTCACCACATTCAATTCAGGAACATTTTCTTCTTCCTTGTACTCATTATTATTCATGTCATTATTTTTTTCTAATTGTGGCAAAAATATACACAAAACATTCTCCAATTCCACGACTTCCATATGTATAATTCAGTGCCACTGATTATACTGTTCATGTTGTACCATCATTATTGATATTCTTTCTAAATTATTCCACCACCATTTACATAAACTCAATGCCCCATAAGCAACAACTCTTTCTCCTTCACTCATGGTAACCATTGGTTGTTCAGCTTCTTCTTTTAAAAAAAAAATAGATGAATATTTATTACATTATTACAGTCCTGCCTCAAAAAGATGACTGTACTAAGAAAAAAATGAAAAGGATTTTCATTCTTGTACTGTTTGGATGTTTAATCATCTGCATGTATTACTTTTTCAATAAAAAACCAAAACAAAACAAAAAACCGTGTAAACAGAAGGCAGTCAGTTGTCTATGGTTATACCACCCTGGATAATCCCGTTCTTGTCTGAAGTCAATAAATTAAGAAATAAAGGTTTTGATGCTACAGAAGTGCTCAATAGAAGAACAAATACAATGCATTTTCAAAAATAATTGATAGAGAAGGAAAGGATATGAGGGAGATATAGTATATATCTTATCTTTTATAACAGGTTATCAATAAGAGTAGTTTTCTTGACATAGGGTAATATATTAAAAATAGTGGTGGTATCTCTTTAGGGCATTCCTCAAAGAAAATAAAGCACGTGCACGCACGTTCTCTCGTTACCCTTCTTGAAGGTGCCCTGGGGGCTCTGTCAGGTAAGCCTTGGACTCTAACCCCAAGGCTGGTGATTCAAATCCACCAGCTGCTTTGCAAGAGACAGGTGAGGCTCTGCACCTGTGAAGGTTCACAGCCCCCAAGCCCCGTAGAATGTCATGTATGCACTGGCAGGAGGCGGATGTGGAGTTGTGAGTTCAACTCACGGTCTTTCTTTCTCATCCCCCGGCCCTTCCTTTCCTGTTTCTCACTCTCCAGCTTAGGATGAGACATTAGGAGCAGCACACGGGGCGGCAAAACTGCCTGGCTGTCACTCCCTTAAAAAGGTTCATCAAACCCTGGATCTTCAAGTCTATGCTTTATACATACTTTAGATTTTCCCTACCCCAGGTTTTATTAAGAGCATGCATCCTCAGGTATGATGTGAATATAATCAGAGTCTGCGATATTGTTGAGTTGAGTGTGTGTCCTTCATTGTTAGGATAAACATGTTCTGGCCGTTGTGAATATTGAGAGAATGCTGGAAAAGCTGAAGAAGTGTAACGAACTTTTGGAACTTATCCTGAAAGGACTGAATGAATATTTGGAAAAGAAACGTCTCTTCTTCCCCAGATTCTTTTTCTTGTCTAACGACGAACTCCTTGAGATCTTATCCGAGACTAAAGATCCCACCAGGTGAGTTCCGTGAGTGGAACAGCATGTGATTAGATTCAGTTGTAGAGCAAGGCAGACCATAAAAAGGTATCTCTAATTCGGTTTGTGTAACAGTTTTCCTCTAGGAATATTTTCCATCATAAATTTAAAATTATGGTTAAAAACGAAAGCACTCATTGCCACTGAGTTGGTCCCTATTCATAGCTGCCCTAGAGGGTGGAGTAGAACTGCCCCTTTGGGGTTCCAAGCCTCTAAATTTTTATGGGACAAGAAGCCTCAACTTTCTCCTGTGGAGAGGCTTTGAACTGCTGACCTTGTGTTAGCAGCCCAGTGTGTAATCCACTATGTCACCAGGGTGCCTGTCATTAAAATGTAGGAGCTATCATTGCCTGCCATTTTCTAGATGGGCTGAACTTTGGTCTGGATTTCTTATTGTTATCATATATTCTCTTAGATTTTTTCAGAGCATGCTATGCTTCTGTATCACCTTCAGAATGAAATCTAGACCCTCACAGCGACTCACGAGGTCACGAGGTCCGGAGGCTTTGGTTCCCTGTTATCTCACTGAGTCCACCAAGGAGACTTGCTCACTCTGCTACTGCCCAACGGCCCCCTTGGGATTCCCCATAAAAGGGACAGCTTCCTCCTCGGGATCTTTGTATGTGCTGTGCTCTTTGCCTTGGGGGCTCTCTGTCCACATCCCCCATAAACTACCAGCCAGTCTTCGCGGAGGCCTGCCCAGACAGCGGCCGGCCGCTCAGGGAAGCCTTCTGTGGCCACCCTAGTGAACCGGCAGCCCGTACCCTCCCTCCCTAGCTCTTCCCTAGACTCCTCCTTTCCACCACTGACGGTGTAATCATTACCAGGTGGTTAGGCTATACTTTCCTTGTTCACTGTTTGTGTTTCTCCAGAAGAACATAAGCTCTATGATAGCAGAGATGTCTGATTGCTCCCCTCAGCCGATGCCCCGATCTAGAAGAATGCCCCATAGACAGTAGGCACTAAATAAATTTTTTTAGGCAAATCTGTAAATTTTGTGTTTTGTGTACCCTATAAGTAGAAGGAAATGGAGTAATCCAGACAAAAAGATAAAGTTGGGCCCAAATTAGTTTCCATCTGAGTTTTATACTGAGCTTCTCTTTGTTCTTTTGAAAGATGAATGCAATTGATTATTGGTAATGTGCCAAATATGAGGTGTTTAGTCAGTCCTGTCTTATAGTACATTGAATAAGCTGAAAGTTGGGTGTCTTCAAAGCAGTTGATTTTGTAAACCGTAAAGTACTTAAAGTGCTAAATCAAGTTAATAATTTGCAAGCCATCTCTGAATATACCAGTGGAAACGGTCTTGGGGTTTTTGCAGCTTGTCAGATGAGTGTATTATTTGTTCATCAAAATTTTGGCTTGCTTTTCATGCTACTTTTAATGTCTCTAGTTTATTGTGTTGGTTCAAAGGCCTCTCCCCATCAATATTTAATGTAGTTATTGTAACTTTACGGATCTTTTGTATTTATTCCATGACTGTGCTATCCTCCAAGCTGAGGCAAACTCTTCCGCTATTTAACACTGCACCCTAGTAGCATCTAGGTCTGAGCACATAGCCCGTGTTTACAACTTGAATGAAGTCTGGGCACAAACTTCATTTATGGTGTGTTGCCCTTTGGGTAATGCTCTCTTTCTCTTCTTCCTCCTTCCTCGACAGGGTACAACCTCACCTGAAGAAATGTTTTGAAGGCATTGCAAAGGTGGAGTTCACGGACACGCTGGACATTACGCACATGAAGAGTAGCGAAGGGGAGGTGGTGGAGCTCATCGAGACCATTTCAACAGCCAAAGCCAGAGGTCAAGTGGAGAAGTGGCTGGTTGAGTTGGAGAGAGTTATGATTAAATCCATCCACAAGGTAGCCCTTATATATATATATGTATATATATATATATATTTTAAGTAAAACATGATTATCAATATGTCATTGGTCGATGAGCAGTTATTTATATAGAAATTGAGGCATGTGTTACTAATTCAATGGCGTACGTAGCTGGAAGGCAACAGTGGGACTTGTCCATGGTAGGAATTTGAAAAATGGACACAGTACATTCAGTACTACTGAAACCGTGGGCTTTGATCGTGTGACTGTCTCATTCTTCCTGCAACATACTAGTGCTTTCGTGACTAGACATGCCGTTAGCCAACACGGCCTTTCCTGAGTCTGGCTCTGGAAGCTTCTTTCCGTGACTTCAAATCCATTTCCTTGGCATGTACACATCTATGGGGAATACTCTTCTGTGTGCATATAAAATATCGTGTGTGTGTAGGGTTTTAGCTCTTCATTGTATAACTTTGTTCAAGTACATTATGAAATCATTCATCTTCAGAATTTTCTTTTCCAATTAGGTAATTGGAGATGCAATGTTTGCCTATCTGAAAAATGCCCGGATTAATTGGGTAAGAGATTGGCCAGGACAGACTGTTCTGTGTGTATCCCAAATCTTCTGGACGTTAGAAGTACAAACAGCTATTCCAAAGGGGCAAGAGGTAACATTTTAATATCTGTTTCTCAGCATTTTTTCCTAATGGTATCATTGCCAGAATGTGCTTATTCTATAAAATGAACTGCCCTCTCAAAAATCTACTTTAATCCTTCAATCCATATTACAGATTTTAAAAATGAAAATTTCACATAACAAATATATAATAGAAGCAATAGAAACAGCTATTTGAAATGTATGTTTATACCGTCTGTTTATTTGCCGTAGGTAGAAGTCAGTAGTGCATGAATTTCATCTTATTAGTATGTATGTTATTCTATATATTTTTATACCTTTAAAAATAAATAGGATAAAAAACTTCTTGAGTTTTCCAGGGCAAGGACATAAAGTGACATAATTCTATTCAGTGTCCAGTAAACTGCCCTATGAAGACAAGGTGTCATTTGATGTATATCGACTATCCACATTTTAAATGTATTGACTTAGAACAAGCAAAAATTTCTAATATTGCTTCGAACCTTAAATATTTAAGATCAAGTATTCTAACATATTTGGACATTTGAATTTAATATTGTTATTAATTTTATTCTTTCTGCCATTATTTATAAGTAGAGATTATATTTGATGCAGTAGCCCTATCCTTGAACTAGAATTTTCAAGCTGGCCAACTTCCGGTTCACTGATGGGCGCGTTGGAAACTAGAAATGATAGATATTAGTTTAAAACCACGAGCGTCTGATATATTTTTGACATGAAATTCAAGTATTATGTTCCTTAATTCTAAGGGATTGTTGAATGCTGGTCAGTGTTGGGGATTGAGCACAGCACTTGCACTCCCAGACAGGCAATCCCACGGTGTGGGAGGTGGTGGGGAGGGACACCCCTCCTCCCCCCCATAGGACCCCAGGCCTACATCCACACTACAGCATCCCAAGGGTTCCCTCATTTATTCTCTGAAGCAGGTCATGAAAGGGTAGGGCGGGAAGTCACCTGCGGCTCTGTTGTTCGGAAGGTCTCTCCTTAGGACCCACAGCACTGGAGTTTCCACATAAGGAGGAGGTCCCTGGGCTTATTTGTAAACCCTAGCTGTTTCTCCCGCCAGCATCTTTCATTCCTTCTCAGTGCTTCCTGAAAATTCATCTTGCTACCGGGTACTAACTTTTCTCTCCAGAGGCGTTCCTCTATCACCTAGGTGGGCTGCTGAGAAATCTCTCCTAGGATGATCTTCCTCCTGGCTTATTGGCCCCCAGGCCATCATACCAACTTTATTGCTGGGAAGTGGTAGGTATTGTCTGGAGGGAACAAAGTAACAAATGTGAATGAATCCTTCAGATCGTTAGCACCTCCCAGATTTGTTCATTTGATGTCCAAGAATTTCCAGAATTCTCAGTGTAGTCATTCTCTCTCTCTCTCTCTGTTTTACAGTTGTTGTTTATCAAGCCTCTACCCCTCCATTACAACCATGTAGTCCTCTTCTCTTAATCCAGGCACTACAGGGGCTATAAAATTAATGAAGGGCTCACCACTGTCACAGAGCTTAGGGTATAATAAATATGAATGCAGTCATGAATCAGAGTATTATTGTGTCTGTAGAAGAATCTAGATGGATAAAAAATATTTGATTCCAGGTAGATTTTATTTTGCTGAAAATGAAACAAAAGAAAACACTAGTTCACAGTTTAGAATTATGGAATAGTTCAGCCTTTTCTGGATGTTTCGTTCAGCGAATTGTTTAAAAGAAGTTTATACAGAGAATATAACGTCGCAAAAATACTTTCAGTGTTGTGATTTATTTCCTTTCAATTTAAGGTGTCGTAATTCTCAGGGATTCCTGCAGCATAGTTCCTAAAGAGCTCAGTTCATCATGGTGTGATGTTGAATTTCAATTTTAAATCCATTTCCTAGAGTATAAAAACGCATTGTGCTAGTATAATCAGCAATGAATTCTTTAATTTTTAAACATTTTATTGGGGGCTCTTACAGCTCTTATCACAATACATACATCTATACATTGTGTCAAGCACATTTGTTCCTATGTTGCCATCATAATTTTCAAAACATTTTCTTTCTACTTAAGCCCTAGGTTTCAGCTCATTTCCCCCCTCTCCCACCCTCCCTCCCCCATGAGCCCTTAATAATTTATAATTTGTTTTTCATGTCTCATACCAACCACTGTTTCCCATCACCCACTTTTCTGTTGTCCATCCCCCTGGGGGAGGGATTATATGTTGATCATTGTGATCGGTTCCCCCTTTCTCTCCCCACCTTCCCCTTCCCCTCCTGGTATCACTACTCTCGCCATTGATCCTGAGGGGTTATCTGTCCTGGATTCCCTGTGTTTCCACCTCTTATCTGTACCAGTTGCATGCTCTGATCTAGCTGGATTTGTAAGGTAGAAATGGGGTCATGACAGTGGGGGCAGTAGGGGGGTGAGGGTAAGGAAGCATTAAAGAACTGGAGGAAAGTTGTATTTTTCATTGGTGCTATGCTGCACCCTGACTGGCTTGTCTTTTCCTTGTGTCCCTTCTATAAGGGGATGTCCAATGGTCTACAGATGGGCTTTGGGCCTCCACTCTGCCCTCCCCCTCATTTCCATTTATATGACTTTTTGTTTTGGGTCTTTGATGCCTGATACCTGATCCCTTGGACACCTCATGATCACAAAGGCTGGTGTGCTTCTTCCATGTGGGCTTTGTTGCTTCTCAGCTAGTTGGCTGCTTATTTATCTTCAAGCTTTTAAGACCCCAGATGCTATATATTTTGATAGCCAGGCACCCTCAGCTTTCTTCACCATATTTGCTTATGCACCCATTTTGTCTTCAATGATGAGGTCAGGGAAGGTGAGCATCCCAGAATATTGGGTTATTAGAACAAACTATTCTTGCATTAAGGGAGTACTTGAATGGAGGCCCAATGTTCGTCTGCTGCCTTACTACTTAACAAATAAATATATGTGCATAGATCTGTTTCCCTGTCACTATATATAAATGTATTTACAGATGTATATGCCTATATTTAAACCGCTGTAAATGTCCTTTGCCTCCTAGTTCTTTCGTCTATTTACTTTCACACCCTTCTTGTCCCCCTATCATGTTTGGCCTTCATTCAGGCTTCAGTATTTCTCTCAGCTACATTGCCCTTGATCAAGCCCCACCAGGCATCCTATGCCCTCCTCTCCATAGATTTTAGATCACTTGTTGTCCTTGTCCCTGTGTTTGTTGGTACTCCTTTCCTTTCCCCTGCCTCCCCCTCTCCCATGTCCCCCCACCCAAACCATCAGTCCATTGTTTTCTCCTCTGGATTGTTTATCCTGCCCATCTTATCTAGATAGGCATGCAGCAACAATAATGAGCCCCCAAACAAGACAAAGCAAAACATAACAACAAAAGAAATAAAAAATCAAAACAGCTACAACAACAACAACAACAACAACAAAACCAACGGCAAAGAAAGAAAAGCCTATGAATAGTTCCAGGTCTGTCTGTTGACCTTTAGGAGTATTTACCGGTCAAGTGTGATGGAGTGCCATGCCCTGGTCCCAAAGTCTATTTTTGGTACTCCTTGGGGACTTTGTTGCTTTGCTCCCCGTGGTGCTCTGTTGCACACCTTTAGTGGTTTGCCCTGATGTGGTGGGGTCAGATTGGACACTATTCCCACACTGTGTCTCCAGTGTTGTCCCCCGTAGCGCTATGGGTCAGTGAGGGATGTCATGTCTCCTGGTGGGGCCTTATAGTTCTCTCTGTGCAGTGGCTGCTCTGAGACAGAATATCATCCTTGGGGCTTGGTGGGCGAGGTTGTGTTCCGATCTCTCTCCTCCCCTCTTCATTTGCTCCTGATCAGAAGCCCCCCTCTTCCTGAGCTGAAGCTTCAGTACTGCCCTCTAAAGTGCATTCTTCTGGGGAGGGGGGTGTCTGGCATGAGGGATCCACATAGTGGGGATTGGAGCCAAATTCCACAGACCGTTCTGTTGGTTTGCTGCTCCATGCCAGTGTAATGCTTTCGTGTCTTGGTGCACCGGGGTGAAATCTGGCCCCTCGCTCCCCCTCCTGTGGAGGCAAAAAACATTACCCTCCCCTTGGGTGGGTTAGTGTCCTGTTTCCCAGCTACCCATCTCTCTCTGTCTCTCTCTCTTTTCTCCTCCTTGTAAGTTGGCTACCACATGTATCCCTGGATTGGGTCTAGCCTCTGCCATAGTACCTGGACCTCACCTCAGGAATGTATGTAGACATTATCCTTCCCTGTGCCCCTTTTGCATTTTTAAGCTTACCTCAGTGGACTCATGTTGTACTTGTTCTTTTGCCCTTGGCTTACTTCACTCAGCATAATTTCCTCCAGATCTTCCCATGTGGTGATGTGCTTCATGCGTTCATCACTGCGTTTTAGGGATGCATAGTACTCCGTTGTATGTATGTACCACAGTTTTTTAATCCGTTCATCAGCACTCCCCTTGTAAAGCTTTTGGGATTTTCCACATATAAAATAATATCATCTGTGAATAACGATAGTTTCACTTCTTCCTTCTCCAGATGAATACCTTTGATGTCTTTTCTTTGCCTTACGTTGTTAGCTAGGACCTCCACTACGATGTTAAATAGGATTGGGGACAAAGGGCATCCTTGTCTGGTCCCCTTGTTCAGAGGGATTGTTTTCATGTTGCTGTAAGGTCCAAACGTTACATCTGTATGTTATGTCTTGTGCTGAGCTATAGCATGTGAGACCCAGTCTAAGAACCAAGGCTTTGGCAGACCCTTTGTTTCAGATGCAGAAATAAGATGCCTTATTTCACACTGCTGGTGCTCCTAGAATCAGCTGTTTTTATTAATTTATACATTTAACCTACTTTATTAATCCTGGAAATTATACAAATGAAAAAGTGCTCAAGCACCAAACCTTGGAAAGCTGTGCTTTCTTTAAATAATAATTTTGTAAAAGATAAGATATTTCAAGGAATAAGGAAAATGCCTGCAGCGAAACAGCTTGTGGCCCTCAACTCCGTCTTGTTAAATTTTCCCCTAATCTTTGGAAGTCTGACCATTGAATTTCATTGTTACCACTTTCTTGGCCCTGCCTGAGGGGAGTAAACTCCTCTAGACACAGCCTTTGGGGGAGCTTAACTATTGTGTGAATGCTAGTCATTAAATAATAATAGCTAAATAACATGATTAAATATTACAGGATGAAGGGAACAACTGCATCAGCCTCGTGGGCTGTGTCGACACTTCCCTCAAGCACAGCATGTACTTTGTAGATTCTTATTTCCTTTTTTAACCATAAACCCTCTTCTATTTTAAACTAACTCATTAGATTCGCCCACTATGAAAGAGACCTCCCAAAGTAAACCTTGTGCTCAGAATTGGCATCAGCTCGCCAGACCTACTAACACGTTCCATGTTTTGTGTATTAAGATCGTCGCATTTCACGTGGCTCAAGCCAACTTTGGAAGCTTTCACAAAGCGTACCTGGAGGACTAGGGAGCAGAAGAAGAGCCGCTGGGATAGAACCCCGGGAGTCAGCCCTGCCACAGCCTCTCCTTTGTGGTCTGTCTTCATCGCTACCCGTCCCGGACAGACTTTGTGGGGATGATGAAGCCGCGCAGTCGCTTTGGGTGGCGTAGGCACAGTCAACCGGGCCTGGCGAGAAGCACTGCCTTCAAAGTCTGTGTACCATTCCTGGAAGAGCGATGCTTAGCTATGGCCGAGACACCCAGCTTCGCCTTCATGTTTCCATGGAGACAGGAAAGCATGGTTGGCAACGCCATGAGAACCGCATACACTGGGTTCTCCAAAGGAAGTGGGTCGACTCAAGCCCCACACGTCCACCACAAATGGACAGATTGGGCTTGTGTATATAACACCTTTGTAGTATAAATTATCTTACACGTATGTCATGGAAAATGAGGATACAAATGTGGAGAATGATATATCCATATACACTGGTTCAAAATGTTTCCGTTCAAAAATGTTTCTGATCTCCCTTTATTTTCTTCCAGGCTCTGGAGGATTACTTAAAGACATGTAACGAACAGATTGATGATATCGTCACCTTGGTCCGTGGCAAACTGTCCAAGCAGAATCGTGTTACTCTGGGTGCCCTCGTGGTGCTCGATGTCCACGCTAGAGACGTCCTTACGTCACTCGTGAAGAAGAGAGTCAGTGACGATTCTGACTTCGAATGGCTAAGCCAGCTTAGGTACTACTGGCAAGTAAGTGCTATCTCTGAATGTTATTACATAGCAATTTCATCTCAGAGCTTTTTAATTTGTGCTGGTTTGACCACATGGGAAATAGTGTCAGTAATATAGGGATTTTTGCTGATGGCAAAGTATAACCAAACAAGCATTTTCCAGATGGAAGATTAAAGCAGCCAATAACTGTCCTTATACTATTTATATCTATGCCCATGTATATGGTGTTATGCAAGGAAACTGCAAAGAGTTTATGGAAAAATAGAATGAAAAGATAATGCATTTTTTCTACAAATATTTTGAAGTCCCTTCATATATGTAGATGTATATGGACACATAAACTATTAGTAATGATAAAAATTGCTCATTTTAAATACAGTTACCTGTCATAAGAAACCCACCTGGTGAAGCCAAAGTTAAATGCTCAGCTGCTAGCTAAAGGTTGGTGGCTCAAACCCATTCAGGACTCCATGGGATAAAAGACATGACAAGGGCAATGAATGTACAAATGTGCTTTACACAATTGATGTATGTATGGATTGTGATAAGAGTTGTATGAGCCCCTAATAAAATGATTAGAA
>NW_022103899.1:21456555-21465799 GCF_000313985.2 Echinops telfairi | reverse complement strand
AAAAAAAAAAGGCATGACAAACTGCCCCGATAGCTCCGATTGCAGCATAGGCAACCCTGGAGAGCAGTTCTACTCTGTCATATGGGGTCACCATGAGTCCACAGCCCTTAACAACATCAGCCACTCTGCTTGCTGGATCTGCAAAATGTGGCTACTAGTCAGCTAAAACTGTTTCAGATGCCTAGCATATCTCCAGAATGAATGAATCATACTGTTTTAGTCTAATTGAGTTGTTAAATTGTTTCCTTGTTACTCAGTTGAAAGAGCCAGCGCAGTGACCTGGAAGGCAGGTTTCTATCAGGGTATTTGACTCGATAGGGACATCAGGAATGGAATGACTGACAGGAGCAGGAGCAGCTTGTATGGTGGTCCAGGCTGGGCCTGTTGGATATGGACAGGGAGAGCTGGTGACCAGCCATATGGATTTAGACGATCTCATTCTATGAGCCTTTGTGGAAGGGGTGGAAGGTATGAGGGAGGTTGACTCTTTTTATGTATCACTTTCCTGATCTGAGTCAGTTTCAGACTGGGAGCGACCCTGTGGATTCCTGAAGCCATGACCCTCTAAGGGAGCAGCAGGTCTCAGCTTCGTCCTCTGAGGCAGCTGGTGTGTTCCAACTGCTGACCTCACGGTGGGTTAGCAGCTCGACACATAACACCCTATAGGAAAACTGATAGCACTCACTTTATAGTGAAAACAAAATCATCAAAAGTATAGGAGAAATTAGGAGCTAACCATATAGGCTCAAGTTGCAATACTCAGAATCTAAAGGCAAAATATTAAATGATGCAGGAGCCTCGAAAGAAGATGGAAAGAATACAGAGTCACTTTGCCAAAAGAACTGGTTGACATCCCACCCATTTCGAGAGGCAGCGTGTGGGCAGGAGCCAATGGTGCTGACGGAAGAAGTTTAAGGGCACTGAAACATTAGCCCCAAAGCAAGGCTCCAGGAATTGATGGGATACCAATGGAAAGGTTTCAATAGGCTGATGAAGCACTGGAAGCACTCTCTAGTCTCTGCCAGGAAATTTGGAAGACAGCTAGTTGGCCAATTGACTGGAAGAAATTCACATTTGTACCCATTCCAAAGAAAGGTGACTGAACAGAATGCTCAAATTATAGAACAATATCACTAATATCACATGCAAGTAAAATTTGCTACAGATCATCCAACACGGTTGCAGCAGTACATTGACAGGGAGCTGCCACAGGTTCAGGCTGGATTCAGAAGAAGACAGGAATAAGGGCTAGATAACATTGTTGATGTCAGACGGGTTTGGACTGAAAGCAGAGTCCCAGAAAGATGCTTACTTGTGTTCCAGTTATTGCGCCAAGTAATTGCTGAAAGCTAGGAGGATGGGTAGTGAGACTTCCTCTTATGTGCATTGGACATGTTGTCAGGAGAGACCAGTCCCTGGAGAAGGACATCATACTTGGTAACATAAGGAAAGAGTAAAAGAGCAGACAGCCCCCGTGGGGATGGATTGACAGCGTGGCTACACCAATGGGCTGCAACACAGGATCGATTGTGAGGATGGCACGGGACAGGGCAGTGTTTCCTTCTGGTGTACACAGGGTTGTGATGAGTCAGAAACAACTTGACGGCACCTAACTACCTATGGTAGAAATTGAAGCCAATGACCTTAACTTATCCACGAGCTAGATAATTACTTATTCTACTGAATTAAATGATGTCTGGCATGACAAATACAATGTCTAAATCATTGATTAATGAGATTTTGATGATATATTATTTAACATTTTTTGTTTAACTTCAATGTATCTGATTCATCCTAGGAAAGTAATTTAGAAACAAAAATGATCAATGCCGGTTTGCGATATGGATATGAATACCTGGGGAACTCCCCCAGGCTGGTTATTACTCCACTCACTGATAGATGCTACAGGTAAACCCACTAATTTAAAGCTCTATTGGAAATAGCTTTCACTCATTCATTGAAAAGTGCCAAATTATCTTTGACACCATAAATGTATCCTACAGTATTTTTTCCTAGATTCATAATTCTCTTCTCAGCTTTATGTTCAGTTTCTTTTTCCTTCTTCTGGCTTATTTTCCTCAGTTCTGAAGTACCTTAGTTAAGTATTTCTCCCACTTAAATGAAAAGAAAGCCCTTTATGTTTCCTCCTATCTGATTCATTGGCAATATCCTCCCTTTCGTTGTTATTCAAAGCTCTCTAAAGTGTAGATGATATTCCTTCTCTTTCAAATATTACCTTGATGCTGTGCACTGAAACCTGGTTTCTGTTCCTATTGCTCACCTTAAATAGTTTTGACCATAGGCTAATAGGATATCTCATTGTTGCCTTACTTACACCCTTTGACTGGTGTCTGCCGTTGCCCATCTCTCCTTTCTCCTTAAATCTATCAGTCTTCCTTTTGGATTCTTTGTGTCTTCCTCATTGTGATAGGTAGGTTTATTGTGCCAACCTGGCCAATGAACACGTGGGATTAATAAGGTCACAGTTTAATTGAAGGGAAAAGAGATAAATGGCTCTGTGAACCTTGCCTTTCTGTCTCTTGCTCTCTGATCAGACCAGTGTGCGGCTGCCTTAGCTAGTTCTCTGCCTCAACTTGCGAGCTACATAGCCTTTGGGACACCCAACCCATAGACCGTGTTGCTATAGTTTGAGGTTCCTTCAAGACCTGCTTCGCCACATTGCTGATGTATACATCACTTGAGCTGAGGACTGGCTGACTGTTGGTGATCTGCCTTGCTGTTTGCTGCCTGTGGCCAGACTGCCTGTATTGCTCTACAGAAGGCTCAGCTGTCTGCTTCCTTGACTTGCACCTAGCAGCCCTCGTGAGTTGAAGGACTGCCAGTGTATTAACTATCACACGGAAGTGAGTTGAATTGAGGCCTCTGTACTGCTCTGTGGACTAATTAGCTGTTTATTTCTTTGTGTTCTATCTATCTTATCTATCTATCTATCTATCTATCTATCTATCTATCTATCTATCTATCTATCTATCTATCTATCTATCATCTATCTACCAAATCATAAGTGTCCTGTTCTCTAGAGAACCCTGTCTAACACACTCATGAAACGTGGAACTTTCTCAAGTTCTGTTGCCATGTGATGTTGATTCTCACTCTTTATGGTTTCTATGATTGGATTGGTTTCAATTATGGAGTGATGGATTCGCTACCTCGAAGTTGACGGTGCTTTCCCCTCAGCCCTTCAGATGTCTTTATTCTTCGGGCACGCATTGCTACGGTTGAGAAGTGCTGGTCCAAGGATCATTTTACTCTGGTTCATTTTGGGGGGGTTTGTTGTAGCTTCTGAGCTCTTCTCTTTGTAGTTTATGTTCACGCTAATGAAACTAGATGTGATTAGCAATCCTGAGCCTACTGGGAGTGTCTTCCCTTCATGTCTTCCCACAATTCTGGAAAATTGTTAGCTTTTGTTTCTTATGTTTTGCCTCTTTTTGTTCTCTTTTGTGATTTTAAGCACCTTAGATCCTATAGCTGTATATTTATGGGTAATTTATTCAAATATATATTTGTCTTCTCTGTTTCTCTATCTACTTACATCTAATACTTATTTAAACTCATGACTGAGTATTTTAAATATGATTATATTTTTTTATTCCTGAAATTCAAGTGGGCTTGTTTACTAAATTAACTGTGGTATAGACTAAATTGTGTCCCCTCAACACCGGAGAAGACTTCAAAAAGTTCATGGAAAATGGAATGAAAAGGTAATGAAATTTCCCCACAAACTTTTTGAAGTCCCCTAAGACCTGATGCAACCTTAACCCCTGTGCATGTGAATGTCAACCCATTTTGGAGTGGTCTTTGTTTTGCTAATGAGACCATATCAGTGTTGGGTGTGTCTCAAATCAATTAGTTCTGAGATCTAAAGGAGCAGATTAGGCAGAAAAGCAAGGAAGCATAGGGGCAAAGCTAGCCGGCAGGCCACGTGAAGATTGTCATGGGACAAAGAAGCAGAAGCTGAAAGGAGGAGGTAAGGACTGTCACCCAGATCCAACAGAGAAGGACCCCAGAGCTGGTGCCCTGATTTAGACTTCTAGCTTCCTGCTTGTGAGAAAATAGAGTTCTGTTTATTAAAGCCATGTACTTGTATTTCTATTATAGCAACACCCAGAACCTAAGGCAGACTACTTCTTTGTCCTCACAATTTTCTGGTATCTGTTGCTTTTTATGTAAAATCTCATTTGACAGACCATCAGGATGCTGAAGTGGATAGGACAACATGTATGTAGTCACATTCCAAGACATGGCCTTCTGCTTTCTACCTCCTGAAGTCCCAACTTTTCCCTGCAGCATCTCTCTCACGATTCTCTCTCTCCACTGTGCCCTCCCTACTTCTCCATCCCCATCTCTGGCCCTTCTGTAGTCCCTCATCTAAACGGAGTTCCTTGACAGGGGCTGTTTTCTCCTGGAGTCCCGCACGTTCTTCTTCGTAGTGAAGATGGCCCGGGGGCATAATGTCACATTTCTTTCTGAAAAGGACTCTGGGGGGTGTTCTCTGTTCCAGGGAAAACTTACAGTGTTCCTTTCTTGGCTTGGGTTCTTGTGTCTATGGATAACTGAAATTTGGGTCCCAGATCCCTGACCGACGTCGTCTTTTCATGAGGCCCTGCAGGAAGGGGACGCTCCTTTGTTACTAGAATAACCTTCATTGTCACTTAGCGTCAAGGCAGTCCTTTCTCCCGCCCATTACAGCTCCCACATCGCCACGTTCTGAGGTACCTTCTCTAGTTTTTATGTGGACCTAAATATGCTGGTGTGTATATCTAGACCCCAAAGCATCATTAACTTTAGCACCTAATTGCTTCTCGGGCTGTTAATTCCACGTTCCATGGCAATTCCCCTTTCCATCTTTCCAATATGGCCCAATACTCGGAAAGCAACCATTTTGCTTTCAGTTTACGGAGCATCTTCATCTTTTGGCAAGAGGAGGACTGGGTTAAGGGTCCATTCGCTTCTCCACAGCGGCCGGAAGCCTGCACTGGATCTCAAAAGGGGAATCTGTTGTGGTTGCCATAGAAACGGCTATCAGAAGGAAATCTAGAATGACAGGCAGATCCATACACAGAGATTTGCAGAGGTGGTGGGGAAGGAAGTAAAATCGTCAGAGGAGCAGTAGCAAATTTCACTCTCAGCTTGAACTTTCTCTCATTTGCTTATGTGGATGGAAGAAAAATGACCTCATTCCCCACAGATGGTTTCTTCTTTACCTTTCAGAACCTTGTTTGGGGCCCTGCACCTGCACCTCGGGGGAGCGCCTGAAGGCCCCGCGGGCACCGGGAAGACGGAAACCACCAAAGACTTAGCCAAAGCTGTAGCCAAACAGTGTGTTGTTTTTAACTGCTCCGATGGCTTGGATTACCTGGCTCTGGGAAAGTTCTTTAAGGTTTGAATGGACTCTTCCTAGCTCTAGAATAAAGAGCCCTGGGGGCATAGTGGGTTGCATCAGGGCAGCAGTGTGAATCCAGCAACCACTCTCGGAATAAGGATGAGATTGTTGTGCTCATGGGAAGAGTTACAGCCTTGGAAACCCACACGGTCAGTTCGACTCTGTCCTAGACAGTCACTAGGTGTCCAAACTAACTCACTTTCAGCGGGATGTCTACAATGGGATAACTGATCAGAAAGCGAAGTTATTTATAGTGGAAACATAATTGACTGTAAGTAAAAGACTTACTGTAGTTTAGTTGAAGGTAAAAATTAAAGCGCTGTCAATAATTCTCAAGAACGGTGGGGTTGTATCACAACCTATCCCTCCAATTGTCAGTCCCTGCTATTGTGGAGAACTCCTATTGATAGAGGCAGGTGTCTCTTAATTGCATGGGGGCAGATGAAAGTTTCAGAGTCAGTGCACCATGTAGCTAGAGAAATGTTAACACTGGTTTAACCTGTCAGTCTTACTTTTAACAAGTTAATGCAATTTAGCAATTTAATCAATGCATTCTAAGTACCTTTTTCTTTTAAAAGAACTTGAAGTCCTTGTTTATTTTTGTTTGTTTTTTGTCAGATACCTACACTTGGAAATCTAGTAGATTCCAAAAGAATGAAAGATGTAAAACTTTATTTAAAAACACCTAATTATTTTAGAACTTTGTTGTTATATCCTGCTATTCTTATGTGGTAGAATTAAAAACAAAACAATCAATTTTGGGTTATGGGTTTTTAAATTTGATTGGTAAGGTTCTATTAAGTTGGATTGTACATAATTTTAAAGCACATTTTAAAGATTCTATAATCTTCTTAGTTCCAAATTTTCTTTTTAAATACAAGAGAGTACCCCCAAAAAACTGTAATCTTTTTTCAAAACTATATATTTGATTTTTTTAACAAAACAACCTTATCACTAAGTACTCTCCAATATACTTAATACATTTGTTAAATCTGCAATTCCATTCTTGGAAACATTTTTCAAACTCATCTGTTTAGATGGCTGACAGAACCTCCCTTGTTTTGTTCTTCATCTCTTCTATATCCTCAAATCTCTGTCTTTCCATGTCCCTCTTCATTTATGGAAACAAAAAGAAGTCACATGGAGTGAGGTGAGGTGAGTAAAGTGTGTGGGGCAAGAGAGGCATGCTGTTTTTTGCCAAAAACTGACACACCAAGATGGCCATGTGAACAGGTGCATTGTCTTGGTGGCAAAACCAGTTTCCACCTGCCACCAATCAGGGCGTTTTTGTTGCACACCGTTACACAGGCTTTTTTAGAACCTCTAAATAGAAAGCTTGATTAACAGTCTGACCTGGTGAATTGAACTCCAAATGCACCATGAGTCAGCATTTTCATCCATTTGGGAAGTTGACGGATGTCCAGAACAAGGATTGTCATCAATCGACATTTCACCTTTTTTGAAACAAGAAACCTACATGTACACTTGAGTTTTTCCGATAGCGCTGTCCTTGTTAAGCTGTACTCAACTTCACAACAGTTTCTACAGCATTTTTCTGGAGCAGGAAACAAAATTTCACAGCTCCAGCTGCTCTCTTAAATTGGCCATCACAAAAAAGGAGGTTTGATTGAAAATGCTTTTACAAAAAAATTCAATGACCAGAGAGAACCTTCCCATGTGACACCACTGGGTGGACTAACTCAGAGTGAGTTGCTGGATGCTTGTCTAAGTGGGAAAAATACATACTAGGAAAACTTCACCCAGTGGAGCCTTCTTCTGTGTTTTTTTGGAGGGAGGGGTGGTTACCCCTTGTATATAACATTATTTAAAACAAAGAAACAAAAAAGAGTATACCAACCAATTGCAGTAGAGTAGGCTTTTACTGACTGAAATATGGTATGGTTACTTTATAACAGATGTTGAGTAAACACAGTTTTTAATG
Source organism: Echinops telfairi (assembly GCF_000313985.2). Classification (NCBI taxonomy): domain Eukaryota; kingdom Metazoa; phylum Chordata; class Mammalia; order Afrosoricida; family Tenrecidae; genus Echinops; species Echinops telfairi. The sequence continues at coordinate 21,458,453 of NW_022103899.1, read as the reverse complement.
CTAAAACATTTAGAATAGGAGCTTTGAAAAACCCCAGTCAAACCCTAATGAAAACAATTATCAAGAAAACATTTGAATAACCATTTAACATTTTTACTCACCCCTTTAAATACACACTTTTTTTGTAAATATGATTTAAGATTCTAACTATCATTTGAATAGCCATATTTTCTAAAATGTTTACAGAAGCATGAAATACATATTACTCACTTTTAAAATCTATAATAATTCTTTGATTTAGATTCAAATGCTTACTTGATAAGTTTTCCTTATTGATAGTGTTTATGATTATGTAGCTACTTTGAGTTAAGAGTCTGTTAGACATTTGGGGATACAAAAAACTAATAGATAGCATTATTTGTGCTGTCCAGAACTTCAAATCTGTGTAACTATTTGAATACGTGACTTTCGTAGCATTCTGCAGCCTGTGGCTTCTGATCCTTTTATTATTGGATTTCTTAGAGATAAAGGTCACAACTCTTCTCTAAATAATGAAAATGTACTGTTCTTTGGCTTGCATGGTGTTCATTTTCAGTTCAGAGTGATTCATTAGAATGAAACATGCAAATCTGAGCTCAGATACTTTGAGTTGTTTGAAGTGTGTTGCTTAGCATTGTGCATGATGTAGCCTTAGTTTCCTTGTATATGGGTACAAGCATATACAAATTGCTCAGTGAAACAGACAAACTGACACACAGACACACGTATACACACTCACATCTAGAAAATGTGTGTTTGGTCAGTATTTTTGAGTTGATTTTTTTTTTCAAAAGAAAAGCTGAATTTGGACTGAGATACTCAGATGATTGAATGGTGCAAATTTGTGAGATAGCTGTGAATTAGGATCACAAACTTGGTCCTTAAACTATAATAAATAATAAATAGTTGGCGCTTAAGGATATCAGACCATGTGGTGGTCTTATTAGCAACAGAATTTTAATTAGAGGATTACTATAACCCACTTGGTAGCGCACATGGAAAAAGCAAGTAAAATAAACTTGTAACTAAAAATAAGAAAGGCTTTGAAACTAGAACTGTACATACCAAAAGATAGATAGGAAATAAAAATACCAATTGTAAAGATTTTCAATTGATCAAACCCTTTATTCATGTAGAATAATGAATTGGTGATGAAAAACAGGCTGTCTTTAAAGATAAAGGTGAATAAGCAATTTCCTTGAGAGGATATTAAATCCCTGAAAAGATCAGGTGAAAATGCAACATTTCATTGCAATATTCGATCAGATAAAATAGAGAATTTCATTATTCTTTTTTTCTCCTAGGGACTGTTATCTTGTGGAGCCTGGGCGTGCTTTGATGAGTTTAATAGAATTGATTTGGAAGTACTTTCTGTGGTTGCTCAACAAATTCTTACGATCCAAAGAGGTAATGGACTAGTTTGTGTAGCATTATGTGAAAGGAGAAGAAATATGGCAGGTAATGAATGGACAAGTCACCATTTTATGTGGTATTGCCAAGTCATTTCATTCTTGATTACCCACAGGTATTAATGCAGGCACTGACATACTACTGTTTGAAGGAACTGAACTAAAACTTGACCCCACGTGCGCTGTCTTTATAACAATGAACCCAGGGTATGCTGGGCGATCAGAGCTGCCAGATAATCTAAAGGTATGGAACAAGTCTTTATGTCACTTACCTCCTGCCCGTGATTTTAAAGTTGATATATTAAAAAGAGCATATTATCCTTGGCTATGTTTTTGGGAAATAATTTGCTTTGAGGCATTATAATATTTTGGGAAATTATTACAGAAAAATTTTTTTAGAGCTATAAGAACCTTTATAAAGATATAGCGTCTGGGGTCTTAAAAGCTTGAAGGTAAACAAGCGGCCATCTAGCTCAGAAGCAACAAAGCCCACATGGAACAACATATCAA
>NW_022103899.1:21433951-21455748 GCF_000313985.2 Echinops telfairi | reverse complement strand
TAAGAAACGATGTACAAATGCGCTTTACACAATTGATGTGTGTATGGATTGGGATAACAGTTGTATGAGCCCCTAATAAAATGTTAAAAAAACACACCAAACAAACAAACAAAAAAAGAACCTTTATAAAATAAATACAGACACACACACACACAAATAAATAAATAAATAAATAAATACAGACACTAGATGCAACTTCCATATTTATATTATTAAAATAGCACTAATTGTAAGCAATTAAAATATAGGAAATACTTAATAGATATCCATTAGAATGCTTGCTAGATATCCATTAGAATGCTTGCTATCTCCCCCGCAAAAAATGTAAAATTTTAAATCAAACAGTTTTGTGCCCTTGGCATTGTAGCATGAGAATGTCCCATCTTTTTAGGGACATTTAGCCATTTTCAAGTCATCTGCATATGTCAAATAATTTCGAAGTATTATCCAAGGCTGGAAAGAAAACAGCTCCATATTGCCACTTGGAATTTTAAGGTGGCACTTTCCCATAGAAGTATGCTCAGAGTCACGTGCTGAAAGGAACGGCTGGTGTTCAGTCATTTTAGGAGGTAGCATAGGTTCAAAAGCTGAGAGAAGTCCGAGCTACATTAAAAGCATTGGCAAAAATCACAACTCCAGGAATATTGACATAATACCAATTGAGATGTTTCAACAGATAGATGCAACACTGGAAGCATTCACTCATCTAGGCAAAGAAATTTGGCAGACGGCTATCAACTGGACATACATTTGTTCCCGTCCTAAATACAGCTGATACCACCAAATGCAGGAATTATTGAACATTATTATCAATATCACACTCAAGTGAAATTTTGCTGAAGATAATTCAAAACCAGTTGTAGATCAATACATCAACAAAGAACTGCCAGAAATTCTAGCCAGATTCAGAAGAGAATGTGGAACAAGGTCTATATAATTTCGGATACTACATAGACTTTAGCTTAAAGAAGAAAGTACCGGAAAAGGCATGTTATCAGAAAAGAACAGTATGCTTGCTGAAGTCAATGGTCAATGGGAAAGAGGACGCTCAGGACAAGATGGACTGAGACTGCGTCTGCAACAATGTGCTCAAAATAGTAACACTCGTAAGGGTGGTGCAGAAATGGACAGTATTTCGTTCTGTTGTACAGATTCATTATGCGTTAGAACTGACTCAACAGCAGCTAATAGGGGCTGTGTGCTCATGCAGAACCTGTACATAGACCAAAAGGTAGTCCATCTAACAGAACAAGGGGATTTTGCATGGTTTTAAACCAGGAAATGTGTGCTTCAGTGTTGTATCCTTTCACCATATTTATTTAGTGTATATACTGAGCAAGTCATTCGCTATGCTGAAGAACATGGCATCAGGATTGGGGGTCGGCTCATTTACAGCCTGTGCTATGCAGATGACAGCACCTTGCTTTCTGAAAGTGAAGAGGAAGCACCTACTAATTAATATCAAAGAAGTCAAAGAAGAGTTGACAAATCTGGATGATAGCCTTCGATATGGATTACACCTCAACATACCGCAAACAAAAATCCTCACAAATGGACCAGTAAGCAGCATCATGGTAAACGGAGAAAAGATTAAAGTTATCAAGGGTTTTATTTTACTTAGCTCTATAATCAAAACCCATACAAGCTGAATTCCGGAAGTCCAATGATGCACTGAGCAAATCTGCTGCCAAAGACTTCTTCAAGGTGTTCAAAAGCAAAGATGGTCGTTGAAGTCACAAGGTGTGCCTGACGCAAGCCGTCATAGTTTCAATTGTCCCATGTGCATGTGGAAGCTGAATAAGGAATACTGAAGACTAGTGTTACGCTTTGAATTACGGTGTCGGCAACAGTTATTGAATACACAGTGGACCACCAGAAGAACAGCCAAGTCTGCCTTGAACCAAGTCCAACCCAAGTGTATTTCAAAGCCAGGATAGCGACTTCATCTCACATGCTTTGGGCATGTTAACTGAGGGACCCGTCCTGAGAGAAGGACGTGTTTTGGGGAGTAGAGGGTCAGCCAAAAAAGAGGGAGACCCTTAACAAGAAGGATTGACACATGGGACTATCAAGGGGGCTCAAACATCAGGACCATCAGGACAGTCGTGCAGGACCAGTTCCACTGTGTCTTGGGTTAATATGAGTTTGGCAGGAACTCGACCACACCTAGCAATAACAGCAAGGTGCTGAGAGAGAGAATATACTTTCAAATGAAGGAAGCACATGGAATTTATGCTGCTTGAAATGAGACTCTACTTCTGAGTTACTGATTCCTAAAATAAAAGCCTGCTAGGGCCAGGGGGTGGTATCCATCTCCAGAGTCATCATGAAGCCCATGTCTTCACCAGAAGGTTCCGTCAGCCACTGACCCAGGAAGACTCCTTCACAAGTCTGCCAGTGCCTCCCGCTTAAGTCTCACGACCACAGCCTGGCTCGGCCCTTCCTCTTCTCTTGCATTGTTGGTGGCGAGAGGCCGTTTATCATCACTGTCTCCCCACTGAAAGGCACTCTACTGAGTGCCTCACTCAGTGCTGCCAGCATGACAGTGTATCAAAAGCAATCTGATCATGCCATTTCCAAACTTCAATAACTGCTGCACTCCTTTTTGCCTAGCAAGTAAAGTTTGGATTACAGGACATGATCCATGAGCGTCTTAGGACCGAGTCCCGCTGTCCTGACCCTTCTCTGCGTCTTCTCTCACGTTGTGCCTCATTAGCCTCTGGACACATGCTGCTGGTGGGTTATTTTTTTTAACCTCTTTAACCCATCTTTTTTCCTACCTGATACATTTATATTCATCTTGGCAGGGTCTATTGCTGAATCCTTCTACAGTATACCTGCCTAGAGATTCTTCAGGGAGACCTCTGCTAAGTCTCTCCACTTCTCACTCCTGAGACTCCGGTGACAGATTCTGTTTCTCTGTTTCTCACGCCCTACTCTGCATGGACCACTCGTGGTTGACGCACCCACAGTCTCACTGTCTTGGACAGAACTTGGCCTAGAGGGCCAGTGGACGTTGGAATGGGCTAGATGTCAGTGAGGATATGCAGTCCTTTAGAAGCAGATTTCAGGAAGTACAAATACTTAGTTCCTTCTATAGCATCCTCCCCCCCCCCGGAAGCTGTAGAGGAACTCTGCTCAGCCGTCCATTCTGCTGAGACAAGCAGGAAGGGTACCACTCACAGGACTTCTGTGTGCTGGGGTGCAGTACGTTCCTGCCTGGCACTTGGATGTCTAGTTGCTTTTCCTCATACTCCAGAATGTATTTCATTGCTTAAAAGTGTCCAATGTTAACTAAGTGATTCCCAAACTTGCTGTTGTTAGAACGAAATTATTTCTGACACATCTTGAACCCTATCATCAAACATCACCATGTCACCTGCCCTTGTGCCTACAGTACTGGATAGGAACATTTACCACCAGAACAGTTTAGGTCTGAAAAGACTTTTGATCAGAATGTTTTTATCTGTGATAAATGAGCAGCATCATTAACTCTTTGGTGGAAGGTGCCTAGTAAGTGAGATATCATGATAACCTCCTGAGATAGTTTAATCTCCCTCTGCTTTAGGGTCCCTTGTCATTCACCTATCTGTTACAAGGAATGTCCCCCAGCCGTGTTGTCACTGACAAATCACTGCCGGTGAGTCCATTCGCACTCATGGCAACTCTAAGGACAAGGTCGAACTGCTCCTGTGGGTTTTTGAGATGGTAGCTCCTAAGGGGAGTAGAAAGCCTCATCTTTCTCCCAGGGAGCAGCTGGTGGTTTTGAACCAGGGCTCCTACTATATTGTTAGTAGTGTTGAAAGGATGTGCGGAGGAATTTGTGAATTGCCTGGGGTGTTCAGGAGGAAGCTGGGGCATCAAGTACTAGATGCTGTCCCCAAGCCAGTAGCGAGCTGCAGTATTGTAGAAAGACTGTGTTACCCTAAACCAGCTCCTGACTGACTGGTTGATGTGTTCATTCATTTATCCCACCTTTTATTCATTCTAAAATATAGTTATTGACAACCCACCCATAAAGAAGTACCATCTGCATAGCAATTCTCTTGCATTCTTTATTCCTCAAGCATGTAGTGAATAGACCTTTTGCATTAAACCTCTTCTATTCCGATTTATTTCCTCATGCTATTAAACAAACAGAGCAAATTAAATAAATTGGAAATTATTTTATTTTCTTCTTTCCCCAATTCTAACTTGTTGGTAAAAATAGCAGAAATAAGACCTCTAGATAGTAATGAACATAACATATTAGAAGGATCTTGATTGATACAAATCTGTTCTTTGTTCCCAAGTTCAAAGAGTCATAACAGATGATTTGAGCATGATGCTTCTATTTTATATCTGCCTTCTGTTTTGTGGTAACTCAGGAAGTCTTTATAGACTATCTAAATGTGATTGCAGTTTTTTTTTACAGGGCTTTTCCCCCCTCTAGAATTGCTCTTTTCCTTTGACTCTTTATTACCAGAAGCTCACATTTTAATACATGAGCTATTGAAGTGAGCCCTGACCCATACTAATATTTTAGAGCCATAGTAATATTTATTCTTACAAAAATCTACTAAATTTCCTATTTTCTTACCACCATGTGAGGTTTATTTGTCCCAGAGTATAGAAAATACCATGAGAAAAATTTTTCTTTTTTTTTTTTTTTTAAACATTTTATTAGGGGCTCATACAACTGTTATCCCAATCCATACACACATCAATTGTGTAAAGCGCATTTGTACATCATTCTCAAAACATTTTCTCTCCACTTAAACCCCCGGCATTAGGTCCTCATTTTTCCCCTCCCTCCCTGCTGCCCCCTCCCTCATGAGCCCTTGATAGTTTATAAATTGGTATTTTGTCATATCTTGCCCTGTCCGACGTCTCCCTTCACCCACTTTTCGGTTGTCTGTCCCCCAGGGAGGAGGTCACATATATTTCCCTGTAATCGGTTCCCTCTTTCCCACCCACTCTCCCTCTACCCTCCCTGCCTCGCCACCCACACCATTGGTCCTGCAGGTCTTATCCACCCTGGATTCCCTGTATTTTCAGTTCCTATCTGTACCAGTGTACATCCTCTGGTCTAGCCAGACTTGCAAGGTCAAATTCGAGTCATGGTAGTGGGAGCGGGGAGGAAACATTTAGGAATTAGAGGAAAGTTGTATTGAGAAAAAATTTTCTTAGAATGATTGCCTTTAACTTATTTTACAGTTTTCTATTCTTGTTGAAAGACGGACATGGTACCCATAAACTCAAAAGCTTAAGAATGCCTCAAAATATCTCACATATCTAACATGGCCTCATTACTAGGAGTTACCTGATTAGCCGAGAACATTATGCAATTTTAAATTTTAGATTCATGTGGTGCCTCACTTGAAGCTCAGTCCCTCGGGCCTACCCCACCCCAACACACACACTTTCTCAGCAGCCCCTTTAGGAAGCCTGGCTTTCAGACATTCTGGTAAACAGCGGTTCTCTTCCCTATGTCACGTGGCTTTCTCACGAAGAATATAAAGTAATTGGTATTAACACTTTTAGTAATTGGTAATTCACCAAAGATCTAAGTGTGATAAAATTGGAAGGTATCCTTAAGGAAAGCGCTTTAAAGTCAAATGTCATGAAGTTCTGTCTAAACCACAGAAAGACAAAACTGCCTTTGTGTGAAGAACATTGACAGGGAATGAAGAACATTGTGATTGCATATTGTCGCAGATATCACGTGATTAAGTAAGACGTGAAGAGCCGTGTTCTCTTTTGCGTGGTCTTTTGAAAAGCGCCTCTTCTCCTCCTTGACCCTAGGCCCTCTTCCGGACAGTGGCCATGATGGTGCCTGATTACGCCATGATTGCTGAGATTGTTCTGTACTCCTGTGGGTTTGTCACTGCTCGGCCACTGTCGGTCAAAATCGTGGCCACGTACCGCTTGTGTTCGGAGCAGTTGTCCTCTCAGCATCACTATGATTACGGAATGAGAGCGGTGAAGTCCGTGCTGACTGCTGCTGGGAATCTAAAGGTAGGGAATGCAAGTCTTTCTGAAAGTCACCTTCTCTTGTGCAGATCCCGGGAGCGCATGTCTTCACAGAACTCCAAGTCACTGGTTGGTTTCTACCGCTGCCACTGAGCAGGGAGAAAAAAAGGGCATTAAAAATATGATTTTGCACGTATCAAAACAAATTTATATGGATTTCCAAAAACATAGATATGTCATTATTAGTGATTTTGAGTTATAAAAATTTTAATATTTGAAAGGAGGTATTTAAGAGAATAAAATTATGTGCAGCTGGGAAACATGTTGAGGGCTTTCACTCTACATGTAACATGCATAGCTTTAAAGGATATAATATATGATTAAAACTATGTACAGAAGACCCTATCCATTGTCACTTAATATAATTGTACAACCCCAGCAAAGTGTGGGTCAGCTGAAGTTGATATGTTTCAATTCCATAATGGTATGCATCATAACTAAAAAGAAACCAACCAACCAACCCATGGTCATTGAGTCCTTTTAAATGTGTAGCTTCCTTATAGGACAGAGTAGAACTGCCCCAGAGGGTGGTTTAAAAAAAAATCATTTTATTAGGGGCTCATACAACTCATCACAATCCATACATACATCAATTGTGTAAAGCACATTTGTACATTCATTGCCCTCATCATTCTCAAAACATTTGCTCACCGCTTAAGCCCCCGGCATCAGCTCCTCATTTTTACCCCTCCCTCCCCGCTCCCTCATGAACCCTTGATAATCTATAAATTATTATTTTGTCATATCTTACCCTGTCCGACGTCTCTGCCCCAGGGGTTTTCAAGGCTGAATCTCGACAGGAGCAAACTGTGACATCTTTCTCCCGTGGAGCGGCGGGCAAATTGAAACCAATGAACTTTCGGTTAGCAACTGCCTGCTTTAACCACTACGCTACCACAGTTTCTTAATCATACCCATATAGATGAAAAACTCGAAAACTTTTAGACTTGATTAAGTTTTTGTTGGGATTATTTTATGGAATCACAAAATACAGCTGTGCATTGATTAGTTCTTTATGACGAAAAGATAAACTTGCATGGGAGAAAATGCAAACCCAAACTCGGAATCATCAAAGGGACCAAGTTTACTAGTCGGACAGAGCCGATGAGATCCCTCAGGCGATGGCCCTTGGTCGCCCTTCTGGTTTGGGACTGAACTCACCCCTGTGGTAGAGTAATCAGCCCTGTGGTAGAGTAATCAGCAGGATGTTCCCAAAGGCAACATTCAGACGGGTAGGAAAGGAGGAGAGGAGACGGAGAGCACGAGGGGGAAGCGGCTGAGCGATGGCACACGGAGAGGACCGCAGTCAGTGAGCTGACACAACACGTGGAGGAGTCGCTGGATACAAATCTGGTAGCTCCTCTGTAAACCTTCACCTAATTCACAGTAAAAAATGTATTTTAAAGATAAGCTTATAGTTAACATCAAAATGCACTGAAGTGTGACCTTGTTGGTAATTTGTAAATGATAGGATTTAAATTATACCCTACATGATTAAGGAAAATGGCATGCATTTTTATCCTCTGTAATAATGTTATCAAGAATTCGGAGGTATCACGATGATTGTCAATTACACATTTGCCTAACAAAATGTCAAGCCACTGATTTTTGGGGCAGTAAACAAAAGCAACTGGGTGCGATGCTTTGTATTAACACAGAGAACGGAAAAGATGATGGGTTGTCCTCACAAGTGTGCCCACCCTGAAATCGTGGCTGTGAAACTGAGCTATGTAACATATGCAGCACACGAGTCCTAGCCTTCCTTGTCAAAAACAAATTTAGGATTGTTCACTGTTTGGCCTGTATATTCTAACGTCTGCTTCTACTAATGTATACATATATATATAATACAGATATATACATTTTAGACATTTGCTTTAAAAGAAGCAGGACTTGCTTTGGTCTTGGGAGGTTTAAAGATTCAGAGACAGTCCCATTTGATCGGCAGGCATTACTAGCCTTATAAGGTTAAGTCCATTACGCAGGAACATGAAACATTTTTGAAAGACTAGAAAAAAAAGGAAAAAATGTGTTAGAAAACAAAATATCTGCTATCAGGAAATAAAACTTTGGAGTAAGGTGTTGACTAAAATATTAAAGTTGAAAGATATTATACCGAGTCTAGATAAACTTGGCAGGGCGGGGGGGAGGATTTTTTGAAGGATACTACAGTTACCTTTTCTCGTGTTATTTTTGTAAGAACATCTTTTTCGGTGGTGGTTGGGGAAATACACAACAAAACTAGGCAGAGTAAATGGTGCATTTCATTTGTCAGAAAAAATGACGCTTGATTTTATAGTCAGAGCTAAGATTTGACTTCGTAATACAGTACTGGTAAATGAGTAAACATTTATGAGTATCCATGTTGAAATGATTTATTCCTTTTTTTGTAATTGATGAGATTTTACACAGCAGAATGCCAGTTCTTCAATTTCTATGTCTACAATTCAGTAATGTAACATTTTTAAATTGTAAAAATGGCATGGAGCCAGTATCTGGCCTCCTCGGGCTTCAAAACAGAGCAGGAGAATCAAACTCAATATCAGCCAAAGGCCGATTGCTGCAAGGCATGGGTCAGACTTGCTTCCACCTTCTTAGCTCCTTTGCTAATTTTGACACAGATTGTCCCTCCCAGCCACACTCTCTCCTCCTCAGTTGAGTTGGAGCATTCATTGTAGTAACCACATAGAACTCACAGACCTTACTTCCCAAATAAAGTCTGGGTAATCCAGGATCAGAAATACCCAAGGTAAGAGTTCTTTGTTCAAGACAGCCTGGTATTCTCAGTCATGCCCACAGGCAGAACTCTCTCTGGTCTTGGACAGTGCTGCCCATAAATGCTCAAAGGGCATGTCACACTGCTGTGAGCCTCAGTCAAAACCCTAGCTACCCCAATTAAGTACCTGGAGACACCTCACCAGCAAGCCTCCGGCCAGAAGCCTTTCAGCTTTACTTTCGCCCTAGACTGGGAAGCCTGTTGCTTCGTGTGGGGCTCTAGCTCTTTGCTCTGCTGCTACTGCTGCTCTGCCATGACAGCCTACTGTCTCGGGATTGAAGAGAGTCAATGGACAGGTGGTTCAGGGTCCAAAGAACACAATCCGCTTCTGGCTCTTCTTTCTTGATGGCACTAAAATCCCCAGTCCCTGCCTCCCTGGTGGCTCATTTTATACCCCGCAGGATGGAAAATTAATCCCAGTGTTAGAGTATTAAATTTTTACAGTCAAAATTAACCCTGTTAACCATCACTCACAGTGGAATCATATAATTCTATGAGCATTAAGAGGAGGTACATGCAATCTGCTTGGATCCACTCAGTCATTTGCGGGGAGGTACAAAAACTACGACTGGAAGAGTCAGGTCTCACAAATCACTGCATCACAAAGTTGTACAGCCAGCTACTCTCTCACTCCTTCTCTGAGTTGTTCCTCCCCCACTAAGATAAATGCAGTGCCCTCGAAGTTTCCTAGCTCATCTCTCAAGGGGCCATTGTCAATCTGCTCCCCTACAAATAGTTCTTGGAAGAGCATGGTGCTCAAGGCAGACATCCGTTACTAATGAACCTAAAGTAGTGTTTGGCTTCAAAAGGACTTCAGGAGACAGATATTTTTGGGTTCAGTTTAAAGATTGTCTCCAGCAGTAGCTTCAGAGGTTAATCTATCCTCCGTGACTCCAGAAAATTTCGAGACCAGCAGATTTTGAAATTCTGCCCTGCATTTCCTCCCTTTTGATGGGAGACATCTCTAGAATCTTTGATCAAAATATTTAGTTAATGGTAGCCAGGCACCGTCCAGTTCTGGTCTCATAGTCAGGAGATAGCCTTTCCAGCCACGAGACTAGGTGATCACTCACTTTGAATGATGGTTTTCCGTTGACCGAGCCACAACTGACCTGGTCGGCAGTAACCACTCCCAAACTATAGTGAGCACATGGCCAAGAGTTCTTTAGCAGCGTTTTTGAATGGGTAGTTAGTTCAACTTAGGTTGTTACAAGAAACTAACAGGAAATTCAACAAGCATAAATGTCAGTTTCTAAATTTAATAGCAATCCAAGAAAATAAGAAGAAATTGGAGTGATATTTTTACATTTGTTTAAATTACCTAAGTATTTTTGTCAGAGATGGGGGTGGGGAGGGGAGGTAGGGTAGGGGAAGGTACAGTTAGCAGATGCAAATATGATCATGAATATATTTCCTTTTAGCTGAAATACCCAAATGAAAATGAGGAAATTTTGCTTCTCAGATCCATTATTGATGTAAACCTACCAAAATTTTTGTCCCATGATTTACCACTCTTTGAGGTAAGAAAATTCATAATTCCAGTGTGTCAATGCTTTTGTCATAATGTCTTCAGTAATGTTTGCATGTTTTCCATGCCGCATATGAGAGACTTCTGCGGTCTAACATAATAATGCCGTGCAGGGAACCATGGATCCTCTCGGGTTTTATTTGACATGAGTTTAGAGAATGTTGTTTCGGATGACTTTCAGCAGCTTGGAATTTTTAAACAGTTTTAACTTTCCAATGTGAGCCCACACAAGTTACAAAAACCGGGCCCCACAGGGTCACCAGGAGTCAGAATTGACCCAGGGGAACGAGTTGTTTGTTCTGGAATGGGGGCTCTGTGACAGAAAGTCATTTGTCTAACACATGCACCGACTCCTTAGGACAGAATGGATATGGTACGATTTTGCTAATATGATAGAAGAAGTAAAAGATGAGCTTAATTTCTTTCAATGGATGTGATGGTTTTCATAGGATTAGATTAAGGTAAGAATTCAGTGTGATCATTTTCAAGATTAGTAATTTAGAGGAAGTATTAGGATAATGATGAAATTTCCAGGCTGAAATTTGCTGCCATCCTTTTTTGCTTCCTCATCTCAGGTAGAAGAAACCAAAGAAGCTGTGGGCTTTGGCTGGTATTAGATGTTGCCCTAATTGATGCAGGCTTGCCGTTCAGGCAGCTCTCATTGTAGAAAGACGGGAGAGTCGTGTGTGTCCTAGGAAAGGAGTCATAGTGCCACATTGAGGTAGTTAATGTTTATTGTGCCAACCTGGCCGATAAACACATGTGGGGTTAATTGAAGGGTGGAGCAATAAGTGGCTCTGTGAGCCTCATATTTCTAGTTCTCGGGTCTCTTGCTTTGTGATGGTCGGACTAGGGTGTAGCTACTTTAGCCAGTTCCCTGCTTCAGCTGGCAAGGGTCATTTCCTGCAAGACATCCCTGAGGAGAGGCCATATGGACCTACCCTGATGCAGCCCTGGGTGCTGGAGAAGCCGGGTGGAGACCCCTGCCAGCGCTGAGATGCTTATACATTCACTGATTCAGCTTTCCTCCTGCAGTCGGCATCATTGCATCTGTTTTGTGAGATGGAGGAGGACTTTGTGGATTGGTGTTGGACCTATGGGCTAATGTTGGACTTGTGGGCTTGGGCAGCACTGGGTTGGGATGTTTTCTTGATGTGCACTTACCCTTTCTAGAAAACTCTCTCTTACACATGCGTTTCTTTGGATTTTGTTTCTCGAAAGTACCCAGACTCACACACATAGCATCACCCATCCCTAAGAACCATGTCTCATCTTTCTGAAAGGTGCTTTCCCTAGTACTGGGAGTCAGCAGTGGGAATCAATAAGGAGAGATCAACTTTTCTTCATAAAGTTTGCCCTTAATTTCCTTGGTACCAGTGTCCCTGTTTTCCAGGAGTCTAGTTTCATTTGTAGAAAGAGGAAATAAAGCCCAGTAACAATATTCTTGTCCAGCTGTGTGCTTGATTAGTGAGCATTTATCCAACAGGGTCTGTTACCTAGAGCTGCTATAGTAGAAGTACAAGTGGTCAGGGTTAAAGAATAGAAATAACCATATTTTCTCAAGTCCACATCAGCATGCCAGCGGGGTGTGTTCCTCTGTGAGCCTTTTCCCTCCTGCCTAGTAGTAATTCTTGGCATTCCTTTGCTGCTTGATGACCTTCTAGAACTTTTTCTCTCCCCACCTCCGCCCCTCTCCCCATGTAGGTACCAGTTAAGGTGACCAGACGTCCCGCTTTTTAACAATTTGTCCCACGTCCCGCGGCATTTAAAAAAGTCCCGATTTTTGGAAAGAATGCTCAAAAAGCTAGGGAGCGGCGGCGGGAGAACAGGAAGACCAAATTTTTAATCAAGACACCCCCCCTGCCCCCATCCCCCCTACCCCCCTCCCCACCCCCCGTCAATGGTGTCCCGCTTTAGCAATGTTAAAATCTGGTCACCTTAATGTACCTGTGTCTACTCTGGTCTCATCAACTGATTGTGTGATTTTATTAGATTATATAAGATAAAGTTTACATGTTTGTATATGTGCTATGTGTATAAATGAAAACCTCAAAATTTTGTGTCATCAGGGAATTACTTCAGATTTGTTTCCGGGGGTGAAATTACCTAAACCAGATTACAATGATTTGCTGACAGCTATCAAAGACAATTGTAACTCCATGAATTTGCAAATGACTACATTCTTTTCCGAGAAGATTCTTCAGATATATGAGATGATGATTGTGCGTCATGGTTTTATGATTGTTGGAGAACCCTTTGGAGGAAAGACCAGTGCTTACCGTGTCTTAGCCGGGGCTCTAAATGATATATGTGAAAAGGTAAGTCAACATTGACACACTGATATACTTATGTTCAGCTGTGAGTGGGATGAGCCTTGGACTGCTAACCACAAAGACCACGGTTCAAAACCACCAGCTGCTCTGCAGGAGAAAGATGAGGCTGTCTGCTTCTGTGAAGTTGTACAGCTTCAGGAACCCTCTTAAGGTCCCCGTGAGTCTTAACGGACTCAACAGCAGGGGTGGATGATGTCCAGGAAAGAGTGCAGGACCATTTAACCACATATTTTCAGTAGAACACCTAGCCCATGAGAAAATCGTGCAAAGAGATAATGAGGAAAATAAGATGGAGGAAGTTCAGCATAAAAATTCGCTCCTCAATTTTTAGGAAAACAGTTTCCTGAATGGTTAGATTTGTAATGAAAACTTCTGTAATTAGCTGCTAGGAGTATTCTATTGTAATTTGTATATATGTGTGTGTGTGTGTGATTATCCATAAATATATATGTATAGATGAAAGGGCTTCAAAGAGTAGTAAATGGTATTAAGAGATAATGGAATTGTCCACCAACTTCTTGAAGTCCCCTTGTTTATGTTATGTGTAAGTTCTATATATTACATATATGTGTAGGGCATATATGTGCTCGTACACCCCGCCCCCGTCGATAATCACTGCTGTTGGGTGCTATCAAGTCAACTTCAGCTCATCACCCAGAGTCCGGAGTCGGACCCCACTCATAGCAACCCTGTAGACACACTAGAAGGGCCACTTCTGGTTTCTGAGGCTGTCAATCTTTATGGAAGCACGTATCCTCACTTTTCTGTGGAGCAGCTAGTGGGTTTGAACAACTTACCTTGTGCTTAAAGTCCCAAAGCATAACCAACAATGTCACAAGGGCCCCTTAAACCCAAACCAAATCAAGCTAACTTCCATCACGTCAATGCCGACTCATCATGACCCTGTAGGACAGGGTGGAACTGCCTTTGTGGGTTTCTGAGACCGTAACTCTTTACAGGAGCGGAAAGCCTCATCTTTCTCCTACAGGGCAGCTGGTGGTTTCGAACTGTGGACCTTGTGGATTGCAGCGCAATGCATAACCACTACACCACATGGCACCATAGCATCCCCTATATTATTCAAAATTCTTATTCTCATGTCATATTTTTTTACTTGCTTTGATATGCTAAAGTCAGGGGCTGTTTATAGTCTCCAACTTGGTTGTGTTTCTATCTCTTCTTATATTTCAGTTAAGTTTTGCTTCATTTATTTCATTCTTTATAGCCTACATGGGATTTATGATTATTATGTCTTCCTAGAGGCTGTCCTTCAACCACTTCAACATGATTTTCTTATGGTTTGTCTTGAATTCACTTTGTTTTATTTCAGTATTGCATCTGCTAATTTCCCTGTATGTATACGTGTGTATATATGTGTACACACACACACAGATGGTGACTTTTGTTGTGTGAGAGCCCTGGTGGGGTAGTGGTTATGAGTTGGGCTGCTAACTGCACAGTCAGCAGTCCAAACCCACTCTGCTAATCTGGGTAGACTAGAGAACCAATCCATGCACACACATATGTGTATAAGAAAGAGGTTTATATACAAGTGCAATTGAAAATTGAGAAAACATCCCAGCCCAGTCCAGATCAGGTCCATAAGTCTGATATTAGCCCATATGTTTAATACCAATCTATAAAGTCCTGTTCAGACTCATGAAACACATGTAATGACACCGAATGCAGATCACAGGCCAGTGGGTAGAAAGTCTTTGGATCCGGTGTCGTTGGAAACATCTCAGCGCTGGCAGGGGTCTCTGCATCAGGGCGGGTCCATGCGTCTTGTCAGCTGCTATGTCTCCCAGGGTGTGAGCCTCGAGGGTCTCCCACCTCCAAAGAGGAAAACACCGGCTTTTCCAGAATCCTGAGGGAGAAAGACTGGGCTTCTAGTCCTATAAAGCGCCACCGTCTCTGGGAGCCACGGAGGCAGCTCTGCCCTGTCCAGCAGTACTCAAGCGGTGCGGTTGTGTGGTGGTTTTTCACGGCATCTGTGCACTTGTCCACATTTTTATTTGTACCTTGAGCTGTCACGTTCACTTACCTCTTTTACCCCTGTTTATTATTTAATATTTACTCTCAAACAGAACGATACTTTACATCTTTTCAAGTACTAAATCATTCCAGAATTCTAATGGAAAGCAAGCACGTCCTTCATCCCATTCTTATTTTTTTCTCTCTCTTTTTTTTGTGAGTCAGTGAGTGAGTGAGAGAGTGAGTCAGTGAGTGAGTGAGAGTGGGTCAGTGAGTGGAGTGACTGAGTGAGTGAGTGAGACAGTGAGTGACTGAGAGCGTGAGTGAGTGAGTGAGAGAATGAGTGACTGAGTGAGTGAGAGAGTGAGTGAGTCAGTGAGTGAGTGAGTGACTGACTGACTGAGTGACTGAGAGAGTGAGTCAGTGAGTGAGTCAGTGAGTGAGTGAGTGGAGTGAGTGAGATAGTGAGTGAGTCAGTGAGTGAGTGACTGACTGACTGAGTGACTGAGTGAGTGACTGAGTGAGTCAGTGAGTGAGAGAGTGAGTCAGTGAGTGGAGTGAGTGAGTGAGTGAGTGAGAGAGTGAGTGACTGAGTGAGTGACTGAGAGAGTGAGTGAGTGAGTGAGTGAGTGAGTCAGTGAGTGAGAGAGTGAGTGAGTGAGTGAGTGAGTGAGAGAGTGAGTGAGTGAGTGAGTGAGTGAGAGAGTGAGTGAGTGAGTGAGAGAGAGAGTGAGTGAGTGAGTGACTAAGTGAGTGAGTCAGTGAGTGAGTGAGTGGACTGAGTGACTGAGTGAGTGGAGTGAGAGAATGAGTGAGTGAGTGAGTGAGTGGAGTGAGTGAGTGACTGAGTGACTGAGTGAGTTAGTGAGTCGAGTGAGTGAGTGGAGTGAGTGACTGAGTGAGTGAGTGAGTCAGTGAGTGAGTGAGTGGAGTGAGTGAGTGAGTCAGTGAGTGAGTGAGTGGAGTGAGTGACTGACTGAGTGAGTGAGTGAGTCAGTGAGTGAGTGAGTGGAGTGAGTGAGTGAGTGAGTGAGACAGTGAGTGAGTGAGTGAGACAGTGAGTGAGTGAGTGAGACAGTGAGTGAGTGAGTGAGTGAGTGAGACAGTGAGTGAGTGAGAGAGTGAGTGAGTGAGACAGTGAGTGAGTGAGTGAGACAGTGAGTGAGTGAGTGAGTGAGTGAGACAGTGAGTGAGTGAGTGAGTGAGTGAGACAGTGAGTGAGTGAGTGAGTAAGTGAGACAGTGAGTGAGTGAGTGAGTAAGTGAGACAGTGAGTGAGTGAGTGAGACAGTGAGTCAGTGAGTGAGTGAGTGAGACAGTGAGTGAGTGAGTGAGACAGTGAGTGAGTGAGTGAGTAAGTGAGACAGTGAGTGAGTGAGTGAGTAAGTGAGACAGTGAGTGAGTGAGTGAGTGAGTGAGACAGTGAGTGAGTGAGTGAGTGAGTGAGAGAGTGAGTGAGACAGTGAGTGAGTGAGTGAGTAAGTGAGACAGTGAGTGAGTGAGACAGTGAGTGAGTGAGTGAGTGAGTGAGACAGTGAGTGAGTGAGTGAGACAGTGAGTCAGTGAGTGAGTGAGTGAGACAGTGAGTGAGTGAGTGAGTCTTCATCCCATTCTTACACTCACAGAAAACCTGTTTCACTGTTGTTGACTTTTTCTTTTTCTTCATTGTCCCCAGGGATTCTCTCAGCTCCTGCAGCCTGGCTCTCTTTCACTTAAGGTTTAGGATTTCTACGTTTGTCTCATATTTTCTCTGGCTTAGTGCTCTTTTATCTTTTCGTGGGGGAATTTAAATGCTTATTTTGTGGGGGAAGTTAATGTTTATTATCATACCACTGGATATACTTCTTATTTCTGGCAGCCGCGAGTAGTTTTCTGCTTTTTCCATTTCTATGCTGCTCTGATGTTTCCTTCTCCGCTGCCCTTCTCTCTCTCTCTGCCCCCTTTCCTGGTCTTCCTCCCCTCCCCTCGCTCTCACCTTTTGTTCCTACTTGGCCTTCCTATCACCCTCTGATACATTTCTTCATTTTGGTTTGAGAACAAGCACGCTTTTACAGGAACTAAGCAAGGTGCGACTCACAGAGTAGCAGCGATGGAGGTACGCACCTGGGCTTCTGTGCAGTTGTGAAGTTAGCAGTGGTTCATTAATCTGGAGAGAGTGTCCCCATGACAGGATGAAAGGCCAGGCTTCCTTAGCTGCTGTGAACAAACTACAGCTTCACACAAGTGTTGCTGCTTTGAGGCTAAACCTTTCTTGGGTAGCAACAACTTTATCCTTGTTAAAAATGATAGAATTCTCCAATACTTATTCATTTAGGAGGACTGATTTACAGTGAATGATAATGGGGGTGGCTAGTCCTCACCTCCTTTGACTTCCCTATTGCCACTTAAAAAAAAATCATTTTATTGGGGGCTCTTATCACAATCCATGCAGACATCCATTGTGTCAAGCACATTTGTACATATGTTGCCATCATCATTTTCAAAACATTTTCTTTTTACTTGAGCCCTTGGTATCAGCTCAGCCCCCACCGCCCAAGAGCCCTTGATAATTTATAATTTTTTTTTCATATCTTACACCAACTGCTGTCTCCTGTCACCCACTTCTCTGTTGTTTGTCCCCCTGTGAGGGGGTTATAGATCGATCATTGTGATCAGTTCTACCCTTTCTATCCCCACCTTCCCCTCCCCCTCCTGGTATTGCTACTCTCATTATTGGTCCTGAGGGGTTTATCTGTCCTGGATTCCCTGTGTTTCCAGCTCTTATCTGTACCAGTGTACATGCTTTGGTCTAGCGGGATTTATAAAGAAGAATTGGAGTCATGATAGTGGGGGTAAGGTGGGGGAGGAAGCACTAATGAACTAAAGGAAAGTTTTATGTTTAATTAGTGCTATATTGTACTCTGACTGGCTTGTCTCTTCCTTGTGTCCTTTCTGTAAGGGGATGTCCAGTTGTCGACAGATGGGCTTTGGGTCTCCATTCTGCCATCCCCCTCATTCACATAGATATCATTTTTTTTTGTCTGGGTCTTTGATGCCTGATACCTGATCACATTGACACCTCATGATCACAACAGGCTGGTGTGTTTCTTCCATGTGGGCTTTGTTGTTCCTCAGGTAGATGGCCTCTTGTTTATTTTCAAGCCTTTAAGATCCCACATGGTTTATCTTTTGATAGCCAGGCACCATCAGCTTTCTTCACCACATTTGCTTATGTACCCATTGTGTCTTTAATGATCCTGTGGGGAAGGTGAGCATCTCAGAATGCCAGGTTATTAGAACAAAGTGTTCTTGCATTGAGGGAGTACTTGAGTAAATATCCGTGAGTACTAATATCCGTCTGCTACCTTAATACTTAACATGTAAATATATGGACATAGATCTGTTTCCTATCATTATATATACATATCTTTACCTATGTACATGCCTATATTTAGACCTCTATAATGTCCTTTGCTTCCTAGTCTTTCTTCTATTTCCTTTTAGTTTCCTCTTGTCTCACTATCATGTTCGGCCTTCATTCAGGTCTCAGTAATTCCTCTTGGCTACATTGCACTTGTTCAATGTATGCCCTCCTCACCATTGATTTTAGATCTCTGTTCCTTGTCTCTGGGTTTGTTTGCACCCCCTTTTCCTTTCCCCACCTCTCATCCTGTGCCCCCCCTGGAACTGCTGGTCCTGCTGTTTTCTTCTCCGGATGGTTTATCCCACCTATCTTATCTAGATAGACATGCAAAAACTATAGTAAGCACAAAAACAAAACAAAGCAAAAGATAACAACAACAAAAAAGAAAAGCCTATAAATAGTTCCAGGTCTGTTTGTTGAGTGTTTTCTGGTCTAGTCTGATGGGGTGACATGCTCTGGACCCATAATCTGTTTTTGGTATACCTTGGGGGCTTCATTATTTTGCTCCCCTTGCTGCTCAGTTACATACCCTTAGTATTTCACCCTGATGTGGTTACCCTCCACTTTTCTTTACCTTATTTTGACTCCAATCATTCCTCCCATGGCACTCTACTTTTATAGGTTTGATAATTCATTGCAATGACCACATAGAAGTCACAGACAATACTAATGATTGAGGGGAGTTATTAGGAAGTTAACTATTTCCCCAAGTCTGGATCAGCAAACAGTAAGCATAGAGTCATTGGTCTTCTCAGCCTGGAGCCTTTCAGCCACTTTGCCTCCATGGGCCAGTAGGCCATCCCACCCCTCACTTTGTCCTACAGGTCCATAGTCTTGGGCCAGAGGAGGAGGAGATACCCTGTCTCGGAGCTGCTCCTGCAAATCTCTGAATCAGCATTTCTAGGGCGTCTGGCCTCAACAGCTCTGGCCTCTTCAGACAGAGGTCTTGGACATGCCCTCCCAGACCGTCCTGATCTTTTCCTCTGTGGGACAGAGAGCTCTGACTTAGGGAGAAAAGCTTTCAGAGAGGTGTGATTTGTCTTCCAGCCAGCCATACCCCAAAGAAAAAGAAGGATGAGATCTTAGTCTCTTGTCAAATGGAAAGATGCCACAGAATGTGGCTTTATTCACACTCTTGGCTAAGATCGAGCATAAAGATGCCCCCAAGGAAACAACTCTGACCTGGTTTTTCAGCTCTGCTACTGCTCGTAATCATAGAGTATCTCAAGCAAATGGAGGCAACGATGATGTCAAAGAGCTGAATAGAGAATTTCAAAGGGCAGCTTGAGAAGCCAAAGCCAAATATTATCGTGAAATGTGCACAGACCTAGAATTAGAAAACTAAAGGAAGAATACACGCATATCTTAAACTGAAAGTACTGATGAAAAACGTCCAGCTTTGGTTTCAATATTGAAACAGTTTATGGGCAAAATATTAAATGGCACAGAAATCATCCAAAGAAGATGGAAAGAATACCTACACAGAGTCACCGTACCAGAAAGAACTACTTGACAGTCCACCATTTCAGGAGGTAGCAAATGAGCAAGAACAATTGGTGAGGAAGGTAGAAGTTCAAGTTTCACTGAAAGTATTAGCCAAAAACAAGGCCCCAGGAACTGATGGCATACCAATTGACATGTTTCAACAAGCTGATGAAACACTGGAAGCACTCATGCATCTATACTAGGAAACTTGGAAGGCAGCTAGTTGGTCAACTGACTTAAAGAGATCCCATTTGTGCCCATTCCAAAGAAAACTGGCCCAACAGAATGCTCAAATTATAGAACAATATCATTGATATCACATGCGAGTAAAATTTTGCCGAAGATCATCCAACAACGGTGTAGAAGCACATGGACATCTCCACTAAAGATTATGCCATCTGCACAGCACAAGCTCCACGAAAGTACAACAAAGATGGTTATGATGCTCAGCAACTCTAATCCTTTCCAAATATTCCATAGTTGGAATTGTCAAACTGTGCTAGTTCGACAGGACACAGTGATCTTTTCAGGTGACCCTGTGTCTTCTGTTTTTAAGTAAGCCAGCCTAAAATGAGTTGTAGTTTTGTCTTTAGGAATATAATGATTGACAGGGTGATGTTACATGAAATGATCCTAACAAAGGTGCTTATAAGTATAAGCAAAAACATTGTTACATCGATAGAAGAATCGATGTCATAACCAAATCCGATGGCCTGTATTTTATTAAGATTACTGGGTTTTCTATACTAGGCCTTGAAAGCATGACCTTCCTTTCCTAGCTTCTCCCTATTCTCAGCTGTTATCTTCAGCTCTATGGGGATACATTCCCCCCGAGATTCAATAGCTGAAGAAGTTCAGGCCCGACTCAGAGCAGGACACAGCACTAGGGGTATCATTGCTGATGCCAGATGGATCTTGGCTCAAAGCAGAGAATACCAGTAACATGTTTGCTTGGGTTTTGTTGATTATGCCAAGGCATTTGACTGTGTCGCTCATGAAAAACTGTGGAAAACTTGAGAAGAGTAGGAGCTCCAGAACACTCCATTGTGCTCCTGCGGAGCTTGTCCATTGATCAGAGGGCAGTTTTGGGAAAGAATGAGGGAATACTGCATGGATTGACATCAGGAAAGGTGTGTGTCAGGGTTGTGTCCCCTCGCCATACTTGTTCAGTCTGTATACTGAGCAAATAATTAGCAGAGCGTGCTTATGTATAGAAGAATGTAGCATCAGGATCAGAGGAAGGCTTATTGACAACCTGTGATATGCACATGGCATAACCTTGCTCGCTAAAAGCTAGGGGGACTTGAAGCACTTGCTAATAAAGGTTAAGGATTTCAGCCTTCAATATGGATTACAACTCAATGTAAAGACAACCCAAATCCTCACAACTAGGCCGATAGGTAACATCTTGACGAATGTAGAAAAGAATGAAGTTGTCAATTATTTTGTCTTGCTTAGATCCTCAATCAATGCTCATGGAAGCAGCAGTCAAGAGATCAAAAGATGTGTTGCATTAAGTAAACCTGCTGCACAAGAGACTTCTTTAGAGTATGAAAGACAAAGATACTACTTTGAGCACCAAGGTATGCCTGGTAAGCCATGATATCTTCAAATGCCTCATATGCATGTGCACCTTGGACACGGAATAAAGAAGACCAAAGAAGAATGGATGTATTTGAATGTGGTGCTGGAGAAGAATGTTGAAAGTACTACAGACTGCTAAACGGACAAACTGATCTGTCTTGGAAGAAGTAAGGTCAGAGTGTTCCTTAGAGGCCAGGTTGGTGGGCCTTGTTCTCGCATTCCTTGGACATGGTGTCAGGAGAGACAAGTCCCTGGGGAAGGACATCATGTTTGGTAAAGTGGAGTGGCAGCAAAAGGGAGGAGGGCATCAAGGAGGTGGATGGACACCCCGGCTGCAACAATGGCTCAAGCAGAGGAACTATTAGTGAAGATGGCAGCACACCGGGCAGTGTCCCTTTCTGTTGTGCATAAGGTTCACTATGGGATTGGAACAGACTCAATAACACCTAACAACAACAATAACAACAACAAGAAAAACAACTAAAATCAGGTCATAAACTCACCCGGATCCTGTTCATTAGTATAGTAGGTAACACCCTCCCAAATGGGGTTATATCCATAGGTGTAGAGCCCAGAATTACACAGACTTAAGGAATTGTGGCTAGAAGAATCTTATTTATTGACTGCAACTCAACATTGCAATGCTGGGCACAGAGTAGAAGGAAATACATGCTATCATTACTCCTATATCTCCCCCCCCCCC
>NW_022103899.1:21408403-21433851 GCF_000313985.2 Echinops telfairi | reverse complement strand
CCCCCCCCCAGTTTGCCAGCTTGTGTCTTAAGCTTTGGAGATGGACAGATTTGAAAGCGTTATTAGGAAGAACTGAACTTGTTTATATTGTTCTTTGATTTTATTTATTTTTTATTTCAGGGGCTAATGGAAGAAAACAAAGTCCAGATTACTGTCTTAAACCCTAAATCTGTCACTCTGGGCCAGCTGTACGGGCAGTTCGACCCAGTGTCCCACGAATGGTCTGACGGCGTCCTGGCTGTCAGCTTTAGGGCGTTCGCTTCCTCATCCGTAAGCGCTGCCACTCCGCGTGCTTGTGAGAAAGGGTCTGTCTCCGGGGACTGACTTCTGCCTTTTTTTTCTGTTCAAACACTTGAATAATTTATATCATATTTATAGTTAGAGATCTTTGCTTTTTAATAAACAAATTCAAGATGGATAAGGGACCTAAATGTGAACCCAAAAACTATAAACATAGTGAGAAACTTCAGGGCTCAGCTACATGGCTTCAGTATATTCTCAAATATAACTGAAAATACACACATAGCAGAGGACATACTAGATGACTGAGCCTCCTAAAATTTAGTCATTGATGTGTGCATCAAAAGATTTCACTTAAAGAATCAAAAGAGAACCTACAGACTGGGGAAAAGTTTGAGCAATAACATAGCCGATAAGGAATTAATTCCTCAATAACATAAAGACAAACAATGGCTTTTTTTTTAATGAACAAGCACATTAAAAAAAAATCGAAGTGGCCAAAAGGAGTATGAAGAAATAGCACCATCACTAGCCATTAGAGATACCAATCACAAAGAGGTTTTTTTAGTTTTTTTATTAAAAGATCATTTTATTGCGGGCTCTTACAACTCTTATGATAATCCATACATCAATTGTATCAAGCATATGTGTGCATATGCTGCCATCATTCTTTTCTAGACATTTACTTTCTATTGAGCCCTTGGTATCAGCAGAGACCCAAAGCCCATCTGTAGACAATGGCACATCCCCCCACAGAGGGGTCACAGGGAAGGGATGAGTCAACCAGGGCGCAGTAAAGCACTGATGAAACACAATATTCCTCTGGTTCCTTGAGGCTTCCTCACCACCATGACCACCACCGCCCCACCCCTTGCTATCATGACCCCAGTACTGCCTTTCACTGCAGGATAGCCCGGAGCGTGTGCACAGGTACAGATAAGAGATCAGTTCACGACACATGGAATCCAGGAGCAGGAATGGGAGTAGCAATAGCAGAAGGGTAGGGGGAAGGTGGGGAGAGGGGGGGAGAAAGGGGGAACCAATTGCAATGATTGACACATAATCACAAACACCCCCCTCCAGGGGGACAAACAACAGAAATCATGGGGGAAGGGAAGACAGTGGTTGTTGTAAGATATGAAAATAATAGTGATTTATAATTTATCAAGAGGTCACGGGGAAGTGTGGCAAGTAGTGGTTTATATACACATTCCGACAATAACAGTGGGTGCATGGAGAAGCACGCAGGTTGAACAGGTATGGAAGAAGAGTGGAACTAGAGCCACAAACAAGCTAGATATTTATTTAAAACACATTAGTGGATAGTCTGGTAGTATTTCTGTGAAGAACATTGCCAATACCTTTAAAAACGCCAAAGACTATGCTAGCAAGCACCTGGGCTATGGAGGTGTACAGATCAGACGGGAGGGAAAGGACAGGGAGAGTACAATGAGATTGGTTGTGGTCCTGGTAATGTTACATTGATTTTCGTGTCCTACACTACTATGAGGCAGTTCATCCTGAGAGGGTTATGTGTGTGTTGTATGAACGATATCCCACAGAATCAGCTATGCTGAATGAAAATTCTGTTTTCCTCAGCAAGTTATATATATTTTTTGCTTTTAATAGCATAACCTATGTTACATATACTTACTTCCAAAGTTATTGAAAAATTTAAACCTTAAGGCAAGATGTACCATGCATACATAGCTTTCTTTCGGGGCAGTATATACATCTATAATTTATGAGGGGCTTCACGAAGTTTGTGGGAAAATTCAGTTATCTTTGCATTTCATTTTCACATGAGCTTGTTGAAATCCCATCCTGTTACATTGACATGGTGAAATTAACTTTTAGGAGTTGCAATTTTACATTTGCAAATTTTACAATTTTACCTTATTACTGAATGTTTTCCTACATGACGCTTATTCTGTGTTTGTTTTTTATTCACTGTATACACACACCAGTCTCCGGACAGAAAGTGGTTAGTTTTTGACGGGCCAGTAGACGCAGTATGGATCGAGAACATGAACACCGTCCTGGATGACAACAAAAAGTTGTGCCTGATGAGTGGGGAGATTATTCAGATGTCACCGCAGATGAATCTTATTTTCGAACCAATGGATTTGGAAGTGGCTTCTCCTGCCACTGTAAGTTTCCAATTTGGACATCTGCTTATACATGTTTGCGAAATACTCTACATTTACTTACATTGTGCCTTTGACTTCAAATGAGAAATATCAGTAGAACTTCCGGTACAACCGATTCTCAGAGAGCCTTCCTATCTGCTCATATACCTTGACAAATTTAAGAGTCAAAAATACCATTGGGTATATTGTCCACTAAAATTAAGAGCACGGTGTTTTATTAAAATTAGGCTCCTTTATTTTCCAAGAGTGTTTCAAAGATGGTAAGCACCAGGTGCCCCCGGTCATATTTCCTCGATCAGCATTTCGCTGTTGATAAACCGTTCCTTTCTCCCAGGTGTCCAGATGTGGCATGATTTACATGGAGCCTCACATGTTAGGCTGGAGACCGCTGATGCTCTCTTGGGTCAACGTTTTGCCTCCTTCCGTCACTACTATCCAGAAGGAATTTATCATAGGCTTGTTTGACAGAATAATCCCGCTTTCTGTTGAGTTTATTAGAAAGCATACAAAGGTAAGGGAAGTGAAAACGTTGAAAAGTTAAATTCCCCAAATGTATCCATTTTACTATCAGTGCTTATTGTCAACTACAGGGCATTTACATTCTTAACTGGTTTGATCAAAACTTTTTTTCTGGTTGAAGTAGAAAGATTTTGATGTAGTTAATTATTCTCCAGACACTAATTTAAATGTGACACTTAGGGATTTGAGAAAATATGATAGGTGCTAATCTTATCGCTGTAAACAAAAGATCTCACAGGCCTCCTTGTCAGGCCTTGATTAAAATGCCCCAGAAAATTATTTCTCGGTGAGTTGTTGGAATATAACATCTATTTTTATGGTTTCTTTTTTTCTCTAATGTTCCCAAAATAAATACATTTTACTTCTAAATCAGAAAATGTAATTTAAAAAATCCAACCTCACTTTTAGCACCTAAAGAACTAGAAGGCAAGTAGGATCGTATAAGAACAGCATACCTGGTGGTTTCAAAAAATTGTAGATGAATTCCATTACTTTATTAATCCCATTTTCCCACAAACTTTTCACATTTCATTATATTAGAGATTTGGAAATTGGCCTTTAAAACCATATTAATGCAGGTTACCTAAAAGAATCCAGAGAAAAAAAGAAAGCAAAAGATGGAATCCTGGAGTGCACTGGCATTTTGGACAAGAGAGAAGGAGGGGAGAAGAGTAAAAGGGAGCTTGGGGTGGGGGGTGGGGAGGAGGGAGGAGGGAGGGAGATTGCCCCGAGCGTATTCTGACTCATGGTGATCCCACGTGTGTTAAAGTCGAACTGTGTTGTGGATGTGCCCTTACAAATATGTTCAAAAGCAAAGACTTAAACAAAAAAATGACAAAATACCCCTTTGGGAAACTGAAAGGAACTTACACAAAAGGAGCAAGTTACCATGTTCCTGGATAGGCAGACTAAATATTGTGAAAAGGCCATTTTTACCAAAATTACAGTACAAATTCAATGCAATTCCTTATCAAAATCCCACCACAATTTTTCAAAGAAATGGAAAAACTACCAACATAAAAAATGAAAGAAACTAAAATACATTAAACACTATTAAAACATAAAACAAAATAGGAGGCATTTCTCCTATACCTTAAAACCTATGATACAGATGTAATCAAAACAGCCTGGTACTGGTCCAATTACAGACATGAAGACCAATATATTAGAATTGAGAACCCAGAAATACAACCAAGTACCTATCGGCACCTAGTTTTTGATAGAGAACTAAAACACATTAAATAGACAAGACGCAGCCTTTTCAACAAACCATGCGGAGAGCACTGGATCTTCTCCTGAACTAGTATGAAACGACCCGTACCTCACAGCGTGTGCAAAACCAAACTCAGGATGGATCAAAGACTAGTTATGTATCACACAATTACTAAAATCATCAATGAAAAAATAGGGACAAGCTTAAGGACTCTAATACAAAGCATAAACGCACTATTGAACAAAATGAAAATATTCTCACCGTAGAAGACAAAATTAGGAACTGGGACCTACTAAAAAATATAACATTTATGCAAAACAAAAGAATATCAAAAGAATCAACAGATAAAAGTCTAATCTCCAAAATATATAGAAAACAACAGTATCTTAATATTAAAAATTAAATTAAGAGTATAATATGAACAAACACATGACCATTTATTGTAGCAGTTTCCACAATAGCAAAAACATGGAAGTGTCCCAAACTATAGAGGAATGGATAAACAAGTCCATCCATACTGTGGAATTTTATGCATCAGTAAAAAACAGCGATAACTCTCTAAAACACCACAAAG
Source organism: Echinops telfairi (assembly GCF_000313985.2). Taxonomy (NCBI): domain Eukaryota; kingdom Metazoa; phylum Chordata; class Mammalia; order Afrosoricida; family Tenrecidae; genus Echinops; species Echinops telfairi. Next base: position 21,429,155 of record NW_022103899.1, on the reverse strand, counting down.
CATAGACAAAACTAGAGAACAATATGCTTAGCAAACTCAGTCATTCTTCCAAAGATTCTTTAATATTACCATTGTTCAAAGGAAAAGTGAAGAAGACGTGTGGTCTATTCTCCAATAGACAGACAGGTCTTTGGTGGGGAGGAGGATGCTGGGGATGAGAATGGGAACAGGTTGAGGGGAGTGATGGTAAGGGGGTGGGGACCAAAAATAGAGCACTTAACAGAAAAAAAAATTTTTTTTAATTAAAATAAAGCCCCAAATCCTCCAGGCTCCTTACCCCTTAGGTCTAAATATTGGGCTGAATGGCTAAAAATTAGGAAAAGTGAAACTGAAGGGGACTCGGACATATGATGAGTGGTGACATATTTCATTTCAAACACATGGAGGAGAAGTTGGGTTTTTAGCTGTTCAGCATTTCAAATGAGCAATTTAACTTTTTTCTCTGAAATATTTTATTGTTATTATTATTATTAGTGTTTTGGCTTACAAAATTTGGCTCCCTGAACCTGGGTGTTTCTTTGACTACATGAACCAAATGGGTGATAGTAGCTTCCTAATGGAAACCCAACAGGAAAGCATGCTTCGGGAACCGGGTGCTGGGCGTGGTGCACGTCTCCACTGCTCCGTGCCCCAGGGGAGGGAAGCACCGCGTGCCCACCCAGAAAACTGGACTTCCCCTAGGACTTTTTCATGGATGCTGGGGTTGTTCGAAGGTAAGTATTCGCGGATGCTTCTTTAACGAGTGCCCAATCGAATGTAGTTTGTATTATAGACTTTTCTTTCTGGTTTCCCAGGAATTATCTCCTACTTCAAACACAAACTTAGTACGATCCTTAATGAATCTAATAGACTGTTTTATGGACGACTTTGCTGATGACTCCAAAGTAAAAGATAGAAATGATCGGGAAATTTATTCTTTACTTGAGGTAAGGCCTCTTGCCCTTATGTCTTGCAATAAGACATGCAGCCTGGTACTATTCCCCCCGCCGTGCCCCCCATCCCCCAGTCTTCTAATTAAGGAACCTGAAATTGGAGGCAAGGCAGCAGGTTGTAGCTCAACAGGGAGGAGACAGCTATGCTGATGTCGCAGCTCCAGTGGGGGGGGGGGGGGGCTCCTCATCTAGCAGTTGATTGCAGGATGAGAATTGAGTGGTGGCATCAAGCGAACCATTGTTGGTCACATTCATCTCCCCTCCAACCTCCAAATCATAATGTTTTACTTTCCTTTCTGATGAGATATTGAAAAATTAAATATAATTGTCTATTATTAATGTACATTAATATACACCAATAATGTAAATAGCTAGTTATATAATAAGGAGTCGTGGTGGGGCAGTGACGAACTGCTCGACTGCTAACTGATGAGTTGAGCCCGGGAGAGCCTCTGGGAGAACAGCACTGGTAATCTGTGCACTTAGAGCTCTCTCCCATTGCCACCAGGTCAATTTTGATCCTTAGTGATTTCCCAGGCTCCACTTGTGGGCTTGAACTACTGACCTTGTGATTTTGGAGTCCAGCACTTACCAGACAAGCACCACCAGAGACCCTTTCTCAGAAAGAGGACAACGGACAGGAAGCAGTCTTTGGCAGTGCATTCTAGCATAAGGGTCTCTGTGCTTCAGAATGGGCTCAATGACACACACCACCACCAATATACTAATACAATAATTATAATATACTGGTATAGAATTAATATAATTATGTTAATATTCTGATGTTAATATTAATAAATCTTTATTCTGACAAAGTCAAGAAAACATAATTTCCAAACAGATTTTTTAAAATAGCCATGTAAATAGTAACAGAGCTTAGTCAATGTGTACTCTTGTAGCTTTCATTTTATGAAATTATTTCATGTTCATTTAGTTGAAAATAGTTTCGATAATAGTATCTGAGTAACTAGGACCACGTGACCAGGGCTAAAGTAGAGGCTAAGACTTTTATGAGCACAAAGATGATACTAGCTTTGGCATTAAAAAAGATGTGATTTTAGAATGGCAGGCATGGATTTTCATCTAGTAATGGGTCTCCTCTTTAAGCTAGTGTTTTTTGCCCGAGGGAATACAGTTTTAATGATGAAACTACTTAAAGAGCCTCATAAGAGAATAGAAATTTGTTTGCTCTCAGAGCACGGCATCGCAATCTCTTCCATTAGACCATGGGTACCATATCTTTGCTTGGAAGCCCTGCTCCTTTGCATACGGTGGCTTTGAGTCAGAATCAACTCCATGACAGGGAGTGTGGGTCAGGTTTGTTTTACGAAAGTACGCTTTCATAGCTTAATGAAATGTTATCTCAATGTCTGTTTTATCATATTCCTGATGTAAATTTAAATAATCGACGGTTTTAATAGATTAGTCATTTTGAGGTAACAGAATTTCACTGTGGCTGAAATTTATGTTTTGCCTGGTATTCCCTTCTCTGAGTTTAAAATGCTATTAGCTACTGTATTCTATAATTTGAAAAAGAACCCTACCTAGTTTTACAAAATTCAGGGATAACCAAATGTTTGCTGTCTATTAGCTTATGTATTTCCTTTCAGGTAAAATAACCTTTATGGTCTGCATTAACCCTCGGGATAAATTAAAGTTAATATTTGAATGCATTTCATCTTTTTTAATCTCTCTATTGCAGGGCATTTTTTTGTTTTCATTAATCTGGTCTGTTGGTGCTTCTTGTAAAGACGATGACCGGTTGAAATTTAGTAAAATACTTCGAGAGTTAATGGAAGGTCCAATCACAGATGTCACTCGAAATCGGTACAAATTACTCAGCAGTCCGGAACAGCTGCCCTCCAAGGCACTGACCGTCCCGTTTCCTGAGAAAGGAACGGTCTATGATTACCAATTTATCTGTGAGGTAAGCGTGCTGAAGGCAGAATGGTAACTGCCAACCTGGTAGATTTCCTTCTGAGACTCACACAGCTTGTCATGGGCCTGGGCCACCACCTTTTTCTCTGCTTACCTTCAATGACAGTCAGTGCCAGATGGAAGAAAATGCACTGGTGGGGAAGACAGACAGTAGTGGGATCCAAATAATTCAACAACAGGTTTGCTACCTTCATGACTGTTTTAAGTATCAAAAATTATATACTAAAAGGTAGTTTATTATTTCATAAAGCTAATACTTAAATAAGAAACAATACAACATACAAAAGTATGTTACATCATAGGGAAGAATTTGAAAAAACTAATGAAAAAATATTAAATCATGCCCGATTTAAAAAGACAATAAACTGTTATTTAAGATATTTCCATATTGCTTTTGGATGGCTGTCCTCACTTTCTTTAGCTGTGTGTTCTTTATATCCTTTGTCTCAATATTCTTTGCTTTCCTCTGAGCCTCGTTGGTTGTGTGATTTATCCTCAGCCATCTTTGCACTGTAGAAGTGGAATCCCATTCCTTTAGAGGAAAGTCAATTAGACACTAGTCATTGTGGGTGATGTATTAGAAACAGCCGACTTCTCTTCTCTGAACATATTATGTTCATCTTTGAAAACACCCCTTTCTGCCTCTGCTGAACTTACAGTAATTGTTTGAACAATAATTTTAACTCTTTGAACACTTTCTGGAATTGTATAATGCACTGATAGTATCTCTTCAGACTTTGGGGCTTCAACAAAGCTGAAACGAATGACAGCGTGTCACCTTCTGGCCATTTGCACTTACTCTCCTTATGTCCTATGTGTGTTTACTGAAGTAACTCATGCAGGGGAATACAAATCTATTTCATCAAAAGTATAATGAGCTTTATTAATAAATATTACAAGCAAAATTCCATCTAATTTTTTATACCTATGGGTGGACTCAACATTACTACAGGTGCTTAGAATACACGGTGTGCAGATGAATGTTAATAAAGGATAAGAAAAGCAAATTTGTGATTTTCACATTGGGCAGCTGCCCTGCCTCCTACCTTAGAGAGAAAATTGATTCCAAATGCCATTTTAACAACCCGTTTGCACAACTCGAAAAAAAAATTAGCTATCAGTTCTGCGGAACTGGTGCGAACTGGCTGAATCCCACCTCTGAAGATGGACATGGGTATGTTAGAGTGCTAGTCAAGTTGCTTCCTGGTTGTGTAAACGCAGACAAGTTAATTGATCTCCCTGGGGCCACCCCCCCCTTAACTGATCAAATGTCATGGTAATAATAACACTCCACGGGGCAGTTACACTTAATGAATAAAATTCTGTTATAGCATATCTAGTTCAGCACCAGGCACATAATGTTCAAAGACACCTTGTGGATTCATGATATACATTCGTATATTATAGACAGTAACAAGTCCTGCAGGAAAGCAGCTGGTTTAATGTTAATTCAGCATTTTACAAATTGGACAACAAAGCCTGGTTGGTGTTTGTTTGCATGTTTGTTTTTGTATAATAGCTCCCAAAGGTATTGTACCGAGGAGAAAGTTTTGTATATACTGTTTAAATGTATATAGATTTAAGTAAAATTAGGATCATACCTTATCCCAAATGGGTAGTTTCATCTTTTCTTTTTCATTGAATAAACATATATTCCATTAATATTTCTTTAGTCAACAGTTTTTCAAGGTCTGTCTATATTTTACATGGATGAGCCACGATCTATTTTTTGACCCTTCCACATTTAGGCTGTTGTATTGTTAGGGGGTTGTTTGTAAGTCCTGTTTCCGGAGCCCTGATGTTTACACCTCGGACTGCGCAGGACACTTCAAACCCCCCACTGCTCTGTAGGAGGGAGACGGGCTTCTTCGCCCATCCCGAGTTGCAGTCTCGGAACCCTCCTGGGACAGTTAGTTCTATGCTGCCCTGCAGGGTTGCTCTGCGTGGCATTGACAGGGAGAAAGACTGCTTGGTGAATCTCTTTGTTGATTATTTCCTTAAGGTAAATTTTAGAAAAGGTATGGCCAGATCAATTTGCAAATTGTTATGAATCTTGCTCACCTCAGAGGGGATTCATCAACATACTTGGTCCAAAATATTATCTTTGCTAATTTTATTTTGCCTTAAATGACTACTAATGCTTTACAAGTGCTACTAGTGCTTACAAGTGAGCGGAGCTGCCATGGTTGTTTGGTCCCCCTCACCCCGCAGTGAAGCACCCACAGCGGGTTCTTTGTAGACGTGTGCTTGCGGAGGGTTAGGCTTAGACACGCTCAGCGGTCTGCCGGGATCCATCTCCCAACGATTCCACACTACGGGTCTCAGACTCTCAATCCGTACTTCTACATCTGTTTCAGGGTTGGTTTTTTTTTTCTTCTTTTTGCAATATAATTTTCAGACAGTTGTTGAGATAGTTAGTTTATTGTGCCAGCCTGGCCGATAAACACATGTGGGATTAACTGAAGGGTGAAGAGATAAATGGCTTGTCTCTTGCTCTTTGATCATCAGACCAATGTGCGGCTGCCTTGCTAGTTCTGTGCCTCAATTTGCAAGCTACACTACCAGTGGGACATCTAACCTATGGACTGTGTCGCTGTAATTTGAGGTCCCTTTAAGACCTGCCTCACCATAGAATTGGAATGTATATCCCTGGAGCTGGGGACTGACTGTTGGTGACCTGGCTGATGGTTGATGACCTGCCTGGCTCTTTGCTGCCTGTGCTGGGATAGACTGATTCTCTCTACAGAGGACTCCCTGGCAGCCCTCAAGACTTGAAGGACTGCTAATGTCTCACAACTCTCTAACACGTTTGAATTATACTGAGCCATTTGTACTGTTTTATAATTTAACTGTTTATTTCTTGTGATGTATATATGTATATTATTAGCAATCTGGTTTTGTCTCTCTAGAGAACCCTGTCTAACACAGTTGTGAATTTAGCCACCTATAAATAAATAAATATCCTTTGTTCAAGGATAGAAAAGTGAACAGAGCACGGTGCTTGTGGATTCCGGTCCCACAAACTGCATGAGTCCTTAGGACCGGTGGTGCAATTACGGAAAATGAGACAGTTAGACAAGCAAGGCAAAGGGGCTCCTCCCGATGTTGGGACCAAGAGAACGAGTATATTTTCCAGTGGGTGTATAGCATCATGAAGCTTACAAATCTTTCAACAGGCACACACATAATGGAGTGAATATGTGATAGAGTGAAGGGGTAATAGAATAAGTGAGTAATAGAATGAGTCAGTGGCTTGACCTACTATGCCCCTGTGCCCTCCCCAGGGGAACAACCTATGATTCATATGATAAGGAGATGTCACAGGGGGTTAGCTACTCTTTGGGGTGGGACGGCAATAGAATCTGATTACTCTTAACTACAGATAACCTTAGGCGCATAGTGAGCAGCCTGGTGCATCTTTTATGACAGCTCCTTTATGGAGGGATATTGTAGGGATGTTTTCAGTCGTGAGAGTATGTGTTAAGAGTCATTTTCATGTCATAACCATGAGAGCCTTCTCCCACTGGAGTCGGTCTTCCAGACTGTGATTATCATGAGCCTGGAGAAATGTGGCTGCTTACACTCTCATCCAGTCCCTTTGTAACCTCTTCATAAAAGACTTAAGGCCAAGGGAATATAATGCCTTAAGGGGGCAGGACCATATTTGGGACCAGCAGGTTCATAGGCTGGGCGGTGGAACATATGCTGATGTCTGAATCCTGATGTGCTTTGAATGTTCAGGAATTTGGTTTTCTTTATTTAATAAAGACAAAAAACAAAAAAACTTGTTTACTGTATATCAGGTGGAGGTTTGCAGGGCAGATCAACTTTCCATTCAGCAGTGCATACACATTTTGTTTCATGTCCTTGATTGCAACCCCCACAATGTAAGACCACTTATCCCATTTCCTCTCAGCTTTCCGCTTCCCTGCTTCCTTTATTCCTAACCCTTCTGAACTTTAGCCTTGGCTCAAGGCTGCCCTTTTGATCTCACTCGTGTTATCAGTCCCTTTCTAGACCTATTGAGCCATGATGGTGAGTTCATTTCTAGACCTACAGTGTGACTATGGAGCGTGTATTTGGTTTTTTGTAAAAATGGAGTGGGTGGCATGGTTTTTCTAAAGAGAAAGTGTTACCATGGACTTGTTAGTATAAAAATGGCCACAGAAACACAATATTTCCATTTGCTATTAGATGCTAACTGAATATAATGGTACAGGATAATAGTGGTTCATCGTCATCATAATCTTATATTAAGAAATCTTAACTGAAATAATAAGCTGATTCAACAAACACCATTATATACGTCAACCTGTGTGCAGCAGCTGTCCTAGGGAGAAAATAAGTTTATATTAGCTAATATTTATTTAATAAAATTCTTTGCTTATTTATGTAATCCATTGATTAGTTTTTTTTGCATACTTTTCTTAATTTCACTAGAATCCTAACATTTGGCCCAAATAATTCACCTTTGCATCGGAATAAACAGTGACAACAAACAAACAACAAACAGCACAGCCCTTTTAGTTTAATGCGTCTTCAAGCTGAATTTCGCCTTAGTTTGCACAAAAAATTTAACTTGCAAATTCACAGTGAAATGTATACAAGGAGAAGAACAATTGTATTTAAGATTTGTTGGCATTGATTCTCATCTACAATTATATAGCAGTGGAGACTTGAAAAACTATTTCATAACATTCAGTATATGACTGCTTTTCCTTAACAGGGAATAGGAAGATGGGAGCCATGGGAAAAGAAATTAGAAAATGCGCCTCCAATCCCGAAAGATATGCTGTTCAACGAAATCATTGTCCCGACTCTGGACACGATCCAGTGCTCTGCCTTAATGGAGTTGCTGACCACTCACCAAAAGCCTACATTATTTGTAGGGCCAACAGGAACGGGGAAAAGTGTTTATATTATTGTGAGTACTGTTAAAATCTACAAATCAAATAGGCACAATATTCATGAGAGTGTTATTTTTAAACTTCCTCATGTAATGGACTTATGTCCTTAAAAATAAAAAGTAATTGGATGGTTGTACCAAGTAGAACTTTTTAGAAATTGTCTATTTATTTTAGGAAATTATTTAAAGAGATAATGTCATTTTATATCACTGAATTGTTATCCCTGTATTCTAGGTATTTTAATCATACCCTTGAAAATGTGATTTAGTTCATTATACTTGGTATTTAATTTTTGAGTTATTAAATATCTAAAGGGATATATGTAATATAGTAATAATGTCATTTATAATTTCTGGAATCACGCATCTATTCACTGTGTGGTAGTTAAGGTAATGTTAACGACTGTAACAGATAAAAGTCCCAAATCTCAGTGGCATTACACAGTCCATGTTCCCTTGATTTTGGGGGTCATAATGATCAGAGACTAGTGAGTGCCTCATGCGAGTTTCAGATGTGTGAAAACAGAAGCTCGCGGAACCTGAAGTATTTCTTTCACTGTGTTAGGCTGAGTTGTTGAGAGAAACAAACCCCGTGGTACTCATCTTTGTATAAGAAAGAACTTTATATCAAGAACTGATTAAATAACAAGAAGGCATCCTAGCCCAGTCCAATTCTAATCCATAATTCGGATACAAGCCAAGGACCTCTTCAGACTCACATAGCTGCAGACTGGTGAGACAGACAGTAAAGCCGGAATCAGGAATATTACAGGCTAGAGGGTGCATGAATCCAAGGTCAGTGAAAGCATGCTAGGGTGCTAACTTCTCTCAAGGTCAGGTGGCCCACAAAGGTGAGTGGGGGGGGGGGAGGTTGGAGGGAGACCCAGAGTCTGCCCAAATTCCTAGCAAGGAGGAAGGTGAAGCGGCAGAAAGAGAGACAGAGTCTCAGTATGAGAAGCCCTCACTCTCATTCGAAAGGCTACATCCCCTAGAAGGCTACTTGATTGGCAGGTTTGACTGGACCCCTAGCCACGAGTGTCTAGTTAACATTAAAGCACCCAACTACCACACTCAGCCTTTGGCAAGGCAAACAAGTGCAAGTTTCCCGTGGTCAGGTGGGGGCGGGGAGAAAGAACAAGATCAAAGGAAGAAGGTGGTGGCAAATGCAGGAACCACTGGTGGTCCCTCTTCCACTATAAAATCCACACCACTGGACCAATAGGTAACATCATGTTCAAGAGAGAAATGATAGAAGTTGTAAAGGATTTCATCTTGCTTGGATCCACAATCAATGATCATGGAAGCAGAAGAGAGCAAACGATATGCTATCCTGGGGGAACCTGCCGCACAAAACCTCTTGAAAGTGATGAAGAGCAAGAATGTGACCGTGAAGACTAAGGCTCACCTGACACCAGCCGTGCTATTTTCAATAGTATTCCATGTATCTAAAAGTCGGACAGTGAATATAGAAGACTGGGAAAGATTGGAAGCATTTGACTTATGGTGATGACAAAGAACATTGAATATACTATGGACTGCCAGAAGCACTAACAAACCTATCTAGGAAGAAGTACAACCAGAAGATTCCTTAGAAATGAAGCTGACAAGACGTTCCTTGGAGAGACTGGTCCGTGGAAAAGGGCACCATGCTTGGACATGTCGAATGTCGGTGAAAAAGAGGCAGACCGTCAGTCAGATAGACTGACACAGTGACTGCATCAATGGTTACAAGTAGAACAATTACGAGGCTCACACAGACTGGGTAGTGTGTGGGTGTGTTGTATATGGGGTCACTGTGAGTTGAGTTGACGGGCTGGCAATTCACAATAACACTTCTCACTGCAGGTTCCCAGACAATTCACATTCCTCTAGCTTATGTCAGTACCTATTTCTAGTTCTTTATTGATTTTATATTTTAATTTAGTAGTTTAGTCATCCTGGAATATATTTACATATATAGTTAAATAATTGTCTTCCTATCATTTATTGCATTATTTTCTTTCATAATGCCTTGAAATGATATCTTTATATGAAATGTTTGCATGTATCAGATAATATCCAAGAGAACAGGAGAAAAGTTTTGACTGAGATTTTAAGTTGGGCTGTGGATTTGGCCTGAATTTAAACAAACAATTGGAAGTAGACAGGATGCTTAGGAATGGAAGTCTCATCAAGAGTCAGGGAATGGAGACTTGCTATGGTTAAAGACAGCAGCTAGGAAACAGGTTTGTCATTTGTCCCCCATCCAGTTAAGCTCAGGCAAAATACATTGTTAGTTTACAAGCTCCAGCATACTTGACATTTTATTTTGTAATTTTGAAAAATCCTTAGAAATATTTTCTATTTCATTACTCTTCGACATGATTTTCAATGACCTTAGAAACTTCTGTCATCATACAATAATTCATTCAAGTTTTTAATTTTTGTAATATTCTTTGAAAATAAGAATGAAATCCACATGTTTATAACTAAAACTTCATTTTTGTCTTGGCTTCTTTCTTAGAATAAACTACCGGTGCACCAAACAGCCTGGGGGTGGCCGTATATGACTTCCTCTGCCTTCCCTGGGGCCACAAGGCAGAGGTTCATGCCTCACTCTACACTCGTCTTTACCCATTGTGCTTTTCTGACTTCGACTCCTCTTTTTCTTTTAACACATAATTGACTTCGGGTTGGTACACAGTCATAATGAGTATCCTTAGTCAGGGTTCTGCAGTCACATTTTCCGTATGCTTTTTTATGCCCTTTACAAAATTTTAATCTGCTGCTCGTGCTTTCAATTGATTAAGAAGGCTCTGCAAATTATTTACAATTTTACTCATGTTATTGGAGATTCTATTAGTATACTTTAAAACACTGAACATTTTTTCACGTCTGTATTTGTTCTTCTAAATTCAGATTTTTAAAATGATCGGTATTTCCTGTGAACCGTAGCTGTAGACTGACCTTCTTTCGCTCCCTACTTAGCCAGGACAAGTAGCAGACAGCTCCTGCCCCGTGCCCCTCACCATTTCTGACCAGATAGACTGGGAGGCACAAGATTTCAATGTAGTGTGGATAAATTCTTTTTAATACTTTGCATGAACTCTTTTAAGAGGCCTGTTTAATGTCACATGTATTCTAGATAGATTGAATCCTGCTTCCCTGTGGTGCTTGTGCACACTGTGAAGCCTTCCCTGGCCTTCTGCTTTCTTAAGAAGGTCTCTGTTTTCATGCTTCTGTCATTGACTCTGCTCATCCGTTCATCCTTCTAGCATCTCCCCAGTCATATCAAACACTCAGTGGTTCTTAATTCACCTCCATGTGACTGCTGTTATAAACTAGAAGAAAAAAATACATTGTAATAAAGTTATTTAACTGTATTATGTAACTATATTATTATTATATACCATATAGGCAAGCAAAGTGAATGCACTTTTTAGAAAGTCTTAAGCTATTAATGTAAACATTTGGTTGAATTTGCTCTATATAGATATATCATAGGCCCTTTTATTATACTTAGAACAAAGAGTTCTTTTATTAAAAATGCAAAATAGCCTTTTCAACTACTTTTCTTTTTAGGTACTATTCTACCACGTATGCTTAAATGGTGAATTAGGAAAGGAGGCATTTTAATTGGAAAATGATGAGAGGAAAGATTATTACATTTTTAAATTGTTGTCTCTACCTGCAGTTTTCTACTTTAGCTGTCAAATTGAGTTTAAACAAGTTCTTCAAGGATTTTTAGAATGTATTCATTCCTTGCAAGAGAAAGGATTCTCAAAGAAGGAAATAGCTCCTGCTGACTGGCAAATGGAGTGAAAATTAGTCTTTCATCCAGGTTTTTACATTCTTTCTGATATTCCCACATGCTTAACTGGAAAGTTAATAGTTCAAGCCCACCCAGTGGCTCTATGGGAGAAAGGTGTGGCATCTCCTCCTGTAAGGAGTCAAACAAAATAAAATCCACTGTCATCATCAATCCCAACTCATACAGACCTTATAGGACAGAGTAGAAGTGTTCCTGGGAGCTTCCCAAACTGTAAAACATCTCCATGGAATCAGACAGCCTGCCTCAGCTTTCTCCCGAGACGTGGCTAGTGGGTTCGAATGGCTGACCTTCTGGTGAGCAGCCTGATGCTTAACCCACAAAGCTTCTCACTGCCATTGAGCTGATTCTGACTCATGACCCTTTAGGGTTGAGCCGAGACTATCCAATGGAGTAGTTTCGCTCTCACATGGGGTCACCATGAGTCAAGATTGATTTAGAGGCACGTAGTAACAATGACTGCTGAAATGTCCACTGAATGTAGTTAATAGTAATCATCAAATTCACTGTCATCGAGTCGATTCTAACTCATAGCAACCCTAGAGCACAGGGTAGAGCTGCCCTGTGGGTTTCTGAAAGCGTAACTCTTTAAGGAGTAGAAAGCCTCGTATTTCTCCCACACTTAGTAATAGGGACATAAAATTCCCTTTCCAAAAAATTTAGGTGTTTCCTTGATACATTAGTTAATAATTTAAACTGTAGTTACAAAATATGTGGTTCATTATGAAAATGTTGATCTGCGTGCAATCACATTATGAAAACAGAAATTATATCAGATATTAACCCTCTGATATATTTGTTTAATAATCTAATATCTTACACACAGTAAAGTTGAATTCTGGAAGCACTTTGTGAACGTAAAGTTTGGACCATGCAAAAGCTAGTTCACCCTTTGCCTTCTTTTACCCAAGTGGTGTGGCTTCTGTGTTAGGTACTGTTGGCTCACGTATGACCCATCACCATCCTATTTACAATAGAGGGAAACGCCGCCTGGTCCTGCGTCCTCCACACAGTGGCTTCTATGTGTGAGCTTGTTCTTGCAGCCACTGTTTCAATTCATCTTGTTGAGGGACTTCCTCTTTTATGCTGTCCCTCTCCTTTAACCAAGCATGATGTCTTCCTCCAGGGACTGGTCTTTCCTAATAACATGTCCAAAGTGTATGTGACAACGTCTTACCATGCTGCCATTGAAGCATTCTGTACTTCTTCCAGGACAGATTTGTTTGTTCTTTTGGCAGTCCATGGTACTTACAATATTCTTTGTCAGCACCATAATTCAAATGCACTGATTTTACTTGGGTCTTCCATATTCAATGTCCAACTTTCACATGAATATGGAATGATTGAAAGAAATGTGATAAACCCTAACTCACTGCTCTTTTGTTGATTCTGATTCATAGTGACCCTATAAGATAGAGTAGAATTGCCCTTGTGAGTTTCTGAGACTGTAAATCTTTATGGGAATAGAAAATCTCATCCCCCCCCCCCCCCACCCACCCAATTGAGAGTCTGGTGGTTTTGAACTGCTTCCCTTGTGGTTAGCAGCCCCATGCATACCACGTTATGCCACCGGAGATGCCCAGGATGTGATAGTAGCACTTATCTAGAAAATGGGATTTAGATTTTCTAACCAGTTGTCCCTCCCTAAGGGGAGGAGGGCTTTGAGAGGGAGAGACCAAGGCAGGGTGAGAGAGACACGCCTCTCTGGAAGAGCTCAAGACATTTGATAGCCCTCATCCTTCCTCCACAGCATCTTTGAAAAAGAAGCAGAGGAAGACCGATTGTAATTGCTTCTGCTTTTCTGTGCCTTCCATTTTGGAAACGTGACGATATTACTTAATCTTCCTCCAGTCACGTGGTTTGATCTATCCGTTGTGGGGAGGCATACTAAGAAGAACATTGATCAAGAGAGCGAGAGATGGCAGTCTGGATTCCTGCCCCTCTCGGAACCTGATGCAGATGTTTCAATCTCTGACGCTCCATGTCTTCACACTAAGAAGGGATGAGTGGTCCGTATGGCTCTTGGGACCCTCAGAGAAGCCACCTGCGTGGAGGCTGGGTAGCCGGTAGCATTTCACAGATATGGTACCTGCTACTCCTCTCGATGCTGTCTTTTTTAGATCGTTATAACGCTCTAAGGGGAAGTCTGAGTCTGTCAACAGTGATGTTTAGTGTTTATGTCGTCAAAACCTAATTCTAACTATGGCATATTTCTGTTGTTTCCTGTTATGTAGAATTTTCTTCTAAATCAACTCAATAAAGAAATCTACAAGCCTCTGCTAATTAACTTCTCAGCACAAACGACGGCAGCTCAAACTCAGAATATCATCATGTCCAAGTTGGACAAAAGGAGAAAGGGAGTTTTTGGTCCTCCTCTGGGCAAGAGAATGGTAATGTCTGCCTTTTGTGCACAAAATGTAACTCTGGGCCTGTTCATGAATGCTGCTACATTAAAGACAAGGGAATCCATGCAGGATGCTAGATTCTACATGATTTTACCCTGTTTGATCCATTTTGGATTCTTAATCACAAATTTTGATTCAGCCTCTAACATTTGTGATTACATGTGTGCTTTTCCTAGATAATGAAACATTATAAGCACGTGGTTTTTATTGGAATTGGAGGTGGAGTGTTTACTGGTGAACTTACCTACCTTTCTAATTCTCTCAATAACAAGTACATTTTCACTCTCCCTGAATCCTTGTTGCTTACTCTTCCATGTCTGCAAACAACCCACCTTCCAGTTGACACACCTCACCCTCACCATGCAAAGGGAGGAACTGTTTAAAAATCACATCTTTCAGGTTCATTTTAATGTATGAGAGTTGTACAAAGAAAACGAAAGGCCAACTGCATTAAGAAACAAATTCTATAAAAGGATGAATGAGTCCTAAACTAAACCTATACAGGTAAGGAATGATAACGGCTCCCTAGTCCTCAATGAAGTTGATGCCTTAGGAAATGATGTTAAGTAAGGTTTATTCCTGATTGGAAAGGAAATAGCCACTTAACACCGACAGACTCTTCAAGAAAACAATAGAATTCTTTGCCTCAACTTTTTTTATTACATGCTTAAAACAGGCCACTAGTTTAAGATGTAAACTTTTTAAAATACTTCTCCTCTTTGCATTCTCAGGTTGTCTTTGTAGACGATGTCAATATGCCAGCTCGAGAGGTGTATGGGGCCCAACCACCCATTGAGTTACTTAGACAGTGGTTAGATCACTGGAATTGGTATGATCTAAAGGACTGCTCTGTGATCAAACTAGTGGACATTCAAATCATGTGTGCTATGGGGCCTCCAGGTACAGTCTCTGCGTTTGAATTTTCTGTGAGTGACAGTTACTCTAGTGATACCTAAAGAGATACCTAGAAACAAAGGCAAACCCAGTCAAACACACTTTAAGTTAAAATGTTTTGTGGATATGTTTTCTGTGTGCAGATATTTTGACCTTCCGGAGTGACCACAGTTGGCCTGAGAAGCGGTCAATCTTGCAAAGTGGGTGGCCTTGGTGGGGACCATTCTTCTACAAGCTACCAAATCCTTTCTCCTACATTTCCTGCAACTCTATTTCCCGTTTTCTGCACACTGAGAGCCCCAAGGCCATAGGGCCACTTATTTTCCTCTGTTTCATTCCTTAATACTTCCACTGTATGAAGTGTCCCAGCTTCAGAAATCATCATTTTCAACCCCTGTCAATTCCCCTTTTAATGTGTGTCCATATTTAGACAGGCTGTTCAGAGGAATTTCAATACGAAATGGTAGAAATAACTCACTGCCATCGAGTCGATTCCAACACATAGCGACCCTAGGACAGAGTCCGACTGCTCCCTGTGGATTTCTGCGGCAATGACCTTGGTGGGAGTAGAAAACCTCATCCTTTCCCAAGGTTAGCAGCCTAGCTCGTAACTTATCATGCCCCCAGGAACCCTTAAAGGCCCTTTCCCTTTTCCAAGAGAAATTACACAGTTGAAGAAATCTCTGCAGGGATTTTTTTATATGTTGGAGTTTCTAAGATGATTTGTTTTGACTAACTAAATATTTTGAGCTGTTCTCGCCTGATCCCGGTTTAAATTCCATTTTAAAAAGCCTTCATCAGGGAGCACCTGGGGCCCTTTGAACAACACCTTTCCTTTTTGTTCAACCAGAGACTCTGTGGCTTCTGAGTCTCAGATTTCAGTTTTATTTTGCCCTTCTTTGCCACCCCCCCACCCCCCACAAAGCTGGGTTTTTGCACTTGCACCACTTACCCCTGTCATCTTCACTACTGCAGGGAGGAGCCTGAATTTGTGAGTTACTCTTTGATCCCGTTTCCTAAAAATACCAGTTTCTGAATGTTCTCTGGGAGGAAGAGTTGAAGGCAAATTCGGGAGGCAGATGATTGCTCACCTTTCCCGGGACACACCTTCCACTGACTCAACTAAATCAGCATTTATTGTTGCTGTTAGGTGCTAACTCCAGATTCCTGAGTCAGCAACTCCCAGCAACCCCAGGGGCCACAGGAAGAAACGGTGCTGCCCTTCCTGCACCGTCTTCACAATGGTGGTGCTTCAGCTCCGGTATCAGTTCATCGTGTCGAGAGTCTTCCTCTTTTTCTCTCCCCTTCTATTTTCCAGGAACTGGTCTCTCTTGATAACATCCTTGCTGCTAAGGAGCATTCTGATGGTACCTCTTCCAAGACAGCTCTGTTTGTCCTCCCGCCTGTCCGTAGTACTTTCCATATACTTGGCCATCACCACAATTCAAAGGCATCGACACATTTAGCATCTTCCTTATTCCTTGCCCAACTTTGACATGCACATGAGGGATTGAAAGTTCCGTGGTTTAGGTCAAGGGCACCTTAGTCTGCAAAGTGACGTTTTGGCTTTTCATCAATTTACAGAGATCTTGTGCAGCAGGCTTGCCCAGTGAGGGATGTTGTTTTCTAGAAACTTATAAATCCATACACACATAACTCTTTTACTCTGAAGACTGGTGGCTGCAAGGTTTATGCTTTCCCGTTGTGCACCTTTCAGAAACAGCACGGGATAATTTACAGTTCAGTAATAGGCAGGAGATACAGATTTACCTGGCCTTAAATAAATAATAAACTATACAATTTATGTAAAATAGATCATCGAGCTATCATTCACTTTAAAAATAATTCCTTTACCCGAGATTTCCTGACTTGATTTCTTGAAAAAGTAAATGTAATGTGTTTTACTGTAACAATGGTAATGCTAAATTTATAAAATGATTGCTAAATCCTGAATCAGTTTGAAAATGTAATCCTTTCATGAAAGTGTCATAATAACCCCAATTTTTTTAAAAAGTGAAGCCAGTGCAATGGCTCATAAGGCAGGTAGATGATTCTTAGAGAAATCCTTTTCATGGTTTGGGGAAAGGAGTTGGCCGTTTGCCTGGGGCATGCTGATATTCAGTCATATGGGAAGTGACCCTAAAATACGGTCAGTTGAGTTCACCTGGGTTATCTTAATGTTGCATGAAAGGTAATCTTGAATCTTATAGGTTGCTGCTGTGGAAGGTGAAAGGTATGAGCCCTGGAGGTCTTGGTGACCTATGGATTGTGCCTTTCTGCCTACTCTGATCTTCTTTGGTAACAAGACCTGTCTTGAGATAATATATAAATAAGTTAGACTTAATTTAACTTGCTCAGGTGATTTAATTAGAAATACAACCCCTTAAGTTTAATGGGAAAACAGATTTAGGATAATAGTTTAACAATTTATTTCCCTTGACTTTTCTGTGCTATCAATTTAATCATCTTTCAAGTTGTTTTAAATTAGAAAAATCTCTGGTATGGACTAATAGTATTGCTAAGAGTTCTTCTTTTTTTTAATAGTTTTATTGACATATAATTCATATTTAACACAATTCATTCATTCAATTGTATTAAAAAGAGCTGTGCAATCATCACCACAATCAATTTTAGGACATTTTCCTCTTTCTTGTTCTCGTTGTTAGCCCCCCATTGCCCTCCCATATCTCCTGGCATGCTTCTAGGAGATTAATAATCCAGTTATTACCCCTATAGATAAACATACAGAAAAACTTGCAAAACCAAAACCAAGAAAAACAACAAGCCCAATAAGAATGATAAGATGAAACAGAAAAATCCTAATTGAAAAGAAAGCAGAAAATTAAAAAAACTGAAATAAACATACAATAGACCAAAGGGGAATCAAGAGACAGGTGTCACATGTTCACCTAACTGCGTCTGGAGTAATCCACCCTTCGGTGCACTCTGAGAGGCAGGCCTTCCCCTCCCTAAGAGTTCTTCTTTTTAATATTTAGGTGGTGGCCGAAATCCAGTAACTCCTCGATACATGAGACATTTCAACATTATAACAATCAATGATTTCAGTGATAAATCCATGTATACAATCTTCTCTAGAATATTACACTGGCATTTTAAAATCTGGTAAGTAATTTAAGGTGGTCTTTTTTTTATCCGTTGGGCAGTGTAAAATCTTCTGGCAGTATATCCGTTACGGAATAGCAATGCTCACGTTTCTCACACTTTCTCCACGAAAACATTCCCAGACATGGGAAAGGTAACAAATATCATCTGGTTTCTTTGCCTCCTCCCACATCCAGCCATGGGAATATAACACACGGGGATCAGAGTCCCTTTTTCTTTTTCAGCTGACGTTGTGGATTTTGACCTAAAAGCCTATAAAGAAATTTGAATTCTAATGGATAATACTGTTCAGTGGGTCTTAACTAATAGTATGTTGGGATTTTACCACTGAGAACAATCAATCCTCTCTGAATGATATATGCTTTGTTCATCCTGTGACTTTGATACTGTCCAGGAGAATTGGGACCTGCAGAGGTCTTCCGTCCCCAGTTCAAGAAGTCTAAGCCTTGGGGACTCTGTGGTTTTTGTTGGTAGCTGCTACCCAGTTGACCTTTGACTCACGGTGACCCTATGCACAGTGGAACAAAGGATTGTCTTCCTACACTCCCACACCATCAATTGGGGATTGGTCCATTGTGATTCACAGGATTTTTATTAGCTGATCCTTAGAATTAGATCACTGGGACTTTCTTCCTAGTCCATCTTAGTCTCAAAGTGCCGCTGTGCGAACTACCACTGACAAAATGGTGGTGGCTTCGCATGAGACGTACTGACTGAGAATCAAGTCAAGGTCTCCCACGTGGAAGGCAAAAATCCTACCACTGCCCCTTGGAGCCTCTGCCTCGGGCGCGGGGGGGGGGGGGTGGGCACCCTGTTCCCTGGCTCGGGCTACACAGTGAGACTCAGCCAAGTGCAGGAGGGTCAGGTTGCCAAGCAGAGACCCGGGCAGTGCCACTCCGCTTCCTGACGCTCATTCTCAGGAAATTTCCATCCTCTGACGTCTACCGTCCTGGGGGAGGCAGACAGCTGCCTCTTTGTCATACCAGAGATTAAACGACCCTCCCTCTTTCCAAATATTCTTTGCTCCTCTTCTTCTAACCTATCAATGACCCTTGCCCTTTTATCTTGGCTGGCTGCTCTTTTCACCTTTCTGTTTTTCTTTTAAAATTCATTTTATTGGGGGCTCATACAGCTCTTATCACAATCCATCCATCCATCCATTGTGTCAAGCACATCTGTACATATGTTGCCATCATCATTCTCAAAACATTTTCTTTCTACTTGAATCTTTGGTATCAGCTCCTCATTCGCCTCCCACCCCCACCCCCCATGAACCCTTGATAATTTATAAATGATTATTTTGACATGTCTTACCCTGTCCGATGTCTCCCCTCCCTTTCTGTTTTTCTTTAATTTTTTTGGGGGGGGGTATATTTCCTTACGTGCTTCTCTGAACATAACCCACCTCACCAGCATTTAAGGAGGACTGTATATGCTTCTAGGGAAGCCTGGGACTGAGCGACATTGACAAGACTTTGTCTCTCGTACACACTGCATCTGGAGTAACCCATATGCCGGACCCTTGACTGGTTCTTCTATTTACTTATTAAAGTAGTTGCAAGTCCTTCCTATTTCATGGGCTCCTTGGAACATAAATTAGTGAATGGAAAGATTCTTTTAAAAGAGTAAACACCCCTTGGCTTTTATGATAATAAGAAATATGATGATTTTTATAAATCAATGCTAAATGTATGTTATCATTGTTTGCTAACGCTTTCCTTTCTCTTCCTTTAAATGTTTTTTTTTTAAGTTATAAATTCCCAGAAGAATTTCTAGATTTGACCGCACAGATTGTTAATGCTACAATGAGTCTGTATAAAGAAGCAATGAAGAATCTGCTGCCTACTCCGGCCAAGTCCCACTACTTGTTCAACCTCCGTGATTTCTCTCGGGTGATCCAGGGTGTCTGTTTGTCAAGACCAGAAACAGCAGAAACCAAAGAAGTGATTAAACGCCTCTGGGTTCACGAGGTAAAACTGCATGCTGTTGACAACATTGTTACACGAGAAGAAAATATATTGTCATGGCAAAACCTGGTGGAAAAGAGAAATATTTAGCAGTTTAGATTGTTCAAATGCATTCAGCGATTTGACATTATGAATGCCAATGATCAGATGTTTTCTAAAATATTTAACACTCATATTTTATGGTGTTCAAAATGCGTTCTCCATATTTTGGAATATCTGTTGATTTAGAATATTTTAAAGTAAAAGTCACTTTGGTTCAATCTTTAAGAAATTTAATCTTTGGTAGTTTGTACATAATTTTAAGGCAAAATACTTTGTAAGCAATTACTTTTGCAAGAAGTGACTTTATTTACTTTCATTACCTAGTCGCAGATTTTAAAAGAACAAAAAGCAAGCCTGTTCTACTGCTCAGTTTGAGAACATAGAAATGAAACATGTGTTGGGTGCTCTTTGGAAGAGATACGTGATGAACACATTCTTGTAAAAATCGATGGGCAGGAGGGAGTGAGAGAAGAGGGAAGTAGGAAGAGGAAGAGAAAAAGAAAAAATATTCATCTGATTAATAGTTGAGTCTTTACACATGAGGGAGACAATCTGGCCAAGTGGGGAGAAAATGCTCCTCCTCTATTTCTTTAAAATGTAAACATTATAATTTTAATAATATGGTTAAGAAACCTGGAAAATGAGGCTGAGTTAGTTAATTGTGCCAACCTGGCCGATAATCACATGTGGGGCTAATTGAAAGGCGGAGGGATAAATGGGTGGTGAGCCTCGCCTTT
>NW_022103899.1:21336881-21407999 GCF_000313985.2 Echinops telfairi | reverse complement strand
GTGAGAGCGTGAGTGAGTGTGAGAGTGAGTGAGTGAATGAATGAGAATGAGTGAGTGTGAGTGAGTGAGAGTATGAGTGAGTCAGTGAGTGAGTGAGTGCGAGAGTATGAGAGAGATTGAGTGAGAGAGTGAGTGAGTTAGAGAGTGAGTGAATTAGAGAGAGATTGAGTGAGAGAGTGAGTGAGTTAGAGAGTGAGTGAATTAGAGAGAGAGTGAGTCAGTGAGTGAGAGAGTGAGAATTAGAGAGTGAATCAGTGAATGAGAGTGAGTGAGTGAATGAGAGAGTGTGAGAGAGTGAGTGAGTGAGAGTGGGTCATAAGTGAATGAGAGTGAATGAGTGAGTGAGTGAGTGAATGAGAGTGAGTGAATTAGAGAGAGAGTGAGTGAGTGAGTGAGTGAATTAGAGAGTGAGTGAGTGAGTGAGTGTGAATTCTAAAAAGTGTTTTTGTGGAGAAGGAATATGTAGAAAATCTTGCACTACTTGTTTTTGTTAGGTGTTCGGGTCCTGGTCCGTTCAGATCCACAATTAGCCCAGGTGTGGTAGAGTGACACACTGCCTGATCCAACCTCAGCTTCCCCACTCTCAAGCTTGAGCCCATTGTTGTAGCCATTGTTTCAGTCATTCTGGTGGGGAGCTTCCGCTTTCCTCTGGCCTTCTACTTTATCAAGTATAATGTCCTTTCTGGGGACCGGTCTCTCCTGATAGTATGTCCAAATTAAGTGCTTCGAAGGCGCATTTTGGATACATCTCTTCTGAGACAGATTTGTTTGTTCATTTGGAAGTCCATGGTACTGTGACGGTTCCTGAGCAGCACCGTTATTCAAATGCATCCATTCTTCCAAGGTCTTCATTGGCCATTGTACAACTTTCAGATGCATATGAGATGATGAAAAATATTGTGGTTTGGGTCAGGTATACTTAGTTCTCAACTAAGTTCCTCTTCAACACTTTCAAGAAAGATTTCTTGACTGTCTTAAAACCTGACAGACACTGCTTTTTCTGTTTCCTTTCCAGACATCGTCATCAAACTAGAGTTCCTGCTATCATTTCATTCGATTTTTTTCAAATGTATAAAAGTCATTTATTATTTTTCTCACCTTTGATTTTTCATTCTCAATCTTTTGCGTGCACATTACATATTATGCCTTTAAAATGCCTATTCCAGTCAAGCAAAAACCAAAATTATTGTAATTTTCTTTTGAAATTAAGTTGTGCTTCAAAGGGCACTAGCAAGTAAGTGATAAGACAACCCACATACTGAGAAAATAATTGCAAATTGTTTTTCTGGGATTTTTATATAAAAAAACTATTCTAATGCAAAAACGAAAGAGAAATAATCCAAATAAAAATGGCAAAGGATCGGAGTAGACATTTCTACAAAGAAGATATACAAGTGAATAATAAATTCATCAAAAGATGCTCAACATTTTGTACGCCATTGCACTGGTTCTAATTTATTAGGACCTTCTAGGGAAGAGGAGAGCTGTGACTTATGATTTTTTCCCCGTAGGTTGTAATCTTTGTGAGAACAGATTGCCAGATCTATTTTCCCGTGGAGCAGCTGGTAGGTTCGAACCACTGACCTTTCGGTCAGCAGGCGAGTGCTTATCCAGTGTGCCACCAGGGCTCTTTTCATTAGTCATGATGGGGATGCAAATGAACACCACAATAAGACACCACTTCACACGCACTGGGATTGCTATGACAATAACAAGTGTTGGTGAGGATGAACAGAAACTGGGATTTCTGTCCACTGCTGATGGGAATGTAACCCAGGTCATCCACTTTGGAAAACAAGTTAGTGGTCCCTCAAACAGTTAAAAAATTAGTGTATGACTCAAACATTACATATATACCTGTGTGCACGTGTGTATACAAATCGATAAATAGTCAAGGAAAGTTAAAACATATGGCCTTACCCCACCCCCACTCCCAGAAAACCTATATCTATTGGATAATGAATGGGCAAATAAAATGTGTTTTATCCATACAATGAAATATTATTCAACTCTAAAAAGCGCAGGACTAATTCACAACACAGCATAGACAGAACTTGAAAGCATTAAGCTAGGAAAAAGAAGTCAGACACAGAAGACCAGATAGTGTATGCTCCCATTTGTATGCAATATCCAGATGAGCAAATTCATAGAGCCCGACAGACAGTGAGTGGTTGGCAGTAGCTTGTGGGAAGGAGGAAAGACGCTTGCCTGCTAATATTTATTTTGAGGGTGAGGAAGATTCTCTGGAATTTGATGGTAGTGATGGTTGCACATCTTTGTGAA
Source organism: Echinops telfairi (assembly GCF_000313985.2). Classification (NCBI taxonomy): domain Eukaryota; kingdom Metazoa; phylum Chordata; class Mammalia; order Afrosoricida; family Tenrecidae; genus Echinops; species Echinops telfairi. The sequence goes on along the minus strand of NW_022103899.1, from coordinate 21,405,716 downwards.
TCTCCCAGAAACCATTGGCTTGTATGCTATAAAAAAGGTGAATTTTCTAGATGCAAATGATGTCTTATGTTCTAAAACCAGCAATGACTGTTTTGAGGTAAATAGATTTGAAGTAGATATGTAATATAAACCCAAACCCACTGCTATTGACTCAATTCTGACTCACAGAGATCCTATACAGGGTTTCCAAGTCCAGATCTTTGTGGGAGGAGAGAACCTCATCTTTTGCCTTAGGAACAGCTGGTGGGTTTAAACCATTGACCTGCTGTTAGCAGCCCAGTGCCTAACCCCCAGTGCCATTAAGGCCCATTTATGCAGTATAAATACAATCCTTTTTAAACGACTTACATTAATAACAACTACTTACACTTAACTACTTACAATACAATGAAGACATTTTCCTAGCACCAGGAAATGTGAGAGGGTGGTAGAGGACGTGTTGTCAGCACAAAGCACAAGGGAGCCGACTAAGAAACATCCTTTATTTTGACCCTGGTGGTAGCTTCATGAGTGTAGACGTGTGTAAAATTCATTCTGTTGTATATGTAAGGCTTGCATAGCTCCTATACAGACCAATCTGAAAGGACAAATGGATATTCCCCACAGATGGTGAGTCTGCTGGTCCTGAGTGGGGCCCTGGGATCTGCATTTTAACCAGTACCTCAGTGGTTCAAATGCAGGTTTTATTAACTGACTTTGAGAAGCGCTCCTGTGGATTCTTGATAACTTGTCTATGAGATCGTATTAAACTTTGATTCATGCCTATTAGACACCGCTGACTGATGTGTTAGGTTGGCTAACGGCAGCGCTTTCCTGCTATGGGCATGTTGTCTGAGTTTAAAGTGGCTCATTCCAAAGAAGCTACTGTAGGCATGGGTTGTGAAACTAGGCTGTGCCATAGAGAGATGGCTGTGGGACTGGTTAGAGTATGGAGGTGGCCTAATTCACACCATTTGTCTGTTAGCCACCATCTCTAGAAAAAGGGGTGATTTGATTTGTTATGTCATCAACTGGACAGTAGTGAAAACTTTAAAATCGTGATTCTCAAATACCAGGGAATCCAACACAGATTCAAAGGTAGTTTTGAATAATTATGTATCTCTGTTCTCAGGGTTTCCCCATAGATTATCTTAATTTTTTTGCTACAAATCTCTGAGGTGCTGGGGGGACTCTAGATGAGTGTCCTGCTTTGCAGGAGGCTATGGGTGACAGTGGAAGCCCAAAATCCATTTGCAGGGTCCCCACTGGGATTAAGCCTCCGGTGAATCCCCTCTGACCATAGACCAGGGATGTGAATACCTTTACTAGCTGACAGAGAAAGTAGATTAATGAAGACTCAATTAGGCTATTGGAAAGTAGACTAATGAAGACTCAATTAGGCTAAAATTTACACCTTAGCAATATGTAGATTAATTTAACCTAATTTAACACCTAGATTAGTTTTAATCTAATTATGAAATCTGAAAAATGTCCTTTTATTCCTTTAGTGTCATTTAAAAATTGTAGGTTTTAATCATTTTCTGTTATCTTTTCTATTGAGGGTTTATTTTGTTATTGATGTTAAGTTTTTGTTTAGTCTTTTGCTTTTTATTTTTGTATGTTTTTCTTTATATGAAATCCAGGATAGGTAAAGCTATAGAGACAATAACTGGATCAATAGTTTCTTAGCATTGTGGCAGGGGAAATTGGAGGAAAATTAGAAGTTAATAATGAGTACAAGAAGGAAGAAAGTGTTCTAAAATTAATTGCAGTAATGATTGCACAGATATTTATTTTTTTTTGCACAGATATTTTACATAAAATTAAACTGTTAAATTGCAGGATGTATGAATTATATGTGAATAAAACTGTTAAAAATCGTGTCTTGCTCAATTATCCACACCTAAGCCACCATCAAAGGCAGTCCATTTCAACCCCTCCCCCAAATGGTCATTTATTGGTGACTGAATGTAATTATTTTTCTTGACATAAAACTGAAAAACAACAATTCGCTGCCATCAGTCAATACTGACTCCTATCTACCCCATGTGAATTTCTGCGACTGTAATTGTTTACAGAGTAGAAAGCCCCATCTTTCTCCCACCGAGCTGCTGATGGTTTTGAACTTCGGTTCGTGAGAATCGCAGCCCGAAGCAACCACCATGCGGCCAGAGCTCTGGATAGTCTTTAAAAGAAATATCGTTATGAGTCAGTTCTCATGGTTTAGCTATGTTTTCCTGAGAGCATTTTAAAAAATATATATTACTTGAGATTAGCAGAGCAATGATAAAACTAAATTTTTTTTAATTACAAAGAAACAATGAGCCACTTGCTGATACTACCTGTTTATTACACAGGTCCTCCGAGTGTACTATGACCGCCTTCTGGACAATGCAGACAGAAGTTGGCTTGTCGACTACATTCAGGAAATGCTGAGGAAGCATATGAATGACGATTTTCACGAGCTTTTCCTGAGACTGGATTTCGACTACGACGGAGTGGTGGAAGAGGATGATTTACGCAGTTTAATGTTCTGTGACTTCCAGGATCCCAAGAAGGAGGACACCAACTACAAAGAAGTGGCCGACGTGGACAGCCTTCGCGTGATCATCGAAGCCCACCTAGAAGAATACAATAACATTAGCAAAAAGCCCATGAACCTCGTCTTGTTCCGATTTGCCATCGAACACATCTGCAGAATTTCCCGGATCCTGAAGCAGCCCCGGAGCCACGCGCTCCTGGTCGGCGTGGGCGGCAGCGGGAGGCAGTCGGTGACCCGACTGGCCGCGCACATGGCCGACTACTCCGTTTTCCAGGTGGAGATCTCCAAGGGCTACGGCAGCACCGAGTGGCACGAAGACTTAAAAGTGATCCTGCGGAAATGCGCCGAAGGCGAGATGCAGGGCGTCTTCCTGTTCACAGACACGCAGATCAAGAGAGAGTCCTTTCTGGAAGACGTCAACAATTTGCTGAATGCGGGCGAGGTGCCAAATCTCTTTGCCCTCGATGAGAAGCAGGAGATTTGTGAGAAGATGCGCCAGATCGATCGCCAGCGAGATAAAACCAAGCAAACCGATGGCAGCCCCATCGCCCTGTTCAACATGTTTATTGACCGGTGCCGCAATCAGCTGCACGTGGTCCTCGCCATGAGTCCCATCGGAGATGCGTTTAGGGTTCGTCTTAGGAAGTTCCCTGCTCTTGTTAACTGCTGTACGATCGACTGGTTTCAGGTACGCATTGCAGATGTACGTTTAAATAGCCTTCTTCTCTTAACTTTCTATTGAGAACTGCATGGAGGTTAGTAGAACACATCAGTTTGCCATTCAACAAGCCATACGCATTCCTTCCGTGTCAAGGACTGCCGTCCCACAATCTAACATCACTTGTTCTGGTCTCTGGCTCCTAGTGCCATCCCTCCTCCTCTCATTTACCTTTCTGAACTCCCTCAGACTTCCCGACATGTTCAATCCTCCTCACCACCATGAATTGTTTTATAGACTTCCCACCAAAACATCTGCTCAATAATGTACTTTCTGAAATTATAATGGGAGAAGTCATCATAATAGAACAATATGTGGAATGACATAATGAATAACAATCTGTTGCAATGGCCACACAGAACTCACAAATCATGTTCACGGTTATAGCAGTTATTAGGGAAGTTTAACTGGTTACTACAAGTCAGGATTAAAGAACAACAACATTAAGGAGATACTCTTGTGTCACAACAGTGTCTTTCTCTGGTCCTTAACCTCTCAGTCATATGGCCTCTTGGTCTCTGCTTTGTTGTGAGTCAGGTGGCTGGCCACTCTGCCTCACACTCTTAGTGTTTTCCTCTTCTGCAATGTGTGAGGCTGGTTTGACTAGAGAAACAACTCCACAGACACTCATATGTGTGCAAGAGATAACTTTATATCAAAGAACAATTGTATAATGAGAAAACAGCCCAGTTCAGATCAAGTCCATAAGTTCAGTATTAGCCCATATGTCCAATACTAGTCCATAGACTCACGCAGCACATGCAATGATGCAGAACGCAGGACGATCATAGGCTGGAGGGTAGAAAATCTTGTGGATCCAGTGGTAGTAAAAGCATCTCAATGCCGGCGTGGGTCTCCACGTGGCTCCTCTAGCTTTCTGAGTTTTTCAACAGGAGAAAAGGGAAGGCAGAGAGAGAGCATCCCACCTCCAGGGACGAAGTGAAGGAAGTTCCCAGATTCCTCATAAGAAGGCCTTGCCCACAAGGAGGGATCGTCAGGCTGTGACCTGATTGACAGGCATGACTCTACCCCTTTATTCTTTCATCAAGCTGACATGAAATTGTGTAACTACCATAAACCACCCCTTGTCAACTTGAACACCTTTACACAACTCTTTAACCATACATAATTTTAAAACAAAGCAAGAATAAAATTATATCTGTACCTAACAGGACAAAACTAAAATGTATAAAATTCAAAATGTGCTATCTTTATTTAAATATAATATCCTCTAAGTGAGCAAAACAAATATATTCTATAACTATTTCAGTTATGTTAACACCTACACCATAATCCTATAAGCATATTCCCCACCTATGAAAGTTTGTAAACCAGCTTCTTCATGCCTTTATCCTCCTCCTTTTGGGTATCCAATTTCTACACTGCCCACTTACATCAACCCAGTGTGTGAGGAGACAAGCATGTTCCTTGATATGGAGAATCTTCATTTCAGTTGGAACCTTGTGAGTCTACATCCATTAGCAAAATCAAATTAGGACAGGCTGTCCATAAAGTCAGTAGCAATATACACTCATTCACAGGCTCAGAAAAGCTCATCTTCATCTGGTTAGGTTCTACTCAACTCAATATGGGCCACCTCACTTAGCCTCGCCTTTGCACCATGGGCCCCATCACAAATTCTCAACAACCCTAGCCCTCTTGGGCTAGGGCATGAACTTCCGACCAGCCAACCCACTCTCATCTTCTCCTATAGACCCTGTAAACCACATCCCCATCTCTTTATTTCTGCATTTCTCTCCCTCCACTCAACAAGTGGGTTCAGTCACCTAGCAAGCATTCCAGGCTGCCCATAGGCTCCCTTTAACATTCAGGCCTAGAGAAGGCAGTTCCTTCATGGCTCCAAATTTTTCCAGCTTCAGGCACAAACCACTAGTTCAAAGTTCCAAAGGCAAAGCGTTCCTTTTTTCCCTTCAGTCTATCCACAGCCCCGTAGGCAAGTCTCTTCAAATTAGAATGTCCTGCGCACCCAAGACACTGGGTGGGGAATGTCTTTTCAGAGACATCTTTGCAGGCATGCCCTACACCCGTTTCAAGATCCCACCTAACGGCTAAAGGCAAGTAGGCTTACAAACTCTTTATTCTTAAATAAAGAGTTTATTTATTTAAATAAATAATGATTTCTATCACATTATTTCAATAACAATGGGCAAAATAAATTAGTATAAACCTAGTAGAGCCAGATCCAAAACACATTCTTAAAAGTCAAATTCTATCCTTACCTAACCTTATCTTAATGCTTATTTAAACTATTTCATTAATAAGAAATATGACCTTGGGCCTCTGACTGCATTGCTCCAAGCCAGGACGGGGCCTTCTGTCAGTCATTTTGACTAAGCAGCATAGTCTCACAGGAAAAGTTCAAGGGACAATTTCTGCCTCCAAGGAGGAAGAGAGGAATTCCCAGAATCCTCATGGGAAGGCCATGCCCCCAAGGAGGGATCATCAGGCTGTGACAGGGTAGATTCCACCCCTTCATTCTTTTATCAAATTGGCTTGTGTAAGTGCCCCATGCTCTGTCTCAGTGTCTCAGCGTTTTGGTTTCTGCTGCCTCTGCCACTTCAGACATGGATCTAGCATGTGCTCCACTGGTGGCTCCCCTTTCTTTGGAGTCCCAGGATTATTCTTGTTCCTCTTTCTGAAAGGACTCTTATACCCAGAGGAATGCCCAACTGGCCAGTCCCCTCCATTAGTGTTTCATATACTGTGTTTGCATGGCCCCGCATAATCACTTCATGGTAGTTATAAAGAAATAGATAGAAGAGCCATAGGTAGTTCATTTCATTTCCCCATGACATGATAAATATTTTCAGATCAATGTGTGTTCTGCCCTCCAGTCCAGGCAGGAAACAGAGTCCCTCAAAGCGTCACTGAGGGAAACTCAGGGAAGGGGCTGTTCGAGGAGGTATAGGCAGGATTTGGGCGGAGGGGAGAGGCTGGAGGACTTGGAAAGTGGTGGAGAGATAGAAGTTGTTCTGTCTCCAGAGTGTAAAACGGAAAACTCTTCCTGGGCCTTAGGGAGAGCTTGGAGCTCTCACAGTGAAACTGCACTGACCAGAGGAACCGTACGACTCCGAACTGCTAGAAATAGAAGGTACAAATCTCTCTCTCTCTCTCTCTCTCTCTCTCTCTCTCTCTCTCTCTCTCTCCTCCCCCGCCCTCCACCCTCACCCCCTTCCTATCTCCTACTCTGTCTTGCCTTTACACAGCCCAGGAAGAGACCAAAAGGAAGACCGCCTGATGAGGTTTTCTGAGTCACATTTAGCATCAGGAAGAACAGCCAAGCAGGCAGAGGCAGAGGATGGTCAGGTGTATAAGGGAGAAGCAGCGAAGAGAATAACTAGCTCAATGTGGAGAGTAATTCAACTCAGCTTTTAATATGATATAGCAATGCATTCTCCATGTATAATAGGAAATGCATGGGTCCTTGCCGACCCATGAGTGAAACCTAATGCGTAAATGTTTATAGTATTAGCTTCTCTGTTACCTTTGTCTTCTATTAAAAGTATTTCACTCAGTACCTATTTACTGAGCCCTTGCTTTGTACTAGGTCTTATCAAAGCTGGAGTTAAAGTGTAAGTGAGATAGACAAGGCCTCTCCTTTCCTTAAAAACAAACGAGCAAAAATAACCCCATCATTTAGGGTGATGGGGTAGAAAGTAATTCAGACGCTAACCCTAGATTAAGTGGCTAGTGAAAGGCTTTCGTAATAGGTGACTTTTAAGAGGAAAGCTGAGAAACCCTAAGAGCCAATATTGAGATCTGGGCAGAGAATAAAGAGTGAAGGCAAGGGACAAAGCTTGAAGGAATTACTGGAGCAGAGACAATCAGGAAAGCAGAGAGCAGGTATGGAGATTCTGTAAATTAGGTCTAGAAAAGGGGCAGGCAAGTCAAGTAGAGATGTGCTAGTGGGTGTGGGTTTTATTTTAAGTATGCTGGGAAGTCATTCAAGGGTTAAACCTAGTAAGATACCTGAGTTGGTTTACACTGGAAAATATCCCTTCGCACCTGTGTAGAGAATGGGTTGTGTGGCTAGCATAAGAGTGGGAACAGGCGACCAGTGCCGACACCCTTGACTGTTCCAGGTAGCCAGTCTCAGATACTTGCATTAGAGTATTTGTGATAGACGCAGAAAGAAGTAGCAGGATTCTGGACCTATTTGAAGAGTGATAATTACAGAGTTTGCTTCTGGGATGGATGTAAGGATGAGGAAGAAGAGCGAGCATAAGGCTGGTGACAACATTTTGGATCAAATGACTGGATGGATCAGGGAAGCCAATAGGAGGAACAACTCTGATGGAGGAGATAGGAGCCACCTTTGGGACTTGTTGAGTTTGAGATGCTTCTAAGTCATCCAAGAGCTATCAATGAAGTCATTGTTTATATGATCCTGAATGTTAGTGGAAAGGATAGTAACATTTACCTGTGAGGATTGTTGGGAAATTTAAACAACATACTACTGGTAAACGGCACATCGAAATAGGTGTCCCATAGTTTTGTTCCGTTCCCATTCTTATTGTTGGAAATACTCATGAACAATTTCTCTAGCCCCTGAACTAACCATGCAACGTTTATATCACATGTCTTAAGATACAAATTGTGGGGTTAAAGGGAAGAGGGAACCCCACAAAACATCACAGGTTCGGTAGGCACAATTGTACAGCGATAATAAGTAGAGATTATAGTAAAGTCATAGAGAGCATGAGAGTTAAAGGATGGAGTCAAGTAATGGAGTCAGACGCAATTCATGGTAGCATTGCTTACCTCAGGTCCACTTGATGGTCCTCATGGAGGGGGCTTAGTCGTCAGAGAAGAAGCCACTGCCTCGTCCTCCTTAGCCATCTTCTCCAGCCACCCTCGGCCAGCCACCCTCAGCCAGCCACCCTCTCGAGAACCAGGGAGCCTCATTATTTATTGCTAACCACGCATCATATCACTTTAGGGGGATCTGATTACAGAGTCATACATCACAGAAAGGGGCAATACAATTCATTCTAAAACAAGTTTGATCACTCTGGTGTCTCATACAATAAAACAGACAACTACTATTCTGGGAGGCATGCAAGTCCCCTGATAACGGACAATAACCTAAGTCACCGGGAGGGGTAGCAACATAGGCAATACAATCAATAGGAGGGGGATGACCTAGGGGTGTGCCCACATTTGTTGTGGGATAAACAGTGGTGTCTGCTTGATCTAGACAGCTGATAATGGCTACCTAACCTTGGTCATCCTTGGGCGAGTTTGACCTCTCTGGTATCTCCTACAAGTAAACAGACCACCACTATCCTTATCAGAAGGGAGTGGGTCTTATTTAGGGTGAGTCAGACTAATAGTCTAGCCACTATAGATGGCTGATGTTAAGGAGAATAACCTCTGACCTACTTTCACTGATAACCTATTGTACAGTCATTCTTAAGCAGCTAAGTCTGGTACATATTTTGGGGAGACAACTTAAGAGAAATCCTTCTGTTCCTCACAACAAATGCATGGGGAACGTTGCTCATGAAAGTGTCTCTCACCCTCCATGAATTACAAAGGGCTGTCATAGTAACAAAGCCACCTGGGTCTCTTTGATAAAGTGCTTAATCTTTTCCTTACATTTAGTCATGGCCTGAAGATGCACTTCAGGCGGTTGCCTCCCGCTTCTTAGAAGACATAGAAATGTCGGAGAAAACACGAGATGGCTGTATCGACATGTGTAAAAGCTTCCACACTTCCACTATAAACTTATCAAAAACCTTCTACATTGAACTTCAAAGATACAACTATGTGACTCCTACTTCTTATCTTGAATTAATCTCCACCTTCAAGCTGTTGCTAGAAAAGAAAAGAAGGTAAAAGTGACATTTTATAATTCTAAGTAAGCAGTGGTGGTTTTGACTTAGTGACTAAAATAAGCAAATAAATAACTATGACATAATAAGAGTTATTTTTCCCCTATAAATATACTGTGAGTTTTGTCACATTTTGAAATGGTTTAATCATAGGAAATGGTCTTACTCTTCTGGGTGTACTATATCACATTTGTGCGAAGAAGAAAGGTGTGCCCCTCAGCTAGTTTACACCCTCGGCAGATTGTGACAATGCTTTGGGGGGAGAAAGATGAGGTTTTCTACTTCTGTAAAAAGTTACATTCTCAGACACCTACAAGGGCAATTCTACCCTGCCCAATAGGGTCACCATGAATCCAAATGGACTCAATAACAGTGAGTTTGGTTTGGGGGCAAACACCTCTAGAAAAGTCATTTCCTTTGAATAGTCATCAGATAGCAGAGTAGCCTTCCTCTCTGGATACCAAACAGCTGGGAGCTCAAAGGTACATGGTCAGGGCACACAGCCAGTTTTACATCTCTAAAGGACGTCTGATATGAAGACATCAACATAAACAGTGGTAAACTTGCCAACTTTTAAAAAGTGTTTGCATGGCCGCTTTAATGTCCTTGAGGGTGGGTTTTAAATGCAAAACAACAAAAAGGTAAATACGAAAGTTTCTTTAGTTCTGGCAATGAATATTCAGTGCATATAATAATTAAAAGATTATTAACATTAAGCTGCAAGGTTGGAAGTTTAGAATATTTTAGTGATCATCTTTAAGGGCATCTTCATTAATGTTAATTAAATTAAAATTTGGCTAAACAATTTGTATATTATGTTTACAATTTCATAAATGTTTTTCTGGTGAGGTTTGAGTTAAAAGTTCAAACCTCTCTAGATACTTAAGTTATCAATCCGGCAAGTTGAACCTTAAAGTCGCTTATGTCTGATTATTTATTAACTTAGCAGAATTCTGACTTACTACACTAACCTCTTACTCAGTTGTACATTTTAAACTGAAATCTCAAAGCTGACCTATTAATCTAAAAGTAACAGTTTCAGGAAAAAATTAAAAGTAGATATTTAAAACACCAAATATCATAGATTCCCTAATACAAAAATATCAATCCGATTGAATTTTATTTTTGTTTACATTTTTAAGTTGTTCTCAGGTACTATGAAGTCAGTTCCAACACTTAGCGACCCTAAGGGGGAACAAAAGAAGGAGAAGACTGCATTTCTGTAGTTACTTCTAAATCTTTCTGTGGTTAACTCCTGTCTAGAGCATTTATTTTATTGTGGTAAAATATACATAACAACACTTTTGTCACTTTAACCATGTCCAAGTGCAAAGCCCATGGGCATTGACTGCATTCACCGGGTTGAGTAACCATCACTACCCTCCATTGCCAAAGGTTTTTTATCATATCAACGGAAGCACTGTGCCCCTGAAACACCAACGAACTCATTTCCTCCTGTTACCAGGCCCTGGTAACCATCATAAAGTCTTTTCTGTATGCATTTGCCTATTCTATGTGTTTCCTATAGGTGGGATCATAAAGGCATCTGTCCTCCAGGCCTGCTTTTTGTTTCACTCAGCATACTGTTCCAAATCCTTGCGTGGCATAGCATTTGTCAGGACTTCAATTTGTATGGTGGATGATGAGGAGCTCTGGTGGTTGCTGTTGCTAAGCACTTGGCTGCTAACCCAAAGGGTGGTGGTTCAAACCCCCCAGCCACTCTGTAGGAGAACGTGTGGCTGCCTGCTTCTCTCAAGATGACGCCCTTGGACACACTCTCAGGAAGTTCTACTCTGTCCTGTAGCGCTGCTCTGAGTCAGAATCAACTCAGCAATTGTTTTTTTTAAAAATAGACTACATTTTTATTTTTTATCTGTTGGTGGGCCCTTGTTTCCACATTTTGGCTATTGTGACCAGTGCTCCAATGAACATTGCAGTACACGTGCATTTTTGAATCTGTTTTCAAGGCTTTGGGAGTAGAGTTGCTGAGTCATAAGGAGCCCTGGTAGTATAGCGAGTAATGTGTTGGGCTGCTAACTGCAAGTTCAGCAGTTTGAAACCACCAGCTGTTCTATGGGAAAAAGATGAGGCTTTCTGCTCCCATAAAGATTTTGTTGTGAGTTGGAACTCAATGGCAGTGAGTTTGGTTTTTATGATATTTTCTTTTTAAATTTTTTATGTTTAACTTTTTGACAAACTGCCAAACTGTTTTCTATATTGGCTGTATCATTTTAGATTCTCACCAGCAATGTAGGAGGAGTGTTATCGTTTTTCTATACCCTTACAAATCCCTTTTTGCCCCTTGTATTACTAATAATTGGCATCCTGATGGGCATGGGATAATATCTCACTGTGGTTTTGATTTCCATTTCCTTAGTGACCAATGACTGACCATGCTTGTGTGCTTTTGACCAGTTATATATCTTGTTTGGATAATTTATTTGTTTATTAAAAATAGTTTTACTTGGATATAACTAACATCATATAATCCAATAGTTAAGTTATATTAAGAAGAGTTGTGAAATCATCACCACAATCAACTTTAGAACATGTTCTTCCTTCTTGGACCTAGTGCTATTAACTCTTCATTTCCCCCACCCTCTCGTTCCTGCACCCAGGTAATTATTAATCCAGTTCCTGTCCCCATAGTCACCCATCCTGAATTCCCTATACAGAAACAAAACAAAACAAAAATAACGCATATTTTAAAAGACAGAAAAATAGGAAAAAGGACCCAGCACCCATAACCAAATAAAACAGAGAAAACCTGCAATGGAAAAGAAGGCAGAAAATATTTTAAAACTGGAAGAAATTCAAAATGGGTTATATGACTAGATGTTACATTCCAGCCTAACTACTGTAAGGTAGTTGAGAGATGCCAGAAACCCAAATCAGTCAAATTAGAGCAAACAGGTTTTATTGGGGGGAAAAACCCAGCTTGGGCGAAGTCCCACCGTCCACAGGGCAGAGGGAGTCGCACTCCAGACTACAGGAGTGTTGTTTATATAGCCAGGGAACATGTGACTGGGCTGCCTTGAGTCCATATAAGGTAAAGTAGTCAGGGATTGGGAGATACAGGTATGTCCGGGTTTCTGGAATATAAGGTGTCTTCCTGGTTCCGGGGGTATTCATACCAGGTGCAGAGTGGCAGGCTGAGAACAAAGCGGGCACTGAGCCAAACGGGCCGTGAACAAAACAGGGCCGTGAGCAAAACGGGCCATGAGTGAAAGAAAGAAAAAAATCTTGCGAAGCTGCTTTACATAGTCAGCACTGGTCAGCTGTGTGTGTGTGTGTGTGTGTGTGTGTGTGTGTGTGTGTGTGTGTGTGATTCAAGGCCACGTGCTGCTAGTTGTTTCAGCCAGCTCTGGTCAGCTCCGCTCAGGTGGGGGAGATTCAAGGTCACTTGCTGCTAGAAGCCGGCCTGGAATTGATCCGGCCTGGAATTGATCCGGCCATACAACTACAGTTGCCAAAACCCACTTTACAATGCTCTGTGTCTGCTGTACAAAGCCTTTTCACTTTCCCAGACTGCGTCCAGAGGGGATTTGCTGGGGACTCAATCTACCTTGGGGTCCTACAAATGGATTTTGAGTTTCCACTATCATCGAAGTGTCCTCAAAACCTGATGTTTAGAATTGAAGCTCTAATACTTTTCCCTCCTCTGGGTTTGAATTTTGTTATTTACAATTCTTGGATCACACAGGCTAGTGTACTTCTTCCCTGTGGATTTAGTTGACTCCTCACTTAGATGACTGCTTATTTTGAGACAGACCTTTAAGACCCCCTGTTTCTGCTGGCCGGGCACCCCCTGCGGATTTCTTCACTGCGCTTGGTTACAGCAGCCACATCACCGCGTTTGGTTACAGCAGCCACCTCTCCAAGGACGACGAGGACCAAGAAGCATTTGCCCATTTTTAAACTGGGTTGTCTTTGTTGTTAATTTGTAAGAATCTTAGTGATCTTTATATTAAATCCTTGTCAAATATGTGATTATAAAATATTTTCTCCCATACTGTAGATTGCCTCCAGTTTCTTATTAAAGTCTTTTGATACACAAAAGATTTGATTTTAACCAAGTCCAATTTATCTACTTTTTTTCCCTTTTATTCTTTGTGCCATGGCTAAAAATATGTTGTGGGAAGATAGATTTTAAATTTTTACCTCTCTATTTTCCTCAAAGGGTTTTATGGGTTTAGTTCCTAAATTAAGTTACTGATTTATTTTTTACTTCATTTTCAGATGAGGTATGAGAGATAAGGGTCCACTTTTTTTTTTTTCAATCTGGAGAACCAGCTGCTTCACCACCAGTTATTGAAGAAACTATTAATACTCATTGAATGGACTTGGCTCTTTTGTTGAAAATCAATTAACCACAGATCTATGAGTTCATTATTGGAGCCTTTCAACTCTGTTCCATTCATTTAAATGCCTGTTTTTATACCAGTACCAGACATGTTTGATTACTGTAGCTTTATACTATACTTTGAGATGGAGAAGCATACCTCTTCCTATTCTGAAGTATTTTGAAATTTATTTTTCACAGTCACTAGGAAAGTTCTTGCTGTCGTTTGTTGGGTCAATTCCAACTCACGGTGGCCTGGCCGTTCCTTAGGCTGTCATCTTTACAGGAGCAGGTCACCAGGTTTTGTTTGTCATTTTCCCTCAATGTGAGTGGTGTGTTTCAGTCCAGTGGTTAAACAGTGAAGCATTTAACCATCACACCATTAGGATCCCTGACCAGCCTACTTTAGTCTAGTGACCATGATGGCACCACGATTAAAGTGGGAGCCTGCTAGCCAAAAGGTCAGGGGTTCAAATCCTCCAGTCACAATGAGGGAGGACGCTGTGACAGGGGCAGTTCTACTCTGTCAGAATTGATTTGATGACAGGGTTTGGATTTTATTTTATAAGGACTCTTGCAGCATACTCCCACGTGGTGCCAGAGTTTTCCTAGATGCCATGGTCCATGCCTATGGGTTTCAGCCGTACCATTGTTAATTTCTCCATCAGCTCTAGATGTATGAAACTCCCACCTAAGACTTATAAGTTGACTGGATTTTATTATTTTGGCTCTTCACATGATTGTCTTTCCAAGTATGTTATAGGATTTTTAATGCCATTTTGCATATATCAAAAGCACTTAGAGGTTCTGATTAAATTTTGAATGTCCCTTAGGACTTTGTTTGAGCCTACACCTACAAAGTTTAAGACCATCCAGACTGAAAGAAGAGTTATAAAAAGGAGACACAAATGTATAGGAAGACTAAAAGAGTAATGACTTTCTAGGCGTTTATTTGCTTTAAACTTGTCCTCTCGCTTTAATTTCACTTTCACCTCAATCTAGGGTTCCTAGCTTGTATTTAGTTACCTTTCCCTTAATAGCCAACACCTTTAAATATCTTTATTGACATGTAGTACAATAGCATAGCAGCAGACTATCAGACCACCTGCCTGGAAGTCAGTGCTTCTGCTCACCAAGTGCCCTACTAGGGTGATCCCCCACCCCTCATGCTGGCGGGCAGGAGGCCTTTCTTGGGCTTACTCCAGTTTGTGTCAGGGTTTTCCTGGAAATGAGCTCACACATATGCAACCCCCTCCGTCCACATCGCTGTCAGAGGTGGCTCACACCCAGGAGATTGAGCAGGTGGCATGCCGTCATGTCTAAGGTTGGTTCCTCCTGTAACAGCCCTTTCATTTCTCCTGGTTACCTTTTCCAGCTCAATCCAATCTATTACGCCATTGAAGATATTTAATAATCTTTCTGTTTTTATGACAGTTATCATATTGGTTCCATCTCTGCCTCCTGCTTTATGAGGGAGATTTCTAAAATGTGTCACCTTTTAATTTGAGCCATTATGGCATATCAAATATGAAAAATTTAAGGCCATTTATAAGTAAAATAATTATCCCTATTTACAAAATGTCATTATCTAGAGAACACATGACTTCAGATAAAATTTTTGAATTACATTCTAGTCATTTATTTTATACCTCCACATTAATAGTAATAAAGTGATGAGATTAATTACTTATCTAGTTTGCCATACTTCTCTTATGCAAAAAAAGAGGTTATTTCAAAATATTTCATATATTTTGAAATCTTTTTCCACTTCTCGTTTTTTTAGGCAATCAAATCTATTTAGTGTCTTTCTGAACTTTTGAAAGCATTCAAAATAATTTAATTAAACACAGAAGTCTATTGAAAAAATGTGATTATAAAGCCTTTCAAAGGAACAATATCCTTGGAATAAACTTCTCACATTGACTGATTTTAGAAGTACCTCACTCATTTTAATGCAAGAGGCCCTTGTCCTATACTAGTGTATTTATCTTTAGAATGTATACCATGTCACTAGATATTCCGGCTGGTTGCCGAAAATAGAAAAAGGGGATGAAGACATATTCATTACCCTTAACTTACATTGTCCTATGTTCTAAAGTTCAGAGTTTTGACAAATTGCCATTGGTGTGACATTGTTTTACAACACCCCATCATTTATGCCTTTAAAAGTTTGAAATAGTTCAAGAGTACTTAACTTCTAAATCCAATAGCAGTGGAAATTAATTGACAATAAAGTGACGATTAGACAAGTTTACTCATTTGTTTATTTTCTGTTTTCCATTGAGCTAGCAGCCCTTACCTTCCATGTCTTCTCAGCTATCTAGACAAGCTTAATACAACAAAACAGGAGGAGCCGATGTTAAGGGCTCAAGTAGAAGGCAAACGTTTTGAGAATTGATGATGGCAACAAATGTACAGATGTGCTTGACACAATGGATGTATGTATGGATTGTGATAAGAATTGTACGAGCCCCCAATAAAATGATTTAAAAAAACAAACAGATCCCTGTGCTACAAAATGTTGGCATACTAAGAAGACATGGCTTTTCCCCTTGAAGGTTGCAAATCTTACGCCTAATCTGGATTTGTCTGTTTGCTTTCAGTGAGGTAATGAAAATGAAGAAGAGATATGAAGTGGGTTTGGATAAACTGGACTCTGCTGCATCTCAAGTCGCCTCAATGCAGTCTGAACTGGAGGCGTTGCAACCTCAACTAAAAGTCGCCAGCAAAGAAGTGGATGAAATGATGATCATCATTGAGAGGGAGTCTGTCGAAGTGGCCAAAACGGAAAAGATAGTGAAAGCGGATGAAACAGTTGCCAATGAGCAAGCGATGGCCTCCAAAGCCATCAAAGATGAATGTGACGCTGACCTGGCCGGGGCCTTGCCAATCCTGGAGTCAGCCCTGTCTGCCCTGGACACTCTCACTGCACAGGTAAGGGCCCAGAACTATACTGGGTAGGAAACATGTCATCATAGTTAAGAAAATACTTAACAATTGTTTGCCACTTGACATTCGTTAGTACTTAGCATCTAGTTTGTCTCTCCAAATTAGTCTCCAAATGTAATGGTGCTGAAATGATTTTGAAATTAGCAACACAAACAACCTAACGAACTAAACACTGCCATCCAGTCAATGCTGATGCCCGGTCACCCAGATGGAGCAGAATAGAGCTTGCTCTTAGGGTTTCCCAGCCTGTAAATCTTCATGGGAGCAGAAAACCTCATCTTTCTCTTGCAGAGCTGCTGGTGGGTGGGTTTTAACTGCTAACCTTGTGATCCAATGTTTAATATACTGTGCAAGTAAGACCTTGATATTGGCAAAAGAACCCCCAAATTCATCTGAAAAAAGAAATGCATAAGCTTGAGAAGACAAGTTTGCAAAAAGAAGAAAGCAGCTAATTGTTTTGACCCATTGAAGAGAACAGTGTGCGTTGGTGAAATTTTGCTTCCTGCTCAGGGAAAAAGGCCACAGAACGTGTTGTGCTGTTAAACACAGCTTACAAGGACAGGGCTATGGGAAAAACTCAAGTGTACAAGTGGTTTTCTCATTTCTAAAAGGGTGAAATGTCGATTGATGACAAACCTTGTTCTGGATACCTGTCAACTTCCCAAATAGATGAAAATGTTGACAAAAATGTATGCGCTTGTGCTCAAAGACCGATGATGGACTATTGAAGAGATGGGGAAGTTTTCTGGACTATTTTGAAGTTTGGGGGATGAGAAGGGTCACTGAACAATGTGTGCCTTGGGTTCTGACTGACCAGGGAAAAGAGCTTCCATTGGAAATGTGCCATGCTTGGAAAGAACAGCTCTGAAGCGACCCAGACTTCTTTTTTTCCTCAAGGTTGTTACTGGTGACAAGACAGGGTGCAAACATCAAGCAAGCCAGTGGAAGACACCATCATCACCTTGCCCCCCCCACCCTGCCCCAAAAGCTCATCAAGTGAAATCAAAGATCAAGATGATGCTCATTTGATTTTTTGATGTGAGGGGGATCGTGCATTTCGAGTTCGTTCCACCAGGTCAGACTGTTAATCAAGCTTTCTATTTAGAGACTCTGGAAAGATTGGGTAACAGTGTGTAACAAAATCGACCTGATTTGTGGCAGATGGGAGACTGATTTTGTCACTATGGCAATGAACATGCTCACACAGTCATCTCAGTAAACCCGTTTTTGGCAAAAAACCAGCATGCCTTTCTTGCCCCACACACCTTACTCACCTGATCTCACTCTGTGTGACTTCTTTTTGTTTCCCCGAATGAAGAGGAACTTGAAAGGATTGAAATTTGATGACATAAAAAAGGTGAAGAAAAAAACACAAGGGAGGTGCTGTCAGCCATCCCAACAGATAAGTTTGAAAAATGTTTTCAAGAATGAAATCAAGAAAATGACAAATATGTTCAGTGTCGTGGAGGGTACTCTGAAGGTGATGACTGTTTTGTTAAAAAAAAAAAGGAAATACAGAGGTTTTGGGGAAAATGTACAGTTTTTTTGGGGGGTACCCCCTCATATGTACCTGGTACTACTATTCATCTCAGGGGTCTGTCTGTCTTTTAGATAAAACCTGAGCCATGGGGATGAGTTCTGTTCTTTGTAGTGGGTGGTGGGGTGGTGGGAGTGGGACAGGAAGTGTTGTTTGATTTTTATAATTTTATGTTTTGTCCATATTTTTCACCCACTCTATCCAGGCCTTCCTATTAGAGTGTGTTCGACAGTGGTAATGAGGGCCATCCGATTCTGGTCTCCTAAGGTTCATAGTCATTTGGATGAATTGTTTCCTTGCATTTTCTTTACTCTTCTTTATCATGTTTAAATACTTCTGTAATTGATACATGTCTCACAATGGAAATAACAGAGTACTGTCTATATATATTACTGTTTATATATTTTAGTAATGCATATCATAACATTTCTTACAATACATTTTTATAATATCATTACTTTAATATAATGTAGGATTAGAAATTAAGGTGTGAGGGGTGGACAAATTCAAGAGAAAAGTAGAAGTGGATTTTAAAACATAGAGTGAGAATCTTGCTTAAAAGTTTGGGTAGCAGGCATGCAACAGAACAACAAGGGGAGCAGAGCAAGGAAGTCCCGAGGGAGTACCACAAGTAGACTTTGGGGCCAGTGCATGGCACCCCATTAAACTCGACCAGAAAACACTCTGAAAGGTCAAAAAACAGACCTTGGACTATTTACAGGCTTTTCTTTCTTTTGTCATTGGTATCTTGTTGTTTTGTTTTCTTTTATTGCTTTGTTTTGCTCTCTTGTTTTTGTGCATATTGTTATCTCTGCAGGTTTATCTAGACAAGATAGGCTGGATAAACAATCTGGAGGGGAAAACAACAGGACTGACGGTTCCAGGGGGACATGGGAGACGTGGACATGGGGGAAAGGAAGTGGTGTTAAACCCAGGGACAAGGGAATACAAGCGATCCAAGATCGGTGGTGAGGAGGGTATAGGAGGCCTGGTAGGGTTTGATCAAGTGCAATGTAACCGAGAGGAATTACTGAAACCCAAATGAAGGCTGAGCATGACAGTGGGACAAGAGGAAAGTGAAAGGAAATAGAGGAAAGAGCTAGGAGGCAAAGGGCATTTATAGAGGTCTAAATACAGGCATGTACATATTTAAATATATATAAGATGATGGGGAAATAAATCTATGTGCATATATTTATAGATTTAGTATAAAAGTAGCAGATGGATATTGAGCCTCCACTTACTTACTCCCTCAATGCAAGAACACTTTGTTCTATTAAATTGGCATTCCATGATGCTCACCTTTCTGACACGATCACTGAAGACAAATGGGTGCATAAACAAATGTGGTGAAGAAAGCTGATGGTGCCCAGCTATCAAAAGATATAGCATCTGGGTTCTTAAAGGCTTGAAGATAAATAAGTGGCCATCTAGCTGAGGAGCAACAAAACCCACATGGAAGAAGAACACCAGCCTGTGTGATCACGAGGTGCTGAAGGGCTCAGAGATCAGACATCAAATAACAAAAAATCATATTATTGTGAATGAGGGGGAGTATGGAGTGGGGACCCAAAGTCTATCTGTAGGGTCTCGGGGAGGAGACTAACCAGTCAGAATGCAGTGTATCAATGATGAAACATACAACTTTCCTCTAGTTCTTTAAATGTTTCCTTCCCCACCTCCCTCCCCACTATCATAATCCCAATTCTACCTTACAAATCTGGCTAGACCAGAGGATGTACACTGGTACAGATAGGAACTGGAAACACAGGGAATCTAGGACAGATGAACCCTTCAGACCAATAATGAGAGTAGCGATACCAGGAGGGTAAGGGTAAAGTGGGGGAGAAAGAGGGAACCGATCACAATCATCTACATATAACCCCCCTC
The DNA here is from genome assembly GCF_000313985.2 of Echinops telfairi. Lineage (NCBI taxonomy): Eukaryota > Metazoa > Chordata > Mammalia > Afrosoricida > Tenrecidae > Echinops > Echinops telfairi. Next base: position 21,385,904 of record NW_022103899.1, on the reverse strand, counting down.
CCTGGGGGACAGACAACAGAAAAGTGGGTGAAGGCAGATGTCATAATAATTTATAAATTATCAAGGGTTCATGAGGGAGGGAGGGGAAAAATGAGGAGCTGATACCAAGGGCTGAAGAAGAAAGCAAATCTTTTGAGAATGATGGCAACAAATGTACAAATGTGCTTGACACAATGGGTGTGCATATGGATTGTGATAAGAGTTGTATGAGCCCCCAATAAAATTATTTTTTTTAAAGTTTGGGTGGCAGTAAAGGGGAAAATGTTACATCGCTTCCTCACATCATACTCCAAAATGGATTTCAGGCTGACTGAAAAATTAAATAACATTATTATAAAATTTCAGAAAATGTATGTCAAAATGTTTGAAATCTGAGAGTTGAAAATACTTTCTGTATGAGAGAAATTAGAAAGAGACTACTGTGCAGTTTAATTTTATACCCCTCTGTATTTTCCTAATAAATACTGATAAATAAATAAAGACTGATACATTTTAGTACATAATAATCTAAAAATTTTATTTGCCAGAAAGACCATGGACAAAATATAATTGATACACATCATAGACAAATGGATGATGTGTCTTCTATGTAAAGATCTCTTGCAAATCAATAATAAAAAAAGAAAAAATATAAAGAAAAAAGTGAAAATAGTAAATATAAGTGGACATTCTACCTCATCCATTTTTAAAGAAACACAAATTGAGGCAAAATTCTTTGACCTATAGAATGACTACCAGTGCTCTAAAGAGTCTAGTTAAAGGAGCACCTTTAATACTTTCTGGAGAACAGTTTGTCAAAAGGTGCCACAGTTTTGAAAAATAAGAAGTATAAGGTTTTTAATTCAACATTTCAGTTCTTATCATTATGATAAATATGGGGAAATTAGAATCATGGTACACAAATGTTTACTAGCATGGAAGGAGCTCTACTATCTAGTTTTTTGTTGTTGTTTTGTTTTCAAATCGTTTTATTAGGGCTCATTTGTACATCCATTGCCCTCATCATTCTCAAAACATTTTCTCTCCACTTAAACCCCCGGCATTAGGTCCTCATTTTTCTCCTCCCTCCCCAATCCCCCCTCCCTCATGTCATATCTTGCCCTGTCCGGCGTCTCCCTTCACCCACTTTTCGGTTGTCTGTCCCCCAGGGAGGAGGTCACATATAGTTCCTTGTAATGGGTTCCCTCTTTCCTACCCACTCTCCCTCTACCCTCCCTGTTTCGCCACTCACACCACTGGTCCTGTAGGGCTCATCTGCCCTGGATTCCCTGTATTTTCAGTTCCTATATGGTCTAGCCAGACTTGCAAGGTTGAATTCGAGTCATGGTAGTGGGAGCGAGGAGGAAACATTTAGGAACTAGAGGAAAGTTGTATTTTTCTTTTTTTTTTTAACATTTTATTAGGGGCTCATACAACTGTTATCCCAATCCATACACACATCAATTGTGTAAAGCGCATTTGTACATCGTTTCTCAAAACATTTTCTCTCCATTTAAACCCCCGACATTAGGTCCTCATTTTATTTTTCATTGTTGTTGCATCGCACCCTGACTGGCTCATCTCCTCCCCGAGACCCCTCTGCAAGGGGATCTCCAGTGGCCTACTAAGAGGCAGGAATAGTACATGTGTGTTTTGTGTAATGTGATTCCAATGCTTAAAATACAGCATATGATCTGGTTTGTGGCATATACACATAGAAAATAATTTAGATCATATAAATAAAAATTTTCTCAGCAGCTCTATACAGTCTATATGTACATTTCCCATGTGTCTTAATGTTTGTGTTGAGCATATATTTCATAATTTTTCATAAGCTAGCTAGCTCTATGTTGTGACATCCAAATATCCCTTTGATGTGTTATCCAATATGGGTAGCTTCCCTTTTTGGTTCTATGTTGTTAACTTTTCCTTTGGGAAATCTTTTCAATATTCTTTTGATACAATTCTACCATCATTTCTACACATGGATCGATCAATCTTCTGTATGCTAGGGTTTACTCTGACACTAGGAACCAACTACAATTAGCAGACATTTCGTTTTAAGTAATTAGTGTGTTGTTCTTTGAAGGATATCACCGTGGTGAAGTCCATGAAGAGTCCTCCTGCTGGCGTCAAGCTGGTGATGGAAGCTATCTGTATCTTGAAAGGCATCAAATCTGACAAAATCCCTGACCCATCAGGCTCTGGAAAAAAAATAGAAGATTTTTGGGGTCCAGCTAAGAGACTTCTGGGCGACATCAGATTTCTACAGTCACTTCATGAATATGACAAGGACAATATACCTGCCGCTTATATGAATATTATAAGAAAAAACTATATTCCAAATCCAGATTTTGTTCCAGAAAAGATTAGAAATGCTTCCACCGCGGCAGAAGGGCTGTGCAAATGGGTCATAGCAATGGATTCATATGATAAGTAAGTCTGATAAGCAGAAAACTAACTGGTATGCTGGTATGTTTCATTTCCTTATTTGGTCACTTAGGTATTTTGAACCTTACAAGCTATGTAGGTGAAAGGCTCCATAGAAAGTCATGTCTAATACCTGCTCTGTGTTTACATTTTTATTGGGGGCAAAATGACACCAATCAAAATACAGAGCACCGTAGATCTTAGACATCTGGGACTCGATGACCTTCTGTGGGTTTAAACATGATCGAGGACTCCAGTAAGCTTTCATTTATTTACCACCCTCAAAATAAACCTAACTGAAAGAAATCTTTTAGATCGTTTAAATTATTCATTGTTTTCCGAAAATAGCAAGGAAACCCTTAGAGGTTTACTTAAGGAACTTACGTGATGACCCTGGGAGAGCCAGGGCTCGCTGGGACTGCCTTGTGTTTGCAGCTGTCACGCGTTTTCTGCCTGTGCTGGGTGCAGCCTTACCACGCTTTTATTGCTCTGTGCTAGTAGAACTTATCGGAGTTTTCCTTCTCTCACAGTTTTTCACCTTACGCAGCCTTTGGGCTTTTAAAGATTTTTCTGCATTGAGAAATCTACATTAAAAAACAACAACAGAAAAGAGTGGCATTGGTTTATATTTTTTAATAAATCTCGTATAATACCTCATTTAATTAAAGACAATTGGACTAATTTTTTAAAAATTGGTCTGCTTTGATATCTTGTTTTGATGGAAGTAGATAAATAAAATTATGCCTCACACAGATATTTACGTAGACAAGGAAGGCCCTCATAGGCCACTTGAATAGAAAGGTACATTGAGGACTCACAAGGGTTCTTGGACTGAACTTTGACAGCAACTGGCATAATAGCCATTATTTATGTGACAGCCTTTGTTGATTATTGTATGAGGATATTGTATATCAAATCAGAGTAAAACATTATTTCTTCAAAAAACAGCCAGCATAAGATGTTTATATTCATTTTGTTATGATAAACACAAAGCCAATTTGAATCATTGTACATATACAGTGCATGTTTTTAAAATGTAGGGGCCATGCTAATATTTTGATGGTGAATTTTAATTTCATGTTTATTTCAAGTAAACATTATTGACTCGATTTGCAAGGTAAGTATTTGTTATATTACCAAGTAGCACTGACTTGGTCAAGATTCAGCAAACCGGTTAAAAAAGAATGACACTCGCCCGATCCCGGGCCAGCCTCGCAGTCATTGTGGGCGGTGCTTGAGTCCGTTGCTGGAACCACTGGGCGGGGCCATCTCCTTGAGGATCTTCCTCCTTTTCTAAGCCTCTAGCCAGTATAAGTGGAGCTCTCAGACCAACGTTTCAGCGAAGCTTCCAGGCTAAGAACAGACGGCAACGAGGGAATAAGCTGTCCACTTCAGAGAAATGAGTTGCTGAAAACATTATGGACAGCAACAAGCATTGTCAAATGTGGAAGGTCTAATAGTAAAGAATCGAAGCAGAACATTGGCAATAACAGTGCCAGGAGATGAGCCCCTCTGGTTAGAAGACACTCAAAATATGACCGAGGAAGAGCTAGCTGCCTCTTCAAAGCAGAGTCGACCATAATCACATGCATGGAGTAAAGTCTACGGAGCAAAGCCTTTGCGACCTCCATTTGCTGACGGTGCTCGATGCAAAATGAGAAGAAACGGCTGCAAACATCTACTAATCATTGGAACTTGAATCTAGGAAAATTAGAAGTCATCAGAAATGAAATAGAATGTACAAAAGTCAATCTCCTGGGCATTAGTGAGCTGAAATGGACTGGCATTGGCCATTTTTAATCAGAAAATCATTTGCTCACTATCTTCTAGGATTATTTGCTCAGCATGAAGTTTGAATGAGTATGGTGAAAGTATCCAACACTGGCAGACGGCATTTTATTCATGTATTAACACATCTCAATTGATAGTCTGTTGATTCCTGGAACCTTGTTTTCCTCCACCGTAGCTTGGAATTCTCTCATCAGTTCCATCTCGTCATGTTTATATGCTACCTCTGGTTATGTGCAGGAGTTCTGTTGTGGTAGTGGTTGTGTGTTGAGCTGCTTACTGCAAGATCAGCAGTTCAAAACCACCAACTGCTCCTCAGGAAAAAGACAAGGCTTTCTACTTCAACAAATAGTTATAGTTTCAGAAACCCACAGAGCTAAGTCTACCGTGTCCTACAGGATCACTAGAGTCATGATGAGTCAGAATTGACTTAGTGCAGGGGGTTTGGTTTGGTGTTTTGCCGTACTTGAACATCAGCCAGTTCTTTTTGGGACAGTACTGTGTATATTCCTTCTATCTTCTCTTGATGCTTCCTACATTGTTCAGTATTTTACCTGTAGACTCTTCAATTTCCAACTCAAGGCTTAGCTATTTCTTCACTTCTTTCAGCTTGAGAAATGCTGCGCATGTTCTTCTCTTTGGGGTTTCTATCTCGGTCTTTGCTCATTTCATTATAAGACTTGAATTTGACTTCTCAAGCTGCTTTTGAACTCTTCGGCTCTTTTACTTCATCATTTTTTCCATTCACTTTAGCTACTCTGTGATCAAGAGCAAGTTTCAGAGTCTCTCCTGATGTTCACTTTGGTCTTATTTTTTTCCTTTTTAATGTTTTTAATAACCTTTTGCTTTCCCTGTAGGCGATGTCGTTGATGTCATTCCACAACTCCTCTGGTCTCCAGTCACTAGCATTATATGTGTCAAATATGTACTTGAGATGGTCTCTGAATTCAGATAGGATACACTCAAGGTTGTACTTTGTCCTTCATGGACTATTTTTAATTTTCTTCAACATCAGCTTGAACTTATATGGGAACAGTTGAGAGTCTATTTCATAGTTGGCCCCTCTTCCTGTGCTGACTGATGAAACTGAGTTTCTCTATCGCCCCTTTGCACAGTTACAATCTATTTGGTTCCTGTGTATTTCATCTGGTGAGGTCTATATAGGTATTTATGTTATTTAAAAAAATAAAATTCTGTAATGTGATCTCTGGCATTCTTTCTATAACCAAAGCTATATTTTCCAACAGCTATTTTGTTTCCACCTTTTACATTCCAATGAAAAGTAATTATCAATGAATCTTTATTGCATGCTTGATCCATTTAAACTTCAGAACTTGGTAATAATCTTCCATTTCTCCATTTTTTGGCATTCGTGTTTGGTGCCAGCTTTTATAGCGATTGTGTCAAATGATCATATAGATTGAATACTATTCATATCACCTAGTCTCCTTCTAGGCATCTGACTGCTGTCTGACCACTGACTGACTTTGGGGGCGCAGCCCCTCCTCAGTTATATTTTGAGGGTCTTCCAACCCAAGGGGCTCATTTTCCAACATTCATCAGAAAATGTTCTCTTGTGATTCATAAGATCTTCACACACCAATTTTTTTCAGTATATAGCCCAGTCCTTCTTGCTAGTCCGAAAGCTCTGGTGAAAGCTGTCCAGCATGGCAATCCTGTTGGTATTTGAAGTATTAATGGCATGGCTTCCAGCATCATGACAATACAAGCCATCGAACAAACACACAGCATTGTTCTTCATAGTAGTAAGGGAATTCACCTCCATTCTCTTTTTGTAGATATCCCTATCTACTTATAAGCTAGCTGGTTTGGGATAGGGCTATATTTTGAAATTAAAGAAAAATGAAAATGATAAAATATTTCACATTCTGCTCCTCAGAATTATGCCATCACCAATTAGGTAAGTTCCTACTAACAGTATGATATTCTGTTTGAATATCCTATTCCTCTTTGTGGAAATTACTAAAATTAACATGCAACAATTATTTTATTTCAGTTGTAAAATATTTACTTGAAAACAATGTGTATTTGATATCTACTTGAATAGTCACTACTTCCATGTTGGCTTGGGTTAGAGCGTTCCTAAGGGGAAATATGGGATCAAGTCAATTTTACCTGAAGACATGCTTTAGGTGAGCAGGATGGATATTAGAAAAGTAAATTCAGTGGTAGGAACTGCAAGTAGAATGTTAAATGAATATTTACCAATTTTACTTTTTGTAGAGTGGCGAAAATAGTCGCTCCCAAGAAGATAAAACTGGCTGCAGCCGAAGGGGAGCTTAAGATTGCCATGGATGGTCTAAAGAAGAAGCAGGCGGTCCTTCATGAGGTGCAGGTCAAGCTGGCCAAGCTTCAGGACACACTGGAATTAAATAAGCAAAAGAAAGCTGACTTGGAAAACCAGGTATGTTACGATAACAGACCAAGATGAGTATGTTTTTCACTTGCTGCGAACAGGAATAATGCTTGTGCTAATGCATATGTAGTACCCAATCCTGCTTTCTCTCCTACATCAGTGTTTGGCAAGTAACAGTCTGCAGGTCAAACGTGATTTTGTTTGGTTCACCAGTTTAAAATGTTTGCTGGCTTCTTTTTGTTTGGTGTGCAAGTTAAGGATGTTTTGACATTTTTAAACATTTATATTTTAATTGGTTCCATACCAAACCCCAAACCATGAATCCATTGCTGTTGCACCCTTTCCCACTCAGGATGACCTGCCCTCAGGTGATACAGAGGAGAAATGCTCCAGAGGGTTTTCCCGGTTGTGATTGTAATAGAAACAAATCCCTTGACCTTTCAAGGTGATAAGAATTTACATACTATCCTGAATTGTTTCCTGTAAATCCAAAGCCTAACTCATCCCCTTTCTAATTCATTCTGTTTTTTAAGTCTCTGGCTTAGGTGACTAGGCTGCTGGGCTACATTACTTAACCGATTCTTCATCGTGTAAGTATGGCAATGGAGAAGCCAAGTCCTAAGTAGCCTGGATTGTGCACAAGTTTATGGCAGAGCTCGCTACCCAGAACCATAGCAAGACCACTGGGTTTTTTTAGATTTGAAACATTGCTCTAGCTAATATATTGTTGTCATCTGTAAAAAGATTAAGTGCTAATGCCTGACTATATTCCAGAAAAAGTGTGCAACCTAGAACAAGAGTCAACATTTACTGAGAGGCTGCTATGAGCAAGAAACTGTTATGAGAGCATTGTGTACGATCTCATCCTCACAACAACCCCTTCAGCTAAAACAGTTCATATAGCTTTACGTAGTACTGTCGGATGATGACCTTCTAGTAATCTATGGCCTGATTCGGTTCATTGTTGAAAGGAGAATGGGTGAAGAAGGACACTCAGAAGACAAAGATACTTCAAGACAGGACATTAAAAGAAAAAAAGTTTAAATTTAAGAAGCATCAAATATATAACCAGTTACATGCATATCTCCCTTTAAAATTTTTTCTTTAGGTAGACTGGTATACTTTTATATATCTTAGTATGACAGCACTTATTCTACACAAATATATAATTAAAGCCCAAATACCTATTTGCTATAGAATCAATTCTGACTCATAGCAACCCCACCAGAGAAAGTAGCACTGCCCTTTTGCATTTGCAAGGGTGTAACGCTTTGCAGGGGCAGAAAGCCTCACCTTTCTCCCACAGAGCTGCTGCGGGTTTGGACTGTGGGCCTGTCACTAGCCTCCCAGTGTATAATCCATTATGACACCAGGGCTCCTGAAGAAGTAGGAAGAACTGGAAAACGTGTGAGGTTCTTTCTCCAAAGTAATCTCGATAGTCAAGTTGTCTTTTCATGCCAATTATTTCCTGTTGAATCTCAAGATAGCCTTTACTTAAATTTATCTCCCTGCAGGAATAATTATACTATAAAACAGAGAAAGTCAATAAAAATAATAGAGGTGCTCTGCCAGAATATTGCCTTTGCATAGATTGAAATGGCTTTCCCCCCAAGTTTTCCAGCTCCATAATTATCCTTCTTTATCACATTGCTTAATTATACATGATAAAAGTTGATTGGCAATCTTGTGCACAAAGTGGGCTCTCAGCTACTGACTGATGCCCTCATTTAAGATTAATTGCAAGTGTCTAAATAGACTGACACAATTTAACAACTTGAAAATAGTGCTTTGTAAATGAACATAAATTATCAAAACTTTTAAGCATTAACCTTTAAAATAACTACTAAATCAAATGAGTCAAATGAGGAGGGAAATGTTTGTAAAAATGTTTACATAAAATTAATCTACACTCTATAAAATGGAGGGAAAGCACGTGTATTTGTAAATGCCCTTTATTGGTTAACTTTCAGTGTCCTGCTGTCAGGCTAGCCTGAAAATAGAGTTATGATTTGCATTCGATGGAAACCCATCATGAATTGTATAATTTGTTATCAGGTATATAACTTGTACAGGAAGAAACCAATATTTTTTCTAGCCTTTCTAGTACTTATAATGAAATATGTCACATTTCTTTTACACTTAAAGAAAAAGAAATATATCCAGACAGAAGTTTCCAATTAAAAAAAATTATCTCGGAGGCATATTCTTATTGATTTTTAAATTTTACTGTACTTTGTGGTGTTGGTGCGGTCTTAATTTTGATCTTTTAGGTTGACTTATGCAGCAAAAAACTAGACAGAGCTGAGCAGCTGATTGGGGGCCTTGGAGGTGAGAAAACCCGGTGGAGCCAAACAGCTCTGGAGCTGGGGGAGTTATACATCAACCTGACAGGTGATATCCTCATTTCCTCGGGAGTTGTGGCTTACCTGGGAGCCTTCACGTCCAACTATAGACAGGTAGGGAATGCTGTCTGTTCTCTAAGGTCTCTTCAGGAGCAGAAATCACTGCCAACATTTAATTTTGGGACTGCTCTTTTACTTTCTAAGCATAAGGGCCAATATATTTAAAATGATTTATATATGTATGTTTTCACTCTCTTATAAATCAACTATGTAGCCAAAAGATTCTATATGAACTCTTCCTTTAGAATATAATACATTTAGAAAATATAAATTATAATATGAAATGATAGACCCTGGTGATAAAATTACAAAGGGCAACTTCAAAAGACAGCATAAAATCCTATCACGAGATGTGCAAAGACCTGGATTTAGAAAGCCAAAAAGAAGGAAGTGCTTGGTTCTCAAGCCTAAAGAACTAAAGAGAAAATTCAAGCCTCAAGTTACAATTTTGAAGGATTCTGTAGGCAAAATATTGAACCATACAGGAAGCATAAAACTGATGATATGAATATAGAATCATTGTACCAAATAGAACTGGTTGACATTCAAACATTTCAAGAGGTAGCAAATGATCAAGAACTGATGGTGCTGAAAGACTGAGGCCAAGCTGCACTGAATGCTTTAGCAAAAACATGGCTCCAGGAATTGACAGATTACCAATGGAAGTGTTTCAACACACTGATAAATCATCAGAAGCACTCCCTGTTTATGTTAAAAAAAAAAAAAAAAAAGGAAGACAGCTCTCTGGCCAGTTGACTAGAAGAGATTTTTTGTGCCCATTGCAAAGTAAGATGACCCAATAGAATGTGGCAATTATTGAACAATGTCCTTAAATATCACACGCCAGTAAAGTTTTGCTGAGGATCACTGTGTTAGTCCAGGTGGACTAGAGAAACAAATTCAGAGACCTTCATTAGTGTAAGAGAGAGGTTTATATCAAAGAACAATTGTATATTGAGAAAACATCCCATCCCAGTCCAGATCAAGTCCATAAGTCCAATATTAGGCATATGTCCGATACTGGTCCATAACTTCCTGTTACGCAGCACATACAATGATGCTGAGTGCAGGAAGATCACAGGCCGGTGGGGGGAAAGTCTTGTGGATCCAATGGCAGTGGAAGCATCACAGGGCTGTGTCCCCAGGTCTCTGCCACATGGCTTGTCAACAGGAAGGTGAAGCAGAGAAAGTGTGTGGCCCTTGTCCAGGGAGAAAACAGAAGTAGTTCCCAGAATCCTCATGAGAAGGTCATGCCCACTAGATGGCATTATCAGACTGTGACCTGATTGACAGGTTAAACTCCACCCCTTCACTATATTTATCAAGTTGGCATGAAATTATGTAACTATCACTATCATTTAAAAATGCAGTACTCCGACTGAGAGCTGCCAGAAAATCCTGCCGGATTAAGAATAGGATTTAGCATGAAATTCACAGTTCAAATCTCCAGCCAACCTGAGGGAGAAAGATGTGGCAACCTGCTTCCACAAGGATTTAAATAAAAAAATCAGCCGCCAGGGAGTCAGGTCCTCCTCATAGCCACCCTGTAGGGTAGAGCCGAACTAACTGCTCCACAGGGTTTCTGAGACTAAATGTTCAAGGGAGCCAACAATCTCACAGTTCTCCCACAGAGCGGCTGGTAGGTTTGAACAGCCAAACTTGCAGTTAGCAGCCCTATAATTAAGCCATTGTTTTACCATTGCTCCTCTGTAAAGATTTACAGCCCCGGGAATACTATGAGGCAGGCTTACTGTGTCCTGTCAGACTGTACCACGTTGGAATCCATTTGAGGCAAGTGGTGACATGATACTGACTGGTAACGAGGAAGGGAGTGGCTGCGGCCACCTTGTCCCTTGTTCAGTGTCTCAACCAGGTCCCTGCTCTGCCTCCTGTTCAAGGTGAAATCCTTCCCAGCTTACTTAGAGCCGTCCCTCGGCACCCTAACCTTCCTGACAGACTCTGTTCCGAAGGACTGCATCCCCTGGACCCTTTGAGCACCCTGCTGCTACACACTGCTGCATCTTTCTCCCTCAGAGCAGCCACTGTGCTCGAACCACTGGCCTGTAGCTAGCAGTCAAACACCTAACCAATGGGCCACCAGGGCTTCTCCAAACCAGTGGAGAATGGAAAGAGCATTAACTTAGGATTCAATTGGAGAGAGGTCTCATTCCTGTCCTGTCATTTCATCTCCCAACTGTGCAGCATGTGTGTGTGTGTATATATATATATATAAAACAAATCAAAAGAGTGACCAAATTCGTTTTGGAGAAAGTCTCAAATTTAAGCAAGACACGGTTTAGGCATGTGCAACCAAATGTTTTGTAAAGCTAAAAAGCCTCGCTTAAAGGGAGCTACTGTTATTCTCTACTTGCTCAGCACTAGACACTATTCTGAAGGTCGCACTTCTCTTTATTCTCGTTATTCTGTTAATTTTATGAAACCTCTCCTCCTGTGAACTCACTGTCCTCAGCCAGATTCAAACAACCTCTCCGTCCTAGCCCATCTGTCAAGGCAGTGCCCCCCTTTCCTTACCTCCCCCCATCAGCCGGCGCGTCTTTATTCTCCCTAAAGAGTCTCTGCAGGCCCTGTTACTTCCCATTTCACTATTAAGTGTCCTAGACTCCTTCTTAACGTTCAATAGAATTCATTGGAAATCGAGTTCATTGTCTCACCTTCTAAATTATAGTTTTATTTGAGGAGAATGTGGTAAACAGAAGGCATTTTGAAGGTAGAGTTTTAACAATGGGTTGTTGACTACAGAAACAACATGTAATCAAGGGGTATACAAAATGTTTGTTTGATAACCTCCACCCTCCTTTCTATATTGTGTGTGTGTGTGTGTGTGTGTGTGTGTGTGTGTGTGTGTGTGTGTGTCTTAAGCACCAAACCAAGGAATGGACAAGTCTGTGCAAAGGAGGAGACATACCCTGCTCAGATGACTACTCACTGATGAGCACCCTCGGCGAGGCGGTGACTATTCGGACCTGGAACATTGCTGGGTTACCTTCTGACTCCTTTTCCATTGATAATGGGATCATCATCATGTAAGGAAACTATAGTTCTGACGAATGATCTTTAGGAACTAATCACTAACCTTGTTTTCCTCTGCAACTTTTAACAATTTTCCTAGCACCATTTTACAGTACTTAAAACACTTGACTTCCTTTTCATGTTAAAATTGGAGCTGCATGGCCTTGCAGATGATCATAAACAAACACAAAAAGAACTCGCCTTCGAATACATTGTAATTCATTGTCAGCAAATAGTGTGAAATCCTGCCATGGGGAAGTGATGTTCAAATGTCCATTCCCATCCAACGCATGGTTGATTGTTTCCAGTCTCAGCTTACTGCAAGGGGCGGCAGAGGGCAATTATTGGCAATTGAGAGGTTGTTCCACATTCCATCATATTTCCTGGTATACAACCAGCGTAAAATACATGGATATATTTTGGGGTCCTCCGCTGACTGGAGTTCCTGGAATCTCGTGGTGAGTAGCCAAATCCTTGAGACTGGGTTGAGAGAATTATGGAGACTTCGTGCAGCCTCCCCTCTTCTCCGTGGCTCTCAGTATGAAGACAATCACCGAGTGTGTTCCTACCACGTTCACATGATCGTGCACCTTTCATCGCCGGCCCCCGCCTGCTGGGGGCTTTGTATGTTAGAAATAGCCTGGGTGGTCCATCCAGTAGGAAGCATTTAGCTTTATGCTGCATGAAGTAATTTGACTAGTTTCTAGACAATTTCCTACTAAGAAAGCAATTGGTAGTTAATAATGAAACCACAAGGGATGAGACGTAAAGTAAAATGTCTTTGAAGAAGTACGGTCAGAGTACTCTTAGGAGCAACGATCTCCACACTAACTCTCATGCGCTTTAGACAGGTTTTCAGTGGGGACCTGTCCCTGGGGAAGAACGCCATCCCTGGGGAAGGAGATGGATTGCCAGAAAAATAGAGGCGGGCCCTCCATGGACTGAATTGTCATGTGGCGCTCTCACGGGCTCAAACGTAGCAAGGGTTCTTAGGAGGGGGCCGGACGGGGCGGTGTTTTGTTTCTCCACTAAGATGTGCTGAGTCGAAGCTAATGGCACTGTAAACCAGGTAAAAGTGGTTAAGATGTGAACATTTAAAATAGAGTTGACCAGGACGTGTGAAGCTAGTTATTCTTTAAAGTTTGTTTTGTAATGAGTCTCCCTGAAAATTATCCTATCCAGTAAAACACCAATTCACGCATGTCCTTATGGTTCAATAAGTCATCTTGTCACATGGATTTCTTTAGCTTTTATTTGCTGCATTTTTCCTACAAAAATTTGAGGCATGCGCAATTTGAATATAATATAAAAATGGGATAAAATCTGGAGACACCACTTATAGGAAGGAGGAAAAGCCCCTACTAGAAACCTGGGATGACTATCTTTCCATTAGTCATGCTTTCTGGTAACTACCAGGAGCTCTGGTGGTGTAGTGGGTTAAGAGTTGGGCTGTGATCTTTAAGGTCAGCAGTTCGAAACCACCCGATGCTCCAAGGGAGAAAAACCAGGCTTTCTACTCCAGTAAAGAGTTGCTGTCTCAAGACACTCACAAGGGCAGTTCTACCCTGTCCCGAATCAGCTGGAATTGATTTGATGGGAGTGAGTGAGTCTGATAACTAAGGCAAAGAAAGATAGATTGTGTGACATAGCATCATTGTCACCCAAGTAAAATGGACTGAGGAAGGCAAACTTTTTCAGGAACTATATTTAAATATAAATATTAGTTTGAAGAAAAGTCTAAAAAGCTGGACTGTCTTTGCTTTGTGCTGCCGTATGGTGCAACGTCTCGGGTGAGTCATTCTAAATAATAGACATTCATTTTCTCCCAGTTCTGGAGGCTAAAAGCCAAATCCGGGACTTGGTTGTGTCCATTCCTTCTGTGAACCTCTGTCGTCATTTCCGGTGACCACTGGCAATTCTTGGAGTCCCTCTGCTGCTGCCAGTGCGTCCTGGGGTCTTCTCCTCTGAGCAGCCTCTCTGTGCTTAATCTGCTCTTTTCAGAGGATACCTCTCAGAAGCGATCAGGTTAAGCACCCACCCTACTTTGGTAGGACCATGTTAACACAACAAAAGAAAGTCCCTGTTTCCAAACAAAGTCACATTTACAGGTAAAAAGAGAAGTAAAAAGACGTCAGCATGACTTTTGGTGCTGGAGGTGGGGTGGGGGATATTGTTCATAAAAAACAAACAACCCTCTACCATTGAGTGAACTCTGACTCCTAGCGACCCTGCCTAGGGTCTCTGATGCTGCAGATCTTTATGGAATCAGACAGCCTCATCTTTCTCCTGAGGAGCAGCTAGTGGGTTTGAATTGCCAACCTTGCAGTTAGCAACTCAATGCTTATACTCAAAACCCCAAACTGCTGATTCCTCCCCAGAGCAACCTTATAGGGAAGAGTAAAACTGCCCCTTTGGGTTTGAACTGCTGACCTGGAGGCCAGGCTGTGTCTTTTATTCATATATATATATATATTTATATTTATATATTTTATTCATATATAATAAATATATCTATATTTCTTTTGGATTCAGTTATATTTCAATGGCAATAAAGGTCATATATATATGTTCCTTTCTTTTGGATTCAGTTATATTTCAATGGCAATAAAGCCATTGATGTAATATTTCTGATATTAAGACTCCAAATACGTCAACGATTATTATTCAGGACAGCACACTTTTTGGGGGAGCAGGAGTAGAGATTGGTGTTAAGGAGCCATTCACTGTACATTTTTGCTATTGATGAGTTAAAATGTTGAAATATTAGCAGAAAGTTATGTCAGAGACTTGACTAAGACAGGAATATCATTTTTTCTTTCCTTCCTGGCTTATTTGCTGTGCAATCTTACCACGATCGGTCAATAAATAGGCTCAAGATGATCATTTTTAAGGGTCAGATAAGTACATACCTTACTATCTTACTGAAGTAGTGCCTTCTCCCATTCACCCAATATTTGCTTGATGATATCTGGCTGGTATTGAGCACTTATTAAGGAATTGTCGCTGTGCTGACTGCTTTGTGCCTTTTATCTCAGCTGAATGAGGAGTCAATAATTTAGGGAAACTTAAGAATCTCTAAAATCTGGCAAGTTGGAATATAATTAACTTGAAAACCTTATAGACCCAAAGTCTCTTGGCTAATCAGAGTTCCAAAGGCTAGTGATAACACTAAATGCAATTGGATTGATTGTTTAACCACTTGGCAAGTAGATCAGACATATATGTACTCTTAACTCTGCTTTTTAAAAGTGTATTTACATTTTCATTTCTGTAATAGATAAATTGAGCTTATTTTAGTAGCAATAAAATGGAGAGGACCACCTATCTTTCCTCAGTTTTTATGTATTTTTCAGAGTAAAGTGGAGAATAACAATATACATTAGAATGCACCACAGCTCTATATTCAAATACTGTGTTCTTCCTGGCAGACGGATGTGAATTTGTATTGTCACCGCTAGAAGTCTTTTTCAAAACCCCCAAAGAACAACAAACAATAGTATTCTCTAGACAGTAATAAAAGAGCAAATACCGTCAAAACTTAGAACACTGTGTACTATAAAAACTGTCTCCATTGGGAACCACAGGTCTTAAAGTATTTGGGAATTCACAAATGTTTGATGGAGGCAGCAAGCAAGAAAGAATTGTGTGGAGAGAATATTTTCTTGTCAAAAGCAAAATAATGAAAACAGTGGTTAGAAGGAAGTAAGCAAGTCAACACAGTATTTGTTCATTTTGAATTCACTCAGCCTTTCATGGTCATTAGACGCAGCATTTTGGTAAATCTCTTACGTCAGGTAAAGAAGTCCTTCCTATTCCCACTATGCTGAGAGTTTGTCAAATGCTTCTCTGCATCTATTGCTATTATCAGAGGGTGTCGTTTGTTGTTGTTTTAAGCCTATTAATATAGTGAATTAAGCTGATTAATGTTCAAATGTTAAAGTCATTCTAGGATAAAATCCACTTTGCCTTGATCTAGTATTCTATTTAAACATTTCTGGATTAAATTTTTGAGGACTTTTTGTGTGTGTTTATGCTCATAAGGGGCATTAGTCTGAGCTTTCTTGCACGTTCTGTGTGATTTGACTATCACCTTGATGGCGCCCTCAGTATGAATTGGAAAGCGTTTTCCTTTGTTCTGGTCTTTGAAAGAGATTATGTAATTAAAATTACTTCTTCCTGAAATGTTTGCTAGGGATGCCGAAAGAAATTCTCTGTGCCTAGAGTTTTTAATAGTGGTAGATTGTATGTCTAAGAGAGTTATAGGATGCTTCCCGGGAGCCTCGAAGCTCCTTGAAGAGTCCTACAATGGCTTACCTTGAAGAGCTTTCTAATTTCTAATTCCCAGTGGCTTCTTCAAGGAGCCCTGATGGCGTAGTGGGTTATCCATTGAGCTGCTAACTCCAAGCTCAGCAGTTTGAACCAGCAGCTCCAAGGGAGAATGATGATATATATATATATGTGTGTGTGTGTGTGTATATATATATATATATATAGCTTTTGTAGGGAATTATGTGTATATATATATATATATATATATAGCTTTTGTACTGAATTATGTATATATATACAAATTGTGTATATATATACACACACACACAAATATATATGTATATATATACATACATATATACATACATACATACATACACACACACACACACATATATATATTGCTTTTGTAGTGAACTATAGCCTTAGAAACCCACAGGGGCCGTCCTACCTTGTGCTATAGTGTCACTGTGAGTTGGAATGGTCTTGGTGGCACCGAGTTTAGAGTTGGAATGGCTCCTTGATGGCTTGATAATAAAGCATTCACTGCTAACTGGAACGTTGGTTGGTTGGTTGAGCCTCGCCTGTGGCTCCTTGGGAGAAGTTTCTGGCCGTCTCTTTCCGTAAAGACAACAACCTAGAAGAGCCCATGAAGCAGTTCTACTCTGTGACACGGAGCCGCTGCAAGTTGACAATCAACTCCACAGCTGTAACAACATCACAGAATGGCTTTTAGTTTCATTGATTCTCCTGTTATGAAACATCATGTAAATATCTGATATGCAGAATGTATTTTCATTGTTATAAATTGAACATAATTAAGGCACAGTGACTAATCACAAAAACAATATGTAATTACATATTGTGAAATATTTATTTCTAATTACAAATAAATGAAATTTTGTGTTGAGGCATGGTGTAGCATGGGTAACGGTCTTAACATAACAACAGTAAACTACATCGCTACATTTTGCGACAGGATGCGTAAAAAGCCAATGTCAGTGCGAGGGTTGAGATAGCTTCTTTCTCACCAGATCAGAAATTCTCGGGGCAGTCTTTGCAAGAGCATAACGAAGATCATCTTCCACAACAAGTCTACAACTGTATTTAGACATGATAACCAATAAGCAGGAAAACCCTATTTCACACAGATATGTTGCTGGAAATGGAAGAAGAAGGGGCAACACAGTCTCAGACAGAACAGGACATGACTGCAAACACTTGCTCCAGAGTTTTGTAACTGGCATTGTAGAGCAATCAGTTCTCACTGCATTGTGGTTAATAAGTTCAATGAACTCCTCTTGTGCTGTCTCAGGAACATTTACAACTTTGACTGTGAACGGGCTTCTGGCAAGTGCAAATGGGGTGTCAGGTAGATTTGGAAAGTACGATGAAATTTTGTCTGCAAGCATGTGCAAGTGTTCTTGCACAGAAATTATCATAATCCTTTTGTCTGCTTCAATGTCATGTTCCTCAAAGAAAGCAGATAAGGTAGGCAACATGTCAATTTTATTTTCATCCAAAAATTTTTTTTTTTGCCAAAGCTGAAGTTTCATTTGGAATGATCAGATCTTTCAGACAAATCAAGGTACATTGCATTTGGTCCTTGCAGTGATAAATTTAACTCATTCAAGATGGCAAAGATGGCAATCCAAGGAAGCTATTTTTTGCAGTTCACTTTTATCGCTGAAAAGTAATTCAAACTGCCCTCTTGCTTTCTGATTAAAAAATGTTTTGAGTTCATCGTGAAGCTGAAAAACACGTTTTCAAACTTTTCCTGTTGACAACCATCTCACTTCCGTGTGAAATAGCAGAGCATTCGGCGCATCCAACTGGTTGCACAGTTGGGAAAACAGCCGACTGTTTAAAGTGCTCGCTTTAATAAAATTGACAGAACTTACGACGCTTTTGACTACTTCTTGTAGCTCTTGTGGAAGCATCTTCGTTGCTTATATTTGCCGATGAATCATACATGAGTTCCCATGACTTTTGGTGGCTCATTCAGTACCAAACGTTGAAATCCAGATGGACATCCTAGCAGAGCTGGAGCACCATCTGTGCAAACCTTTTCCCAAGAGACCTTGTGCTCTTTCAGAACTGAGCCAACGGTGTCAGACACATCATGTGCAGTAATTGTCGTTTCAAGAGGTTTGCAAAAAACCAACTCATCTTTAAAGTCGCCATCATTAATATACCTCACATAACCCAGTAACTGAACAGTTTGCAACGTCTGTAGATTCATCTAGCTGGATGCTAAATATTGGAAGTGGAGCAGATTTAATTTCCTGGATGACCTGATCAAGAATATCAGCAGACGTGTCATCTCTTCTTCTGCGGACAATGTCATTAGATAAGGAAATTGTACTCAATTTTGTAACAAATTCGTCTCTGATTATAACTAGAGCAATGTCTTTGACCGCTGGCAACAGCAAATCCTCAACAGTGGTGTGAGGTTTCATTGCTCTGGCGATTCTGAGAGCCACCAAGTATGAAGCGTCATTGGCTGCTACCTTTTGTTTGTGGTACTTGCCACCAGTGTCAGGTCTGGCTTTCTTGAGTCCATCAGCTTTGCTTCTAAAATAGTTGGTATCCTTTTTTTAAAAAAAATCATTTTATTGGGGGCTCATACAACTCTTATCACAATCCATACATCCATCAATTGTGTAAAGCACACTTATACATTCATTGCCCTCATTTGCTTTCCGCTTGGGTTCTTGGAATCAGCTCCTCATTTTTCCCCCTCCCTCCCCGCTCCCCCCTCCCTTATGAACCCTTGATAATTTATAAATTATTATTTTATCATGTCTTACACTGTCCGACGTCTCCCTTCACCCATTTTTCTGTTGCCCATCCCCCAGGGAGGAGGTTATGTATAGATCATTGTAATCGGTTCCCCTTCTCTACCCCCCCTTACCTCCTCCCTCCTGGTATCATCATTCTCACCACTGGTCCTGGGGGATTCATCTGTCCTGGATTCCCTGTGTTTCCAGTTCCTATCTGCACCACTGTACAGCCTCTGGTCTAATCAGGTTTGTAAGGTAGAATTGGGATCATGATAGTGGGAGGGGGGAGGAAGCATTTAAGAACTAGAGGAAAGTTGTATTTCATCGATGCTACACTGTGCCCTGAGTGACTCATCTCCTCTCCACTAACCCTCTGCAAGGGATGTCCACTTGTCTACAGATGGGCATTGGGTCCCCATCCCATACTCCCCCTCATTAACGATGATATGATTTTTTTGTTCTTTGGTGCTTGATACCTGGTAATAGTTGGTATCCTTGCCAGCAAAGCTTGGATGCTTGCTATCAAAATGGCATTTTAGTGTATTCGGCTTCATAGATTCAGCTGATAAAACTTCGCAACAAATAACCAATTTCAGTTTCTCAATTTCTGCTGTAATTATTGAGGTAAAATCATATTGTAAAAGATCCTCACTATATATTTTTTTCTTAATGTTCTTTTCTACACGATCCATTGTCATGGGATGGTTTGCTAATGAAAACAATGTATAACAATAGCTTTAATAATACAAAAGATGATACATGGCATAGTTTAGTCAATACAGTTCATTAAAGTTTCCTATGATTTACCATCCTGTGTTGTTGTTTGTTTTTTTTAACATACCTGTTATTATCATGAGGGGGCAGTAGTCACATCAACTACAGCTGAATAAAAAAGACTGATTAGCATCCAGATTAAGTCTCCAGGGTATATGTATATACTGTATATATATATTTGGCAATGGTTGATGGTTTTACAGTACATGATTTTACATTTACCCAGTAATTATAATTCATGAAGTGTCGTTTTACCTCCAGTACTGCTGCTTTCCACACAGCAGCTGCTTTCAACACAGCAGCTGCTCTCTACATAGTAGCTGCTGTCTACACATGTGTGACTGGTCCACATAAGTACATTATTGAGCCAACACTGTCACATTCACCTGTATTTGTACGGGGTGGATGTGATGGGGTTGGCGCGATGATGTCATCACACTGGGTACTCGAAGGTGGGTGGATCTCCTTGTGGGTGGACCTGCCTGGAGACGAATAGAGGAGTGGTGTCTCGGTTCCTAAGACCTTTGAAAATATGCATTTTCCGGTGGTTTTAGGCAACCCCTGTGAAAGGGTTGTTCAACTCCCAAAGGGGTCACGACCCACAGGTTGAGAACCACTGGTCGATGTTTGATTACTGTAAGAATTCTTGAAGTCCATTCCTCTCTGCAGCTCCATCAGATTTTGCTTTTTATATGTTGGAGCTCTGCTGTTATATGCATACACATCGGGATTGCTATGTCTTCCTGATCAATTTTTTATTAAGTAATGTTCATTTTTATCCCTAAGAATTCTTATTTTGCATGATATATACTTTTATAGAATTTATTTTTAATATACTTATAATACTGTATTTACGGAGGGTGGCTTGTCAACAGTATACAGATTACTTCATTGTTTCTTCTGTGTTAGGTTTTTAATGGAAAGGTTTAAGCCCTTCCGCTGCTCCACTGAAGAACAAGGAGTCAAAGTGCTGCTGTAAAGATTTACAGACTTGAAAACCTTAGTGAGCAGGTCTGCTCACTCCTTCTCGGTCCCTAGGAGTCAGAATAGACTCAATGGTGCATTTATGGGTATAAGGGCAAAAATGTGCCCTGGTGGCACAAATGATTTGCAGTCAACTGTTAACCTAATGGTCACAGCTCAAATCCACCCACTAGTGCCATGGAAGAAAGGCCCGGCAATCTCCTATTGTAATAGAGTTCTGCTAAGAAAGCCGTATGGAGCTCTGTAACACATGGTAGCTTGTTTGATTGCATGGCATAGACAAAAATATTGGGATTACCCTCACACTGTCTGCACAACCAAACCAGAAAACACAAAAACAAAGAAAAGCAACAACTCTAGCCATTGAGTTGATATAGACTTATAATGACCCCACATAGGATTTCTGAGACTATACAACTTTATGGGAGTAGACATTCTCATAGTTATCCCTCAGAGTCCAATTCTTTTTTTTTTTTGAAGTCATTTTATTGGGTGCTCGTACAACTCTTACCACAATCCATTATGTCAAGCACATTTGTATGTATGTTGCCATCATCATTTTCAAAACATTTTCTTTCTACTTGAGCCCTTGGTATCAGCTCATTTCCCAACCCCTTCCACCCTCCTTCTCTCATGATCCCTTGATAAATTATAATTTTTTTTCATATCTTACTCTGCCCACTAGCAGTCCAATTCTTAACTCACACCACCGCCACAGCTCCTCCTCTGCACAACAAAGACCCTTTTCTCAGTTATTTTACCCAGAAAGCTTTGTTTGAGCTCAGTGTTTTAGATAACTGCTTCCACCAACAGTCCTGTCACTGGCATTGACCTTGGAGCAGGTCAAGAAAAGAATAAAGAGAAAAAACAAGGTTTACTCTCTCGCTCACGGTCCCCTTGGCACAGGACTCCGGTCAGTGCTTTTGTTGCTTCTCCCTGCCGCATGGCTTCTTTCTTTAGCCCATTCTCAGGTCAAGGCCAAAAGACAAGAAAAATAAAACAAGAAACACCTCTGTCTTACTGCTGAGTCTTCAAATTTGGCCATTCTCCCGCTGACTTGTTATTTACACTCCAGAGTCCACAAGTAACCATGCCAGTAAGTAAGGCCTAGGCGGTTCCGTTCCCAATAACAAAAATAGACCACCCCAGTTACCTTCTGCCGCTCTGATGCCCTGCATCGTTGTCAGGTCCATAAAGTTGCTTCTGATTCACAGCAACTCTCGGGACAGCAGACGGAGACACAGCCTCATCCTGCACCCTCCTCACCGCCATTGTTATGCTCACGCCCATTGCTGCAGCTCCTAGGTCAACCCATTTCATTCAGTGAAGGGCTTCTTATTTCCCCTGACCCTCTCCTTTACCAAGCATGATCTCTTTCCAGGGATTTGTCTCTCTTGATACCATGTCCAAAGTTCAGGAGACAATCTCTCACCATCTTCGCTTCTAAGGAGCATTTGGGCTGTACTTCTTCTGAGACAGATTTGTTTGTTTTTCTGGCAGTTCAGAATACCTTGAATATTCACCAGCACCACCATCCAAACGCATTGATTCTTCTGTGGTCTTTGTCATCCAACATATGTGCATGATTCGATAGAGTAGAGACAAACCATGGCTTGACCGGCATCATCTTTCTTTTCCGTTTCAGGAATGCAAGAAGATGGCCCCTAATGATAGATCCTCAAGGTCAGGCAAATAAATGGGTCAAGAATATGGAAAAGACCAACAGTCTTCATGTCATTAAATTAAATGATTCTGATTATGCTAGGACTTTGGAAAACTGCATTCAATTTGGCACTCCGGGTACGTATCTAAATAAAAAGTATGTTTTATGGAAATGCATGTAGAAATCACGTTACTCCAGATGTGTAGGTGGTTTCTTTTTGTAGGAGGTATCTGTGACAAAGTCATTTTAAAATCTTTGGCATATTGGTTTCCCAGCACAGTGATAGCAAAGGAAAATGGACTGGGTGGCTTATAAGGACAGAAATTTATTGCTTCACAGTTTTGTTCACTAGGAGTCTGCAATCGATTTAGACATCCTGTTTAACCTGCCTAACCGCTGAGGCTGTGAGAATGTTTCATGTGATCACTGGCCTTCCTCTGCCTGCAGTTTCACACAGTGCCTCTGTTATCACATGTCTGTGTCCCCTGTGTGAACCGCTATCTCTTGTCCTTTTTTCAAAAAATAAGGATTCCATTCAGATTGGATTCGGCACCATGTGTTAACTGATTGCATCTTCAAGGCCACATTGAAAAGCATCAGGTAGTTAAGATTCAGCATTACTTTTAGGAGGACACAGTTCAATTTAGAAGAATGAGTTTTTAAAATCTCTATTATTTGTGGATAATTAATCAAAAGAGAATGTTAGAGATTATAGCCCCAGCAGGCGAGGGCCTTTGCTCTGCCTAAGATCTCATTTGTGAAGCTTCCTCTAGTTTAGCTGTTTTAACTTTTGTCTGTTGTTTGCCATTCTTCATTGTTCTAATTTTACCTCCACTTCTGCAATTAAAAGGGCCACTTGACACGTCAAAAGTATTTTAGCACAACATCAGTCCAATTATCTATTCATTTCTCTCCTGGCTGATCCTCCAAGAGTGGCAGGGGAGGAAACACCGGTTTACATGGCTGGCTGTTATCTGCCTTCACAGTGGAGAAATTAGCAACATGACAAGGGTTTTCTTCAATTAAGCCCTTGTGCAGTTGTCACATTAGTCAAAACAAAGAACCAAACATAATACTTAATGCTTTGAGTAAATTAGGGCTATTAGTCACATTTTAAATCCATGTAACCTATTAATTTTTTACTATTTATGAATGTGATCAAATATCAAGTTATAAAACGACAACATATGTAGCCCGAGGGTGAGGTCAGCAAATCTCCGTTGGTATTAGAGAAGATGCCACAGGAAAGACTCACAATGAGTATAACAGGTAGAGTTACAGATTTTACATCTGCAAGTGTTAATAACGAGTGTTTGAAGTATCAACTGCAAGTTTAGGTTCTCTTTGAGTACTCCGGAAATACCAAGAATCTACGCCTACACACTTTTGTGGACATACAGTTGTATACACAGTGCTCCATCCACTCCAAGGGCCCAGGATCATGCTGAAGGAGCCACACAAAAAGAAGGGACATAATCCATCCTTGTTTAATAAGTAGGGTCATATGTCCATGCCATTAATTGTAATAAAAGTAGACATGCATTGCAGATTGGCTGAAGAGTTTACAAGTAAGACAATAAAATTTCACCTTTGCACACAAGTATCCAGTCTGTAATTTTTTTAAATCATTTTATTAGGGGCTCATACAACTCATCACAATCTGTACATACACCAATTGTGTCAAGCACATTTGGACAAATGTTGCCCTCATCATTCTCAAAACACCTGCTTTCTACTTGAGCCCTTGGTATCAGCTCTTAATTCCCCCCCTCCCTCCCTGATTCCCCTCACCCCTGAACCCTTGATGATTTATAAATTATTACTATTTTGTCATATCTTACACAATCCAACATCTCCCCTCACCTACTTCTCCACTGTCCGTCCGCCAGGAAGGAGGTTATATGTAGATTCTTGTAATCTGTTTCCCCTTTCTCCCTCACCTTCCCTCCACCCTGCCAATATCGCCACTCTCACCACTGGTCCTGAGGGGTTCATCTGTCCTGGATTCCCTGTATTTCCAATTCCTATCTGTGCCAGTGTACATCCTCTGGTCAGCTGGATATGTAAGGTAGAATTGGGATAATGATAGTGGTGGGGAGGAAGCATTCAAGAACTAGAGGAAAATTGTATATTTCATTGTTGCTACACCACACCCTGACTGGCTTGTCTCCTCCCTGCAGCCCTTTTGCAAGGGGATGTCAAATTTCCCACAGATGGGCCCTGAGTCCCGACTCCTCACTCCCCCTCATTCACAATGCTATAATTTTTTGGGGGGGGGTGTCTTTGATGCCTAATTCCTGATCCCTTCGACGCCTTGTGATCTCACAGGCTGGTGTGCTTCTTCCATGTGGGCTTTGTTGTTTCTCAGTTATATGGCCCCTATAGGACCCCAGATTCTATATCTTCTCAGCTGGGCACCGTCAGCTTTCTTCACCGCATTTGCTTATGCACCCACTTTGTCTTCAGCATTCGTGTTGGGGTAGGCTGGTGTGCTTCTTCCATGTGGGTTTTGTTGTTTCTTAGCTAGATGGCTGCCTGTTTATCGTCAAGCTTTTAAGACCCCAGATTCTATATCTTTTGACAGCTGGGCACGTCAGCTTTCTTCACCACTTTTGCTTATGCACCCACTTTGTCCTCAGCGATTGAGTCGGGACAGGCTGGTGTGCTTCTTCCATGTGGGTTTTGTTGTTTCTCATAGTCTATAATTAAGTTTGTAATGCATGTTTTAGCTTCCCACTGTCAAGTTCTAAAAGTCACAAATATATTGAATACCGACAGTATCACGTTGAGGTGAGAAGAGCAGTGGGCAGGGATCCAAGATGCTTGGTTCAAGCGTCTGCGTTGTCCTCTCTTATCTCCCTTAACTTGAGAAAATGACTTGTTCCCATGACCTGAGCCTCAGTTTCCTCATCCGGTATTACTGAGATAGCATTTGATACGTCTTAAAGTTGTAAGGCATAGTGTTGGAACTTGTGCGCATATTGATATTATATACAAACAGGTTTAAAAAATGTTTACTACAACTCTGAAATCGCTACAATATCTCAGGAAAATAATTTAGCAATATGAATAGCTGTTAAAATGTTCATAATTATTGACTATTAATTCCACTTCCAGGGCTCCAACCTGATTAAGGAATCAGGGATGGGCACAAATATTTATGCAAAAAAGATGATCACTGTGGCAGCGCCACTCACAGTGGGAAGTGGAAGGAACTGAAACAGAAGATTAGCACACTTAATACGTCATGATCCACTCTTACTCAATCCTTACAAGTAAACACGTCATACAATAGGAAATGAAAATGACTTTGAAAATCATTGGCAGGCTTCTTCTAGCTGAAGCCCCAACAGTGAAGGAAACTAACAAAAGGGCAGGTTTGGGAATTTTTAGAGTCAGGACCAGAATCTGGGGTACTTTCCCCAAACGCTGCTCGGCCCCCGGGCCGAGCCCATCCCTTCCCATCAGTACTGCACACACAGCCTCCTCAAGGATTCCTACAAAATGCCTTGATTCAAGTTCAGCTACGATAGCCCCCAACATGAGAATATGAGGCTTTAATTAATTGTAACAAGAGCCTTATATCATTGCCTCTGCTGACTGGTGCAGGTGCCAGAATGCTTCTAGAAGGCTATCATAAGGAAAATATTCTGAAGTAAAAGTTTTGTACATTGAGCTATTGATAATACTGGGAATAGGAAACAATCCAAATACCTAATGAGACCACGAGTTAAACAACTGGGCGACCATTACAGTGGTGGGCTGTTCTGCAGTCATTGAGGAGCCCGAATGGTGCCGTGATTCAGGACTTGGCTACTAACCCAAAGTTTGGTGATTCAACACCCCCCCAACCCCCCCAACCCCCGCCAGCTGCTCCCTGGAAGAACTGTGAAAATCTGCTTTTGTGAAGATTGCAGCCGTGGAAGTGCCGTGGGCAGCACTCAGCAGCAACGGGTAAAAGCGTACTTATGAGCGCTTGTAGTAGCAATTGGAAATGCTATGTCATAATGTAGAGCAAAATTATATCCGCTGTTTAATCTTAACAGTGTATGGAAAAGGATGAATAAAAACACTGAAGAGAAAAATATAACTTATTAAATAATGATCAAGCTGCATTATTTTTGTGTCATCTTTTCCCTTCATATACATACATATATATATTGTACAATTCACTTATATAAAATATTCAGGAGAAGAAGAGAAACAGTAAGGTAAGCTGATGAGAAATAAGTTTTCAATTCTCTATACTTCCCTCCACTTTGAAGATGCCCCCCGCCCCCCCCCCCCCCCCCAAGCATGTTTCCCTTTTATAATTACACTAATAACAATGAAGTAGCCACTCGGTGGTCGCCAGAAAGGAGCTTTCCCAGGTGTCTAAAAAGGATGGATTTTCGCTGCCATTAGACACGGTGAGGTGGAACATCCTGCGAGCCTATTGCCAACAGGTATAGAGTGGGGAAGACCACCTGGTAGATCTACCAGTGAAGGGCCTTCCACAGACACGCAATTCTTTCCATGAACCATTTCCTCCTGTCGTCAGTTGCCTTCCAGTCAGCTGTGCTCCGTGCAGGAGAGCCCTGCGTGTGCCAGAGTGGGCTTGTGATCCGGGGTGTGCTCAGAGGCTGTTTCTCCAGACGTGGGTCCCCCCGCCTTTCTTCAGAGGGCCTCTGGGTGTCCCACCTGTGGTTAACGGCTGCGTGCGAGAACTGTTGGTGCCACTTGGGGACTCCTTTCTCAGAAGAGAGAAAAGTGATTTTGTAGGCAAATAGGGACAACAAAGAAAGTCAGAAGGCTGAATGAACCCGGTTGAGTGCCCACTGCCTACATTTATCTCATGGAGTCTTTTTTCTGATTTTGTTCCAGTGTTGCTCGAAAATATTGGCGAGGAGCTAGATCCTATTCTGGAGCCTCTCCTGCTCAAACAGACCTTTAAGCAGGGTGGGAGCATATGTATCCGCCTCGGAGACGCCACCATTGAGTATGCACCCGACTTCCGCTTCTACATTACCACCAAGCTACGGAACCCTCATTATCTTCCGGAAACGTCAGTAAAGGCCAGTATAAAAATGAAAAGAAATGTTTCTTTCGTCAACTTAGTCAAATCTGACAGTTTATGATGATATTTTTCTCCTGACTCATGAGAAAAGCAGGATTTCCTATGAAAAGTGGATTTTGCCTCTTTTGGGGGGACTTTTCATAAAATTGCATAACAGTTTCCAAATGTTGCTCTTGTGTGTGCTTGGAGGTAATTAAGAAGCCCTCGCTGTGCCATGAAAAAGACCAAAGAAGCTAACTTCTCCAATTCACATTATTCTTAGATTTTCATTAAATATAGATAGCATATGTTCACATTCTTCCTTTGTAATTAGTGGTAATATGCTGATTGTTGGAATTGGAATTCAGGAACAGAAATCCATTCTTCTTTCTCAGATTCAGATCACTGCTTTCCAATTTTGTATAATTCCTAAAGACACTATTTTCTATCACTGGTTTTTTTTCAAAAGTCCAGAAAATTCCTTGAAGAATAAAGTTGGTTTAAAGTTTCAGCCAATGAATTACGTGACTTGAGCGCTCGCCCCGCAACAGAGCCCCTGAAGGCTGGGGGTCATTGTTGGTCCCTCTTCTTAGTCCCAGTTCTTTGCATTCCCTGTGTTGGCACTAAGTAAATGACTGTGGCCTGCTCGTATGAATGACCAAATGAATGAGGCCAGCAGGAACAAAAATGCTTTAATTTGGACAAGGAACCGAGAGAGGACCTTAAGAAATAGTGACTCTGATTTTGAGGTTCACAAACAGAGGCAAGATTCATCCAGCAGTTCATATGTACTCTGTCACTAGAAATATTAAAATTAACCTAGACATGTTTGTGTTGCAACACAGAAGAAGGACCACAATGGCGAAATTAATTCCCTCAAATATGAATAAAATATAACCTCTGCTTTCAAGAGGTTTACATTTTAAATAATGTACAGGCAACATGGTGGCTGTCTTGTCTGACCAGAGAGCCAGAGAAGAGCTATAGGGTGCCCCTGGGAGCTCTGGATTGGGGACCCCCTTGATTGGACATGGAGGACATAAACCTAGGGGAGCTAGGGTAACCCCTGAGCTTAGTTTTAGAAGCAGAATGTGAAAATATGGAATTCTTGATTCAATGTTTTTAATATTATATATTATTTCACATGTAAAATTCTCTATTACCTTTTCATTTATTGGACGAGCCAATATTCAGCCCCAGCGTAGAGGTTGGCCTCAGAAGTCCTGGGGCCGTAGTCTAAAGTAGTGAGTGTGACTGTGGGCATGCTATTTAATCTCTCTATGCCCCCGGCCCTCATCCATACATGTGGGAATAACAAAAAGCTCTGTCTCGTGGGGTGAGATGAGGATTCAGTACGTTCCCTCCTGCTACAATGCTTAGAATCAGGGCCAGCACGTAGGGTTCGCGATCAGCATTAGCTAGTGGTATTATTATTTAACTTTTAAATAAAGTGAGGATGAACCGCAGTTGACAGACTCCCAAAAGCTGTTCCCCAGCCCAAGCATGTGAAAATAAATTACACGAAAACCTTTTTTACTTTTCAGTAAAATATGCAAATATTTCACACACCACATAAACAAATCTTAGTTCACTAATAACTGGTGATAGTAGAAGTCATAAAACTGTGCGGAAGAAAGTGATGTATGAGTCAGTACAGAAATCCTTATGGTCCCCAGAGTGTCTTATTGCTTCATTATTTTTAATTGCTGGGATTGATTAAACAGGGATTAGAAAACATAGTGAGGCAGTTACTTGCTTTCATTTACAAATTAAAATACTTCCTCTTGATCCTATTTTTGGGATTTTTTATGTACCTTTTGCTTTCAAAGGCACCCAAGGGATGGAGTCACACCACCATTATCCTTTTGAGTCTAAATGGAAATAAAATTGTGAAACCATATTTGTGTGCTTTTAAATGTTTACTCTGAGCATTTGGATTTGCGAATGGATTTGGAAAGATCCAACATTAATTGAGTATGAATGACTGCCTTCTTGGCACTGACTACAGTGCAGTAAAAGCTGTAAAACATGCATTTTGCCGACTCGGTGCCTGTGGCCTTTAGATTAAAGTCAACATAACCTGTGTGCTTGGTTTCTCACACCAACAGGAAAAATCCCTCGAAACATTTATTAGAGTTCTTCCATGTGGAATTGCCAGAGCGGCAGAGAGTTACGTAAGGCATCGAGCGCGTTCTTTCAAATCGCTTAATTTCAAAACTTAAGATGGTCATTGTCTCATATATTATCTAACCATGTAAATTCTTTAATATCTATGTCCTTTTCACCTGTCAGGAGAGGTAGCATCTAGTAGTCGTTAAGAGTAGAAAAATGCATTTCTTACCCCGCAGTCAAGGAGCCTGATGGCGGGCAGTGGATCTCAACCTTCCTAATGCCTCGACCCTTTCATTTTTCTACCATAAAATTATCTTCGTTGCTACTTCGTAATTGTAATTTTGCGTCTGTTATGAATCGGGTGACCCCTGTGAAAGGGTTGTTTGACCCCCAAAGGGCTTGCGACCCACAGGTTGAGAACCGCTGGCCTAGTGGTTTAGGCAGCAGGCTGCTAATTGAAACATTAGTTCGCCAGCCCCGGCAGCTCTGCGAGAGAAAGAGGAGGCTGTGTGCTGGTGTGAAGAGGAGCGGCCTGGAGCACCCACAGGTGCAGCCCCGCTGCGCTCCAGAGGGTGACTGCGAGATGGGACTGACGCCTTGGCAGCGGACTCTCGGTACCCCACAGCCAGCACGAGAAGTCCATGGGTCAAAAGCCAAAGCAAACAGCAATATTAGGAACTGCGTTGTCTATTTTCCGATTGGAAGAATAGAAACCTTTGAGCCTTAGCAGGGCAGGTCATGTATAAACCAGGTGAAACCACCAAAGGGAAAGAAAATAAATGGGCCCTGCTCCCATTTTTAAATCTTCCCATGGCTGGGGAAATAGTGGCCATCCTTAAGAAGGAGAGCAGGTCACCTCTCTGTACGCAGCACAAAAGCAGGGGTGCAAGGTGGAGTTGGGGGCATGTGGGGTTTAAGATGAACTCTGCCCCTGAGCTTCTTTGTCTCATGCTGATTTTAATCCACAGAAGGTGCTCCGTAGACTAGCAGAATTTGGGGGAAATAAGTAGTAGAACAAAGAGGGGCACTCTTGTCATAAGCTTGTGTGCTGTGCTGGGGCTAATTTTAATGCATGTGTAGTCGTTTGCTAGATGCCTTTGTTGTTGTTGTTGTTTTCAACTGGCTCTGCTGGCTTTAAAGTTCTAATTTAAACAGGCAATAATAATAATCAGCAGATTAATGTAGACCAAAAGTGACAATCCTTTAACTGCTCCAGTCCAGTTAAATTGTACTATAGAATATGAAAAACAATCTAAGGTCAAAGTGTCTTTAACCTAGAGAGTCCTGTCTTAGATGAGTGTAAATACTTCCTCTTTAGGAATTTCTCTTTGCGAGAGAAAGGCTGAAAACTGGACTAGAGTCACCTCTCAATGTTTCTAGAAGTTGCTGACAATGCTGGTAATGCTTTCACAAGTGATGTACTCACACTGATGAGGTGAAGCTCAGATATGGGTGACAGCAAGTGTTCAACAACCCACAGACTCTGAGGAGTCCACTTGGTATGGGTTCCAATGATGGGATCGTGAGTTGCCCTTGTTCCTCTGTGGTGCTTTGCTCTCCCTTACGCGCTGCTGCCCTTTGCCAGGGTTGTTTCCTGGACGAGCAGGGGAGTGTTCAAAAACCTTAGTGGCCACAACCCACTCCAGAAGACTTATCGCAGGGTCTCTGAGGATGAGGTACAGAACTCAGTACTTTTGAAACTCCACAGGTGATGCTGATATTCAGCCAGCGTTGCGAACTCCTGGCCTAGAATGAATGCGTACTAGTAGCACTCTGCTTTTGTAAGACTCATAGTCTCGAAGACCCTGTGGGCCACTCTGTGCTGTCCTGTAGGGTCTCTATGGCAGTGACTTCTGTTCAGTTTGCTGCCGCCTTTCTCAAGACTAATGGCCCGTTGCCTGTGAAGTGCAGCTCGGGGCTCTTTGTCTGAGAAGTCCTCCTTGATCTCTTGGCCTGGGTTAGATGCCACCATCTGCACTCCTATGACATCTGATGTTTGTCACTGAACTACCACAGTCCTTATCTGACTGAGTGTTAGGTTCGCGTCTGTTTCCCAAACTGAACTAAGATTCCTAAGGAAGAAATCCACACTATCTCATTTTACCGTATAACAGAGATATGGGGGGTCTTGTTGAATAATCATCAAAGGCCTAGGATTTAAGGAAACAGAAATAGCAGAAACCAATTTCATGAACAGGGGTTGCTTATATTGTATGGCTTGTAGGGAGAATCTGCTTGGTGCCAGGCATGGAGCCATGAGGTCAACTAAGAGAGAACCCCTTTGATAGAATTATGTATACTCTAGTCTAAGAGAAAGAGAAGTAAACTCATGATGACACACACGATGTTGCGTGTTGCAAAGGAGTTAGGACTCGTACGAAGGAAGCAACCAGAGTGGGAAGAGGGATGTAGCACGTGGACTAGAATTGTGTCCAAGAGAAGGTGACCCCACATCTGCACATTGAAAGGCGCTGAGCTGGGGGAGATCCACCCCAAGCAGAGCCGGTGTCTGAGGTGCCAGATGTCCATGGGAATCCACCGTGAGTGCAGTTCCACTCAGTGAAAGGTGTGTTAACTGTTGGGAAAACGATGCTCCCGACACAGGGGCAGACCTTAAGAAGACATGAGGGCAGATCAAGTGCAAAATCAACAAAGTGGTGGGTTGGGGGGGGGCGTGTCACAGGAAAGTGGAGAGAATGGTGTCCGTATATAAACAGAGGACATAACTTGAGGGAAGGAAGACTTCAGCTAAGGGTCACATCCCACAAAACCCAAGTCACTGCCATCGAGTTGATTCCAATTCATCGAGATCCTCTAGGATGGGGTAGAATTGCTCCTTAGGGACTCAGAAAGTATATCTTCTTTTTAAATCTCTTATTTTTAAAAATCATTTTATTGGGAGCTCATACAACTCTTATCACAATCCAGACATCCACCCATTGTGTCAAGCACATTTGTACATTTGTTGCCATCATCATTTTCAAAACATTTTCTCCCTACTTGAGCCCCTGGTATCAGCTTCTCATTTTCCCCCCTCCCTCCCTCATGAACCCATGATAATTTATAAATGTTTTTTTCATGTCTTACACTGACGGATGTCTCCCTTCACCCGCCTTTCTGTTGTCCATCCCCTTGGGAGGAGGTTATAGGTATATCTTTCAAAGAGCAAACAGTCTCATCTTTGTCTAGCAAAGACAGAGTGGGTTTTCACCGCTGACCTAACTGCGGTTAGCAGCACAATATATAACCACCTAGACCACCAGAGCTCCTTCAGCCAAGGTCAAGTGTGCTTATTAACTGCTAGGTATATTGGTGACCAGAGGAAGAACATTTCTGTCATTTATTGCTGTGTGGGAGGTGCAAGGAGGGACAGATTGCCAAGGACTGAATAATGAACTGAGACGGAGGTAGAAATTACCGATACACATCTCATGACGTCTGTATGTGTAACACTAAAGAGAGTGCCAGAGCTTGAAGGAATGGTGAGATGAAAGGACTGATTTGCTTGTTGTTTGCTTTTTCAAAAGAGAGATCATAGCACGTTGACCAGGGAGCCCTGGTAGTGCTGTGCGATTAAGCATTGCTGCCGCTGCAGCAGCTACTATCCTCAAGGTTGGCTGTTCAAACCCATCAGTCCCTTAGAGGGAGAAGAGACTTTCTACTTTCTACTCCTTTAAAGATTGACAGCCTCAGGAACCAACAAGGGCAGTTCTACCCTGTCCCATGGGGTCACTAGGAGTCAGAATCGGCTCTAGGGCAGTGGATTCAAGGATGTTTACCAAGAGTTAGGGAGCTATAAATCAGAGGGGGGCAGGGACCTGTTAGCAGGTAGCATCTTGATAGACACCATTGAAATGTAAATTCTTTCCTTTACAATGGTGGTTGATTATCTTATTGCAAAAGCACATTACTCAAGACAAGTAATTACAGGGTGTTCTTGTCTCTCTTATCTCACTTTGTAAAAATCCCTTTCCTTTTGACAAGCTATGATTCTCAAAATGGAAATCAACTAATCCAGGAGACTAGGAAGGAGACCTACCAATCTGACTCAAATCAATTCTCGCTTTGAAGAGTTGTCAGAAATTTGATCAGTTTGCAAAAAGAACAAATTGATCACCAAGTGAAAAACTTTAAAGTATTACATTTCAGTCTCTGAGAAATCTTATTGTTGCAATATTTCTCTTGTAGGGTACCATCAGGTCGAATCACCTCACAGGGATCCTCCGGGACAGGATAGAACTGCCCCATGGTGTTTCCTAGACTCTGGGGGCTGTTAATCCAATCTTTGTACTTTCCTGTATATTCCATCGCATTGTTGTTGTGAGCTGCCATTGAGTTAGCCTTGTCTCCTGGCAACCAGGGACATCAAGATTGGAGCTCTATTGTCCGGGGGGTTCGTTGCCTGATGTTTTGAGGAGTGGGTCACCAGGCCTTTTTATCTAGTTTTAGTCTGAAAGCTCCACTGAGATGCCTCTCTATTGACAAGCAGGTAGGGGCTGCATCCTGGTCTCCTACATGGAAGGCAAGAATCCTACCACGGTAGAACCACCGTTGCCCGCATATTATCGTTGTTGCTAGTGTTTTTGTTAGGTTCAGCCAGGTTGCTTCTGACTTGCAGCAACCTTAAGCACACTTTGAAGCGCTGCCTGGTCCTGAGCCATCCTTGCAAACTGTCTCTTTGTTTGTGCCCATTGTTGCAACTACTTTGTCCATGAATAGCCCACTTTTCCTACACATGCTGATTTGTCTGTTTTAGAGTTAGAACTTGACACAAATAAGCAGAGACTTTGCCGATGGGAATAGCAATATGTATATATATATATACACACACACACACACACACATATATATGTGTGTGTGCGTATGTGTGCTGATGGGAATAGTAATATGATTTATCTATGTGTGTCTATTTTTTTCCAATATAGGTCACACTGTTGAACTTCATGATCACTTCTGAGGGCATGCAAGATCAGCTTCTGGGAATTGTGGTGGCAAGAGAAAGGCCAGACCTTGAAGAAGAAAAGCAAGCTTTGATATTACAAGGAGCAGAAAACAAAAGGTTCTAAGTGTTATAAAACACAGAATGGCGCTTCCTTGTTTCAAGATTATTAGCATGAACATTGAAGTCCACTTTAAAGATCTCTGTTGGTAGATTCTACAGGTGCATGGTGGGATGCCTGTGTGGTCATGGAGGTTGACTCGGTGGCGGTGACTTTGCATTCATTATAGTCCGTATTTTGATGTGGAGTTCTCAGCCACCGCAAGAATTAAAAGATCTGCCAAAGTCACAGTGGTGCATTTTCATCGATTCAACAGAGTGGTAACACAAGAGTTTAGCATTCGTTTTCTAACCGCGGTCATCTGTTTTCATTGACTGCCCAATGAGTCTGTTTTAATGCACCACAGCCCTGTAGAGGGTTCCACAGCTGTAAATCTTGGGAGCACATAGTCTCGCCTTTCTCCCGTGGAGCACCTTGTGGGTTTGAACGGCCAACCTTGCAAGTTACTTAATGGCCAGTGCCACCAGAGCTCCTCCGGAATGACAGCACTGCATTCCACTATCCCCCCATGACATCTGTACCATGGATAGGCTAAGGCTCGGTAAATCATGCAACATTTCAGAAAGTAAAGGGGGTGATACTTTTTGGGGTTCACTCCAGGATAATATACTTGATGGCAGACTAGACTGGCTTATCATATTTCTCTCCAGTCACCCCTAAATGATCATTAGGGAGAGAACGGGAGCAGAAAGGATGGTCTTGGTGACATTTTGCAGATGAAGAATTAATTACCCACCGTCATCATTATAGATATCTGTCCACAAAGAGATGCGTTCCTTTGGATTTGCAGGCTCTTTGTTTCTTATAAGAATGTGTACGTGAAGCAGTTTTCCACAACCCCTTTTGCTTCTGAGAAAATTGTGGTTTATTTCAGGCAGCTAAAGGAAATAGAAGACAAGATTTTAGAAGTCCTTTCGTCTTCAGAAGGCAACATATTGGAAGATGAGACTGCCATCAAGATATTATCTTCCTCCAAGGCTTTGGCTGATGAGATTTCGCAGAAGCAGGAAGTAGCCGAAGAGACAGAGAAAAAGATTGATGCCACCCGCCTGGGCTATCACCCCATCGCCACCCACTCCACCATCCTGTTTTTCTCCATCGCGGATTTGGCTAGCATCGAGCCCATGTACCAGTACTCCCTGACCTGGTTCATTAACCTTTTCATCCTGTCTATTGAAAATTCCGAGAAATCAGAAATCCTATCAAAAAGGTATGTAAGAGAAATACAGGCTCATTACTCATGAATGCATGACCATCAGGGTGTAATTGGCGGGCTTCACTATTGTCTCAGAAGGGGGCAAACATCACGGCCACTGAGCTAAAATGAAGTTGATTAATCATCGTACCAGAAATGAATTAGAAGGTTAGAAATTGAACAGATGCGGCCAGGTTTCGCCTGCCAGCAAATTGTTTACGGAGATAATAGGGTTATTATGCAACTCCAGAAAAACTAAATATTTACATCAGTGTCCTCATTTGTACAAATGTACCAGTAACTGAAGGTATGGAAGGAACAATTAATACAAACAATGTGAGTTTCACCTTCTGTGAGCTTTCATTCCCAAAGTTAAGATTCGTATTTCGATATGCACATAGAGAGCTTCTTTTTTGTGTTATAATTACTTAAGTAAAACACTTTATTTGATTGTTGATTGTTATGATAAGGAATAGAATTATAACTGTGTATTATAGCATGTTTACTAGAGAATAAAGTTTGCATTTGATTTTTAATTCGTGAGATAACTTTCCTAGTTTGGTATTAAACATTTTTTATCTCAATGTCTAAAATGAACGAAGAAAGTAACTCCTTGCAGTCTGTGCCCTTTATAACTTTATGATAAATATCAAGCTAGATGTTTCCATTTCTTGACTGTTGGTACCTGTAAATGAAGGTATCACTCACCTTAGAAAGTATATTTTTAGAAATCAAAGATGTTAGCGTCATTGACATCTGAATGGAATCTGTTCACTTGTCATGGCAGAGGTCAGAAATTTTAAATATTCCCAGCTTGAGCAAAAAAACTTTAGTGTCGTTCATTCTTTTTCAGGCTTGTGATGTGAGACAATAAAGGTGTAACACTGAAGCTGTTTGCTTGACAGACAGTACGTTAGATTCCCACCCGTGGAGGCTAAAAAGAGAGGAGAAAGTATCTATAGGGGGGAAAGGAAGTGCAGGATGACAGTGTAAAGTTTTCTGTTTTCTTGTTACTATATTATTTTAAAAAGCTTTTTTCTCATTCCCTCCTCCTTCCTGAACGTTTCAAGTGTAGAAGGGTTACTGAAGCAAAGACAACAAGGTCTAGTGATGTTTCATAGAAAGTTGACAGGCATTTGATCATAGGTTAGTTCATTGAACACGCATGTCTGGTTTATCACACTAGATTCTGAGTTCTCCAAGGGCAAGGATTTCATTTCATTGTGTTGTGTTTTATTATTCTTATTCCTAGAATTTTGTACAGTACTAATTACATTTTAGCCACCTTGTAAATGATTTCCTTCTTTTAGCTGTCGATCATAATATTTGCTTTGGTCAAAACAGTTCCCACCAGAATGTTACCATTTTAAGTAATTTAAAATGAAATTCAAGGTAGTTGCTGGTATCCAGAGAAGAAAAGTCCTCTGCTCTGCCACTCAAAGACAAATTCACTTTCAAGTTTAAAATGGCAGAACACCTCTCTGCTTTCAGAATAAGCAGTGGTCTTTTTTTTTTTTAAATCATTTTATTAGGGACTCATACAACTCTTATCAAAATCCATACACACATCAATTGTGTAAAGCACATTTGTACATTCATTGCCCTCATCATTCTCAAAACATTTCCTCTCCACTTAAACCCCGGCATTAGGTCCTCATTTTTCCCCTCCCTCCCCGCTCCCCGCTCCCTCATGAGCCCTTGATAATTTATAAATTGTTATTTTGTCATATCTTGCCCTGTCCGACCTCTCCCTTCACCCACTTTTCGGTTGTCCGTCCCCCAGGGAGGAGGTCACACACAGTTCCTTGTAATCGGTTCCCTCTTTTCTACCCACTCTCCCTCTACCCTCCCTGTTTCGCCACTCACACCACTGGTCCTGAAGGGCTCATCCATCCTGCATTCCCTATATTTCCAGTTCCTATCTATACCAGGTCTTTTTCTTTACAGCTCTTGTTACTTCAAACTAGGACTCATCTGATATGCGGCGTCTTTGTCTTCCTGACTGACCCTTGTGATAGAAAGGAAGTCAAATCCACTTTCACTCAGATGTGAGAATTGTATGCACTTGAAACAAAATGTGGCATTTCCCTCTTAGTGGACTCCTTTAATTTATAAATAACTTAAAAGCATAGTTTAGTGTTAAGGTGGTTGGAGGGATCCAAGAAAGTATGTATTGGGGAGTACTAAGCATTTATTAAAGTATTAATATGCAGAAATGTGCAGAGACCGGTGTTATTTGTTCAATGCACTGTACTAAATGAGCACACCTGTGTAACTGGCAGAGCCTTAACAACAGCTCAGAAGGCTCATTCATTCCCGTTTCCAGTCCGGCCCCAGGGCAGCCACGGTCCTGACTGAGGCCACCAGAGATTGAGTGTGTCTCTTTCAGAACTTCATATAAACGGAATCACACAGGATGTGTTTTGTTCCCAGCTTCTCGCACTCGGTGGGTGTGACGCTGGCGAAATTCCTTCAGATTGGTTGGGTACAGGGCAGTGGTTAGTGCCCGCTCCCTGCTGGTTGCTATTCCAGGGTGGGCGCATTCCACACTCGTACAGTCTACTGTTGAGGACATTTGCATAGTTTCAAGTTCATGCAGCCTTGAGCACCGTGTGTATGGTTTTTGGCAAAGATATGCATATACATTTCGGATAGCTGTATGTCCTGGAATAGAATTGAGAGTTCTAGGCGATGCAAATGTTATGTTTTGGTAACTCCTAACAAACAGCGTTCCACAGAAACCGTGTCAAGAGAGAATCTTTTGGCCAGTCAACTTTATTTAGTAAAATAAGAATTTTCATTTAAGTAAGCTAAGTGCCACATCAGAAATTAGAGCGAAAAGGAGTTCTCAGCAGAGGCCTTTGTTGATCTGCCCATCACCGATAAACACTGGACTGTGAGGGTAGCTAAGAGAGAACGCATGGGACTATTAACACCAGCCTATTAAATTGTTTTGCGACCTTAATATTGGTAAACTTGTCTCTTGTTTCCTTTGATTCTAAGACATAAGTATGTTTAAATCTTGCTGATCTTCTGAAAAAAGAAATACATTTAAATTTTGCTGATCTTCTGTGGGGTTTTTAAAATTATTTATAGTAATAATAGTTGTCTAGCATGATACCAAACATATAGCACAATATGATAGGTGTGCTATAAAATAATGATAATCATTAATAGCATGTGTTTGTTATACATTTTTTTTACTGCATCAGGACTTTGGCAAAATTGATAAATAAATAAAGTAGCAAATGAACACATAAGCAAAAATCTAACTAGATATATCTTTGTTAAAGGACAAAACTGAGCTCTGTTGACATATATACATAGTATGTGCATGTAAATATATACATCGACAAACACCGAAATTTATTTCATTTTCCTTTATTTTCCACCAAGATCACTTTCCATTCAACAAAGTAACCTTCTGAAACATAGTTTTTAGTACCTACACAATATGCCATCCCAAGAATATACGATCATTTTCTCATTATAAGATCTAAATCATCTCTAGCTATTGCTACTATAAATACTGTTGCGATAAATATACATGTCCACATCTCTTTAGGCTAGAAACCAGAACTAGGACAAAAAGTGCCCACTTCTCCCAGATTCCTGATATAAAGTTTTCTCCTGGGAGGTTATTTAAATGTACAACTTCATCCGTAGAAGATGAATGATCTCATACCTCTGCATCGGTTGTCAGCATTGAAGATGATAATGTTCACCTTCTTTTCCACTGTAAAAGATTATTAAACTATCGTATCTTACTCACCATACTTATAGCACAGTTTAATCATAGTTTAATGAGATTGAACTTGAATGTCTAATATGATTGACCCTTATAATCTTCCCTTCAAGCTTTTCATTTACATGAGTCTATTTACCTTAAAGTGCAGAAACTTATTTTAATCTACAAAGACCAAATATGAGTTAGCCCGTATTAATTGTACTATTGGGTTAAAGCAAATTAAATGCCAAGGCTGAAAAGACTGCCTATTAGCATGACAAAGGAAATAGGAAATTGTACGATTATCTTAAATCTGCAAAGAATTCAAGTATGTTTCAGTAACTAATTCCAAGGCCGTCTCTACCAAGCCCTGTTTCAGAATTTCCAACATCAATTTATTATAATTCCCTCACTGGCAATGCTGCCAGGGAATAAAATAGATAAGGAAATAGCAAAGAGTGAAGACATGAGGAGAAAAAATAAAGCTAGGAAGATTATTGCATAATCTGTCAGTGTTCAGAGAGCCAATATCTGATTGCACAGGTGGATTTTTCCCCCTGGTTAAGAAACGCCAACATAATTTGCTCAATTATAATCGACTATGGGTTTTGATTTTCCTTCAGATAAATTAACCTGCTTAGAAAGTTTGGGCTATTAATTCATGCCAATAGTAAACTCTCTAAAAATGGTTTTAGCCAAAGGTTCATTTCTATCATAACTATTATACGCTAGAAAATAAAAAATATTTTGAAGGGTGATTTCAAGGATAATATATGTTTTTAATGAAATAATTATGTGAAAATGCTTAAAGTGTTGTATTCATTGATTAAATATTACTATGAATACTGATCACATGGGCTAGCAGTTACTGGAAATTTGTGAAGCAGAAATGCTGCTGTCATCATTCACATGCCCCTTTTTCACCTATGTGGTAGTGAAAGATGTAGTTCTTCCAATTTTGTGATTTGTTAGGCTTGTATAGATTTATAAGCCGTGTATCACAGTACCAACTTAATGCTAATTTAATGAAGGAGTTGTTAATGGAAAATATTTTAGCTCCAAGGAAACACTTTGTAGTTCATAGGTCTGTTACTGCAACAAACCAATACAACATATGTGGATTGTTTTTCTCAAAAGGAAAGTGGAGAGAGAGAGAGAGAGAGTGTGTGTGTGTGTGTGTGTGTGTGTGGTGCTTTTTAAGTCAGTCAACAGTAAAATACAATTCTTCTCAAGTGTTTCTGTGGTACATAGCTCTCAAATTGGTGCATCCAGTTAACGACCAGCCTTGATTGTGTGGAGGGTTATTGACCAGAACGTTTAGTAGAGAAGCATCTATGTCAGTAGTTTGTGATAGTTTCTCACGGGGGTTTTCCTTAAAGTATCGTGTGTTTTTACTTATCCATGGTTATTTCTATTGACCCTCAGGCTTCAAATTCTCAAGGATCATTTTACGTACTCCCTCTACGTCAACGTCTGCCGGTCGCTGTTTGAGAAGGATAAACTGCTGTTTTCTTTCTGTCTGACCGTCAATCTGCTCATACATGATCATGCGGTCAGTGTGGGTTTCCTGTGTAGGGAAAACATAATCATGATACTGATGCTGATTTACCGATTCCCAGGGGTTCAAAGTAGTTGAAGTGTTATTATGGGGAAGACAACAGAGCACAACTGGCTTTTGAAACTCACAGAGGCGAAAGATGCAAATTTTCATTTCAGGAAGCTAACTCCCAAATCAGAAATTGAAGCCAAAGTAAGCTAAGCACGGAGTTCTTAATGCTAATAGTACTTCAACCTTGATGTTTTAGTTCAAAGCCAGTCACTTCTATTAGCGTTTCATACGAGGGTGCATCTAAACTTACTTAACTAAATAGACGTGTATCGGTGGTGTCCACGGAGATCTTGTTTTGTGCAAGTTAGTCCCATCTAGCCACTTGGATTCAAAGGTATCTTTTATACATTTTTGTTTTATTTTAACATATTCATTTAAAATGTAGGAATTTTTAAAAAGAAATTCATAATGTGATGACTATTGATTGGTTTCACATGGTGATGCCTGGGTGAATTCTGAAAGGGTGAAGGCTTTGTTCGTGTAATTCTTGAAAAAGTTGAATAGACCACCTCTCTGTCTTCCTAATCCCTGACGCGTCTTGCTGCATTATTCCCAAAGATTAATAAAGCCGAGTGGCGATTTCTGCTCACCGGGGGAATCGGACTGGATAACCCTCACACCAACCCTTGCACATGGCTTCCTCAAAAATCCTGGGATGAAATCTGTCGACTGGATGATTTACCTGCCTTCAAAACCATTCGTAGGGAGTTTTTGCACCTAAAGGATGGATGGAAAAAAGTATATGATAGCTTGGTATGTGTTTAGCCCTCGTATTCAAAAGCTTTCAAATACAGAAAAAGCATGTTAATCAATGTAACCTTTATGAAAACCAAGATTCAAATAAGCTTTGGATAGTCAGTGTGATGTTAAAATAATATAAACGTTTGGATTTATTATCCACACTTTCTAAATTAGAAATTCCACTTGAACTTCTCTCCACATTCTTTGAAATGTGTGGGGATGCAGAATAAAACAAAATAAAGCTTAAATTCAGGGTTCTTAAAAATGTTCTTGTTGAAGTGCCTGCTGCACTTTGTATTGTCAATTTTGATTTTGGCAATTATAACAGCAGATGCATTAAAATGGACAAAATTGCTAGTGTTTAACTTAGCTTACATCCTGAGTGCAGGATGTAAGCTAATAAGTGTTTTTTTTTTCATTTGAGAAGAAAGAAAAGTTAATAATTTAACAATTTTAATGAGACTATCTTGCTAATTGGAGAATAATATGGTTGATACCTACCATGATACTCACAGTTTCCCTTCTGGAATTTATAGTATTTGTTGTATTCCTTTTTGCTACTCTCTCAATGGGGAAGAAAATCGCATCAGTCAGGATAGATAGGGGCGTAAAAGGTGATTATTGGTGCGGTCAGGTGGAATTTCTAGCCACAAAGTTGATTGTTCCACCTGACCGTCCACTCCTTCTTGGGAGATAATTGGGACAATCTGCTGCCACAACAATTAACAATCTTGGAAACGTTGATTGACTTGATGGCAGTAGGTTTCATGGTGGGTTTGGATCAACAATCAGTGGTGCACCTGTAAAAACTTGAATTGGCAGCCTTGGGTGAAAGGTGGATTTACAGTGACAAAAACAAGTGCTTGGGGCTGCTTCTGAACAACAGAAAACCTCATGGCATGTGTTTCTTGGTTTGGAGGTTTAAGGTCGTGGTTTTATAGGACCTACCAATTAATTGGCCTAATAATGACTAGTGTTTCTAGCTCCTAGTTGATTGCATAGTGCCTGAGGTCTTAGAAACTTGCAAGCAGCCATCCTGGGCATGGCGATTGGTTTCTTCTCTGAGCAATGGCAGAAAGGGGAAACAGAGTATGTGACTAATTGCCTCTGTGAACAACTGTCTCTCTTGCCATGAGCTAGAAGAACGAGATCGTGTTTGGCTACCATTACTGAACAGTTCCATCAAAGGTTCCAGAAAAGAATACCGATCACAAATGGTAACATGCTGAACAGAATTGCAAACTCTCATAGACTCCAGACTTTGAAATTGAGCCATGGTTGAATCCCTTGAAATGACTCCCCTGAACTCGTCTTTAAGCTTTAAACCAAAGATATCACTTGGTGTCTTCTTAAAACCAACCCGTAGTTTAGCTTAACTAGTAAAGCGTGTCTGCTTGAGCATTACATGCTTTGAAGATCTGTCTCCAGGGGATCAAACTGACAACAGCAATGCAAACCATGAGATAGAAACCGTGCAGAGAGCAGCGAGTTCTGCCAACCAGGGAGGCACAACTCGGAGAAAGAGGGTGGGGATGATTTAGCAATGGGAAGACTGGCTGTATCGCTAACTGGGACAGGTAGAAACATACTGTATATATTCCCAACAAATAAATTACATTGAAAAATACACTGTGCCTTTAAAAACAATCTTCCAAATAACATTGAACTCTACCTACTGATATTTTAGGAACCACACCATGAGCCTTTCCCTGATGGTTGGGAAGAAAAAGCAAATGAGTTTCAAAGGATGCTTATCATTCGCTGCTTGAGGCCAGACAAGGTAAAGGCGGGCATTGAAATTAGTTCAATGATTCCAGTTCTTCTTTTCTACATGGTTAAGCTGGTGATGTATGTCCTTATGAATCATGTGAGAAGTGGCAAGGCCCCACTTCCTTCTAAGGTAGCCATTTTCCAAAAATTTTGTATATTTATTAAAATACAGTGAATAAGATATGGAGCACATTGCATTGTGTAGTTTTCTTTCTCCTGTGATTTCTTTCAAATGTTCATGGTCCCCGTGGTTTCTCACAGTCGACTTCCTTCACATGCTGTAGTCTCATTTTTATTCTTATTTCTGAGGTGAAATTGACCATTCACTCAGGCTGGTACACGAAAGGGGGCTTCAAACAGCTTGTGGAAACTTCCATTATCTTTTTTTAACTTTTTATCCATGGAATTGTTCTGTGATATATGAAGCCCCCTCAAACTAGGATCTCTGTTGCTATCCTGACATAGAGTTGTTTGTTAATCTCTGGAGAGCAAGTAGAATATTGTTTTATTGTATGGATCTCATCATTAAGTTGTGTGAGGGTACAAATAATTTAGTGATACTTCCCTGCCATTGAGTCAGTGATGACGCGTAGAAAGCCTAAAGGACAGGTAGAACGGTCCCTGTGAGTTTGCAAGACCGGGACTGTTTGCTATGGAGTAGAAAGCCCCATCCGGCTCACCAGAGCATCCATGGGAGAAGGATAAAGCTTTCTGCCCACGGAAAGATGGACTGTCCTAGAGTCCTGTGGGGCAAATCTATCAAGAGCACAGCTTTGGAATACTCAAAACGATCAGCCTTACTGTCTGGGCCAACCCTATCTGCCTTGCTTTTAAAGGGCCCCGCAGAGCCCATACGTAGCTACTGTGTTTATTTACCTTTTGAGGAAGGCTCTCTGATGAGATTCAAATCAAATCCAATTCACTGCTAACAAGTTGATTCCAACTCTTAGCTACACGTTAGGGAAAGGCAAAACTGCCTGAGGCTTTCCAAGATGTAAATCTTCAGCGGAGTAGCAAGCCTCATCTTTCTCCCTCAGAGCCTGGAGGTGGGTTCCATTGCTGACCTCATGGTTTGCAGCCCAAAGCTAAGTTTGGGGATACGCCCCCAGGGCTCCTTTTCTGATGAGACTAATC
Organism: Echinops telfairi; assembly: GCF_000313985.2. NCBI lineage: Eukaryota > Metazoa > Chordata > Mammalia > Afrosoricida > Tenrecidae > Echinops > Echinops telfairi. Next base: position 21,341,042 of record NW_022103899.1, on the reverse strand, counting down.
GGTATTATCAATAGAACTTGTCTTTAACCAACTGGTTATTAAGGGAATTTGTTTTCCGGCTGGAGTAAGCCATGGGTGTGTGAGCTGGGGCCCTGGTAGGAGGATCGACTCAAGTAGTTCAGCAGAGGGAATAAGTCTACTTAGGAGGTAAACTGAATTTAGATGATTAAAGAAATGTGTTCATAGGTCTATTCACACGTATGTTTCTAGTTGTAGTCTATCAAACTTGAATGCAAATCTCATTCAAGCAAGTGTATATGAAATGGACAGATATACAAGGGGCCTTTAAAAACTTTGTAGAAAAATTCTATTATTTTTAAATTAAAATTTTTCATGGATTTTTGAAGCCCTCTTTTATAAGAGTATTATGCTAAAATAGTCATTATAATGTAGTTAATTTAGTATTTCTTTTTTTTAATCATTTTATTAGGGGCTCATAGAACTCTTATCACAATCCATACATACATCAATTGTGTAAAGCACATTTGTACATTCATTGCCCTCATCATTCTCAAAACATTTGCTCTCCACCTAAGCCCCTGGCATCAGCTCCTCATTTTTACCCCTGCCTCTCTGCTCCCCCCTTCCTCATGAACCCTTGATAATTTATAAATTGTTACTTTGTCATACTTAGCCTAGGTTACTTAATTCAGCTTCATCCTCTTATATGCGAAGAAGAAAATTCTATAGATAACAGTGCAAGGAAGGCCCAAAGATATTTTGAAGGGGTTAAATGCTATCTTAGTTGATTATAGGAGCTCTTTTGCAGTTCACTTTCCCAGGGTGCATCTGTAATTATTCTTATGTGGCTTCTGTGCCCATGTGACACGGATACCAAACAAATGCTTTGACTTTGTGAAGTACAGTGAAAATCAGAAAAATTTGTGAGTTAATTTACTCAGCATACAACTTAGCAAGTTCATTTTTATGGAAAAGTCTCAAAGCAGAAATCAGAAACAAAACTAAGAGTGACCCAGGAGAACAGAATAAGACAAGAGGAATGTACATGTGTCTCTTCACTTCTTCGCCTTCCACCCACGCCTGCCTCACTCCACTGCGGTGCTTTTCCTTTCAGCGACTGTGCTGAAAGAGCAAATTCATCGTGAGCACATTTCAGGGTTGTATTGAGCCCCTTAATGAGGCAACCGGCAGGATGACGGGGAAGCAGGCAGCCACAAAGAATGTTCGCAGAAGGAGGATTTACCTAGTTAGAAGTCAAAACTTTAACATAATTTGATAGCTAGATACAGGGATACAGGGCTTGCTTAACCCACCTTCCTCACTTTTCGGGTCTTCACCGGGTCCCGATAATCCGGAGCCAGCACTCAGACATACTGGGTTAGGCTTTGATTGGAGAGACGGGACAGTGGATGTGCACAAGTTGTACTAGAAATAAACTTCCACTCCCACCAGTTCCCCCAGACCCCAAGGGGGAGTTCTGCTCTCCTCAAATTCACTCTCAGAAAATACTCAGGTACGTTATCAAAGGGGAAAATGCACCATAGTTTCATCTGTTTCTTGGGTGTATGACTCATTTCTTTTTCACGACGCGCTTCGCTCTCTTCCAGCTATGTCATTTCCCCCCTTGATGCTATGGGGAAAGTCGCACAAATTACACTAAGATTTCTATTTGGGGGTTGTTGGTTTCGGGGATACAATCGATATATATTTTAAACCGCAGCGCTCCTGTAACTTCAGCTCTCCCCCACTCTGTCTCATATACTCGTCAAAAGGAAGAACTTGCTTTTGAAATCCAGTGTCAATAATCACCCAGTTAGCTCTTGTTATTTAAACAACTTAGATTATATTCTACCTAAAAAGGATTATTGAAATAATAAAAGTTAGATTTATGACTATTGACACCAGAATTAGAACGAGATTTTCTTCTTTAGTGGGAAGGGGATAAAACAAAGAAAAATGTAGGCGTCTGCCCTATCTAGAAGACATTTCTGGTGTACATAAGGTCTCTATGTCTCAACCTACTCAAGGGTACCTAACGAAAACAGTCACAAAAGGCATTAAGGAGTGCCAGTGATATAGTGGGTTATGTGTTAGACTGCTAACAGCTAGGTCAGCAGTTCAAAACCACCAGCCACTCCACAGGAGAAGATGAGGCTTGCTATCATAAAGCTTTACAGTCTCAGAAACCCACTGGGGAAGTTCTACCCTGTTCTGTAGGGTCACTCTGAGTCAGAACCAACTCAATGGAAGTGAGTTTGAGTTTGCAGTGTAAGCTTCCTCTAAGCTGTAGCATCTTTGACCCTCTGCCAGTGCTAAGGAATACCTTAGTTCCAGTAGCTAAAGTCCTGTTTCAAATCCCCACTGTGTTTGAACTGTTGAACAAAATTTTAACTGATTTTCATGAAACTAATTTTTAAAATTTTTATTAAACTAATTCTTTCAAATGTATTATCATGTCTAGGTTATCCCAATGTTACAAGAATTTATAACCAACAAATTGGGACGCATCTTCATTGAGCCACCGCCTTTCGATTTGGCGAAGGCGTTCGGAGACAGTAACTGCTGTGCACCGTTAATCTTCGTGCTCTCGCCGGGGGCGGACCCCATGGCCGCGCTCCTGAAATTTGCTGATGACCAGGTACCGTGAAGCATATGGTATTATCTGCTATTAAACCAAAAAACCCACACCAAACCTGCCACTGAGTGGATTCCAACCCCTAGTAACATGAGTCTTCAAAAGTGAATGTAACAATTCCATTATCTTTTAAGTAAATTTTTCTATAAACTTTTTGAAGCCCACTTATGTGTGGATATATGTGTATATGTGAACACATATGAAAAATAGCACTAACACTTTGTTTATAATTGACATCCTAAGGGGTGATGGAAAGAGAAAACTTTATCCCTCCCTTGGCACTCGGTTGGATTACACTTAGAAACCTTTGAGTGATGCTAGATAATTTTATGGTAATATAGTTAATGCTCAGTTTCCTGCATTCATTATATTGAGTCTTCCAGACCCGTGCTGTCTCCATACATCTTGACCATTTTCACATACAGGGATATGGAGGATCCAAGCTCAGCTCTCTGTCTCTTGGTCAAGGTCAAGGGCCCATAGCCATGAAGATGGTGGAGAAAGCTATCAAGGAAGGCACATGGGTGGTTCTTCAGAATTGCCACCTTGCCACCTCTTGGATGCCAACCCTTGAGAAAGTGTGTGAGGTAAAATTTCAAGTGTTTTTAGGAGATTGTATTCCCAAAATGTAATTGCTGATGTACACTCCAACCAAATAGCTCCACTGTACTGCTGGAGGTTTGCAGAAAATGGAATTGAAAATAGAATTTTTCTATGAACCTTTTAAATCACCCTCATATAAGTTCTTTTCCACCCTCAAAATCCCTCTTTTTAAATCTCCCCACTTGGTTTAAGAGTGATGTATTTGAGTATGTTGTTTAATAGTCTCACAACCTGGCTGCAGCAAGAAGGGGTTATACATAATCTAGCCCTGGGGCAGCAGGATTATTTCTGTAAATATTTCAGCAATAGGAGATTTGGTAGAATGCTTTTCACCAGGGTGGTTCCCACCGATTTAATCATGGCCAACAAAGCAAAACTAGAACAGACCTGACTGGTAAGACGGCCATCTGCAACCCTAACCAGAAGGGGGAAATGATGGGTTAATATCCTGGGCTGGGAGACTGGGAAAGGGTACAGTGAGCCCTCGGGGTCTGGCCAGGACTGTGTGAAGCCTCACCTGTTAATAATGGCAGTGAGGGCTGCCCTCTCTGAGCCGGGCCGCCTTTTTCTCAACTCAGCCAGTCCAGAGAGGAGGTCGCGAGCGGCCTGCGATGTACCTGCTTCCTAAGAGGAGGATGATGTCCCTCACAGGGTTTGGGGCCATGTCAGTGGGCGTTTCTGTTCGCCCGCGTTCATGGGCCGTGAACTCGTCTGAAGTCCAGGTTCACTTGGGCCAACTCTGAATTATGTAAACCTTCCCTGCTCTCCCTTAAGAACAAAACAAACCCCCAAAACCTTTACAGTTGAATGAATGACTTTTCATCGAGGAGAAGTATAGCACACTCTTGTATAGTACACTCTTGGTGCGGGGACAGAACTGGATTTGAAGGCTTCTGCTGGAAGTTGCAGTCTTGAAGCTGCGTTTTGTCACCAGCCCCCCCCACCCCCGCCACCCCCCCCCC
>NW_022103899.1:21334000-21336781 GCF_000313985.2 Echinops telfairi | reverse complement strand
AATCATTTATGAGAGATTGCTTGGGGGGGGGGGGCATGTTCACCCTGTTGTGCCTGTCTCTTCTCTTACAGGAGCTAAGTCCGGAAACCACGCATCCAGATTTCCGAGTGTGGCTGACAAGTTACCCATCTCCAAATTTCCCCGTGTCTGTGCTGCAGAACGGGGTGAAAATGACCAACGAAGCGCCGAAAGGTTTACGGGCTAATATCATCCGATCCTACCTCATGGACCCCATCTCTGACCCGGAGTTCTTTGGCAGCTGCAAAAAGCCTGTTAGTAATGGCGGAGTCTCGTCACCTCAGCCCGTAAAGCAACTCAAGTGGGCCCTGGTGATGAGAGATGGGGGTGCTGAGGAAAGCTACAAATTAAATAGGCCTCCTGCACTGCCAGGCAGTTGGTTTTGATTACTGATTATTGACTGTGGGGGGAAGTCAATTTTGTTAATATTTTATTTTAATTTTACCACCAGCCTCCTTCTTGCTCAGCTGAGATCTAGTGGTGTATCATTAATAATGTAGCTTTCTATTTAGAAAGTCAGCTGTAAGCCATTCCCCACGCAAATCTGCAAGGCGGGAGAATCTTGTTTCAGTATATTAACTGAGCCCTCTGCTATTTGGAGGCATAGCTCTAAATTAAAACATAAAAATATTTCCTCCATATAGCCATAATGAGAGCCAAAATGGTTTTACGCCTTGACTGATGGGGCTCATATGAGTCTTTTTCCGTGTCACCAGGCAGGCCGGGTTACCACCCACTGCTTCCATGATTAGAATCCTGTGTGTGAATATGTCGGTGACTGGAAATTGTTTCACAGCATTTTACCGTAATTAAAAAGAGAAGAGTTCCTTTTTAAGAGGGGGCATGAACCTTGCTAAGATTTTGCCATTAAAAAGCTCACCCTCTTTTAAATATTTTTTTTAAAGCCCACACTCTTGATGTCTGAATATGTTTTCAGAATCTATCAAAAGAAAACATTAAAAATAAAGGACTTTCATTAAATGAAAGTGGGCGCTAAAGCAAAACAAAAACCTGAGTCTAAAACAGAGTCAGATTTGGTCTGTAGCTTGTGAGGTTTTAGCTGTTGCTTTGAGCGGGTTCGGAGAGCAGGGAGCCCTCTGGTCGGTGATGAAGGCGTTTCTCTGTAGGGTGGGCTGCACGGAGCCCTGCGCAAAATTGTACTTGCCCCTCCCTTTCTTCTAGATCACAAGGCCTCCCCAGTCTCCTCCCAGTGATTAGAGGTCCAAGCATTTATCAACAGCAGTCAAACCAAAAGCTCTTCAAAGGGCCAAGAAGCCCAGTGTGGTTTCTCACTTTTTCTTTACACATAGTTGTAAACTTTGAGAGAAGCCGCAAGTGTGAAAATAGTGCAAAGACCACCCTTGACCCATCTCCACCTGCGATTATAATTTTATACCATTTGTGTTCTTGTCCTCTCTTTCTCCATATAAACAGCGCACACGCACGCACGCACGCACGCACGCACGATCTGTAGATACACGGATCACGGCTCAGCGAAGGGATATCAGCTTCCATGGTCACAGTATGGTTGTCAATGTCGGTGAATTGAATAGGAATGCATATCACATCAAGTCTGCTGTTCCTGCCCCGGTTTTGTCGTTTGAGTCAGCAAAGTGCTTGAGCACAGGTTCCCCTCCGTGACGGGAGAGAGTCCGTGGCTGGGCATGGCATTATTTGCAGGAGAGAGTCCGTGGTTGGGCATGGCATTATTTGCCATGTCTTTTTTGGGCCTCTTTTAATCTGGAAAATTTCCCCAATCCTTCTGTATTTTTGATACTTTCAAAGAACTCGCTTTCCCTCATTTATTTTAAAAGAGAACATTTCTCATTTCGTGATTCAGTGATGTTTCCTCATGATTAGATTCAGGTTACAATTCCCTAGCTCGAAATGACGTCGGTGTCACATCTGCATGCTCAGGACTCCCACTTGTCCCTCCCGAATGATATGAATTCTCATCACCTCAACAAGATGTTGTCTGATATCTTGTCCCTCATCAAAAGCCACTTCCTACCCAGTCGAATATCCACATGGTTCTCGCCTGATCAAATGACTGCAAATGGTTATTTCCCACCCCAGCTCTTCCTTCCCATTTCCCCGTTGGCGCTGGGCCCTCCATCACCCTGACTTATTTGACTAATTATCGGTAGCAAGGATGCACTCTTGAATTCTTATTATACCCCAATGGTCTTTAATTCATAATTACCATTAACTCCTCTGTAGTCAGAGGAAGCTGCTTCAAGCTTGCTTGTCCATATTATGCCATGCCCCTCCTCTTTAGTGACTTTATTAATATCACTTCTTAGTTTCTGACTTACAAAATGTTCGACACTCAGCTTGTACCTATCCTAACCCAGCCCTGGAAGTAGCCATTTTCCTAAGGAGGAATGGTATTAGAGGTCAAGATCTGCATGCTAGATGCAAATAATTACTCACTACTGTAGGATGCCTTTGGTTCTTGGTTCTTCCAGTACAAAGACCTGGTAAATGTATACATGCACATACACATAGCTACAAATACACACAGTTGCACACACGTGTGAAGGGGATTGAAAAAGGTTGTGGAACAACTCCATTAACTTTTTATTTTAACATGAAAATGTTGAAGCCATATATATATGTATATGCACACATATACAGTACATATATATTTATATCCAAGTACATATGTGCAAATAGACACGTATACTCACATACACATAGTCTAGAAAGCATGAATTTACACTATTACCTTCAATTCCAGTAAGTCAAGAGTTCTCTTTCTCC